>NW_026067940.1:8214053-8225539 GCF_014885135.2 Alexandromys fortis | reverse complement strand
TGAGACCTCAAGAACAATGGCAATGGGTTTTTGATCCTACTGCACGAACTGGCTTTGTGGGAGCCTAGGCAGTTTGGATGCTCACCTTACTAGACCTGGATGGAGGTGCGTGTCCCTCACTTTTTTGTGTGAGCCTGGCCATTAGAGGAGGTTGCAGGCCCTCGAGGGCATGCTCAGGCTGTTGCCTGTCTGTCAGGTCCAGGAGCTTTCCTGAGGAGCCGTTACCCTTCCTACAGGATCACATGTTCCTGGTGTCCCAGGGGCTCATGCAAGTGTTCATGGGGGCAGTAGTGACCAGGCTGCCATCCAAGTTGAAGGCCAGCCTACTGATGGTATCTGTGTAGCCTGCACCTAAAATCTTAATACTTTGTTTATCATACATTTGTTTAAGAACAAGCTGCAAATCAAATGGTGTATAATAGATGCATAGTTCAGTTATGTTTGCTAAATATTTCCTTTGTAATACATGAACAAAACATATCACTGATATAAACTATTTTAATAGATGATTTGAATTTTCTGATTTTAAAGTTTCACATACCCTTATAAACCATTTACTTTATAGTTGTTATCACATCATGTTTGCTCTTGACAATTCCTACTCCTTTAAGACATTAAAAATGTCCGTTTACCCTGAATATCAATGAAATTTTATGAACAAAATATTATCCACCAGCAAGGAGAACTGTTTTGAAAGAAAAGTATACTATGACTAAATGGGTTTATTTTGAGGATAAGGTTTTGATCCTACTTCATGTTCTGGCTTGGTGGGAGCCTAGCCAGTTTGGATGTTCACCTTCCTAGATATGGACGGAGGGGGGAGGACCTTGGACTTTCCACAGGGCAGGGAACCATGACTGCTCTTTGGATAGGAGAGGGAGGGTGAGAGGAGTGGGGGGAGGGGGAGAAGAGAGGGGGGAGGGGGTGAAGATTGGGGGGAGGGGGAGGGAAATGGGAGGCTGGGAGGAGGCGGAAACTTTTTTTTCTTATTCTCAATAAAAAAAAAATAAATAAAAAAAAAGTAGGAAAGAGTGGATGTCAGAGTGGCGATTTCTCAGAAAATTAGAAAACAACCTTCCTCAAGACCCAGTAATACCACTTTTGGGTATATATCCAAAGGATACTCAATCATGTCACAAGGGCATGTGCTCAACTATGTTTATAGCAGCTTTGTTTGTCATATCCAAGACCTGGACCTAATGTCCCTTGACCAAAGAATGGAAAAGGGAAATGTGGTACATTTACACAATGAAGTACTACACAGCAGAAAAAATAATGATATCTTGAAATTTGCAGGAAAATGGATGGAGCTAGAAAACATTATTTTGAGTGAGGTAACCCAGACACAGAAAAGACAATTATCACATGTATTCACTCATAGGTGTTTTTTAAACATAAGGCAAAGAAAACCACTACAAACCACAATCCCAGAGAAGTTAGACAACAATGAGGACACTAAGAGAGACTTATATAGATCTAATCTACATGGGAAGTAGAAAAAGACAAGATCTCCTGAGTAAATGGGAGCATGGGGACCTTGGGGGAGGTTTGAATTAGGGAGCAGAGAAAAATGTAGAGCTCAATAAAAATCAATTTAAAAAAAAAGTAGGAAAGAGAATTCTGTATTACAGTATCACAAACTAAATGTACGGGCCTGTCCCTCATTGTCACATGGTGCAGGCAATTATTGGTGAGTTTGTATAAAGAAGCAATTATGATTCATGAGGATAAGAGCTTTAAACCAACAAGATTAAGGTCTTCATAAGAAGCCAAGACAATAAACATGTGAAAAAAAATGTCCAGCATCACTAGCAATCAGGGAAATGCAAATTGAAGCTACACTAAGATTTCATCTCTTCCCAGTCAGAAGGGGTATCATCAAGAAAAGAAATAAAACCAACGTGGATGAAGATGCAAAGTATAAAAGACCTTAATACATCAGTGGGAACATCAGCTGCCCCAGCCACCATGACAATCAGTGTGGACAATTCCTCAAACTATCACACGACCCAGCTGTATTGCTACTGGGTATTTACCCAAAAGTCTCCAAGTCAATGTACAGTGATATTTTTACATCAATGTCTAGAGCATCACTATTCATAACAATTAAGTTATAGAACCAGCATAGGTATCTGAAAACTGCAGAATAGATAAATAAAAAGAATTATGTGTACTTAATACAAGTTTTTCAGCAATAAAGACTAATCCATTAGTCTTTATAATTAGTCTTTATAATAATAAATTAGTCTAATAAAAACTAGTTAATTTTCAGGAAAATGAAATGCAATCAGAGATGATCAGATTGAATGATTTAGGTCAGGCTTAGCAAGACAAATATTACAAATTTTCTCTATGTCAATTACCTATATTGTTTGGGGGGTTATGGCACCCCACTAACCAATACTTGAAAAGAGTTAAACTATTCTGGGCTGATAATTTGTTAGCCTATAGTGCCTAGTAGGGGCATTGTCACCCTGTCATAGGGAAACTCCTTTTAAACTTTTTTAACGTGTGTGTACATTTCAGGAAGCATTCTATCCCCTTTATGTAGAGAAATCTTAAATTATTCTGAAACACATACAAACACAAACAAAAAATTAGGCTACAAAAACTAAACATCACAATGTATTTATTCTTCAAAAGAAGAAAGCAACCAATTTAAAAGTTATATAGAAAAGAGAGCAAGTAAATTATTTCTATGAATACTGACAAATATCATGCAGTAAAACTTAAAAGATGTGATACTAAACCCAACAAAAGACACACAAAAGAATCTAGGGACCAATTCCCTTGTTGGACTTAGGTGAAATTTCCCTCAATAAAACATTCATAAATGAAATTAAAAACACATTAAATATACAACATCATGGCCACAGTGGTTTCATTTCAGGAATTAAAGGCTGGTTCTACATATATAAATCAATAAATGCAATTAAATACATAAGGGAACCAAGAACAGATATCATACTATTGTCTCAAAAGATGCTAAAAATGTTCTTGACTTTCCTTCATAATAAAAACCTCAAAAGAAACTAAAAATACAAATAGCATATTTCAGTGAATGAAGTCTATGTGTGGGAAATCTGTAGCCAACAGCTTATTAAAAGAGAGAAAACCAAAAGCATGTCTTTTAAAACCAAAAGCAAGACAAAAGAATACCCTCTTCACTATGACTCAATGTGGTGCTTAAAGTCCTAGCTACAGCAACAACTCAAGACAAGGAAATAAAAGGGACATGAACCAAACAAATGAAGACATTTCCCTGTTTGCAGATGGCATGATCTTGTACCACCAACTCTAACCAGAGAACTCCTAGACCTAACCAGAACTTTCAGTAAGCAGCAGAATGCAAAATCAGATCAGAAAACCCAGGAGGTTTCCTATAGACAAATGATAAAGTTGTCAGGGAAGAAATCCCATTCAAGACATGTTTTTGTTCTTATTGTTGTTTTGTTTTGTTGTAGTCCTAGGAATAAGCTTATCTGAGGAAATAAAAGGCCAGTGGAATGGAATTTTGAAAACGATGAAGAAAGATATTGAGGATGAACCAACAATGTAAAGGCCTCCCATGTGCATAGGCTGGCAGAATTTGTTGAAATGGTCATTTACAAGTATGTGGTGGTTTGGTTTAAACAATTGATCCCCAGTTAGGAGAACTGTTTGGAAAGTATTAGGGAGTGTGGCTTTGCTGGGTCGGGGGATGCCATTCTGAGCTGGGTCTTTCTGCCTTGTGTTTGAAGATCAAGATATGAGCTTTCAGTTACTGCTCCAACACCATGCCTGCCTGCCTGCTGTCAACCTTCCTGACAAAGCTGACAAAGCATGGACATAGACTCATCCTTTGAAACTGTAAGCCCTCAATAAACTCTTTCTTCTTACATGGCCTTGGCCATGGTGTCTTATCAGAACAATGAAAAAGTAGGATGTGATTGCCATCAAAAACCGTATTCATCACAGAAATAGACAAGTAGGAAAATTCACATGGAAACACAAAGGGCCAAGCAGTCAACGCCATCCTAAACAAAAAGAGAGTTCTAGGGGGGTCACAATAACTGACCTCAGAGCCAAGGTAATAAGGCAAGAATGGGGTAGTGCACACATAAACCCACACAGCTTCAGCTGCTCAATGTTTGACAGTGCTGAAAAAAAAAGAAAGAAAAAAGCATGCACTGGAGAAAAGACAGGTTCTTCAACAAACGGTGCTAGGGAAATTGTGTCCCCATTTACAGAAGAATGAAACCAGATTCCTACTCACTCTGTATGAAATCCAAGAAGTGGAAGACGTGGAACCCTTAAACTAGTAGGGCAAACAGGTAACACATACTTCAAGATATGAGAATAGACAAAGGCTTTTTGCAAAATTACTCTAATGACTCATAAAACAGTCTCACAAATTGATCAATGGGATTGCATGAAGTTAAAGAGCACTGTACAGTGACGGCAGTATAGTACAGACGCTGACTGAAGAGAGGGTGTGAGAGGATCTCGGGCAATTGTACATTCAATAGGGGATTCAAATCCATAAATGGGCAAATAAATTCGTCTTCAAAGGATGAAGTACAAATAATCAATAGCTTGTCCCACATCCTTATCCATTGAGAAATACCAATTAAAACTTCACTAAGATTCCACCCCATCCTAATGAGAATAACTATTATAGTGAGGAAGTGTGTGTGTTCAAACAATTGAGTTTTAATCAGTCCTAATGATTGGAATTATTTCAATTGCAGGAAATTAGATTGAAATGAAAAACGTTATATTAAGCAATATGCAAATTAAGCCTCAGAAACACAAATCTCCCATATATATGTTTTTTTGCGTGTAAGTGATAGTAGGAGGAAGAGTAGGAGGAGATGAATGTGAAAACAAGAATTATAAAAATAAAAACAAGAAACTTATTGTGTGAATATATAAACACACTAAAATTATTGAATAAGAAGCCTCTAAGTAGGCCCAGATATATCTTAAAGTTCAGATATTGTCTTAAACGTTTTCATTTTATATTATTAAAATAAATGTTTACTTTTAGAAAACATTTTATTTATTTATCTGTGGGGGATCATGCATTATCTGGAGATAAGAGGACAACGTGCAGGAATAAGCTCTGTCCTTATACCATGTTGGTTCTGTAGACATATTAGAAAAAGATATCGATACAAATATACATGAAAATATCACAAAATCTATTACTTTTGGGGAGTGTAGCTCCATAACATCAACTTCTCCAAAAATTATCATCATAAAATTAAATGTAAAATATAAACCTATAGAATGTTAAGGAGAAACATATGGAGAGCCACAAGTACACATTTGGACACAGAAGATAGTGGACCAAAGCTCTGTTTTGCAACTCTGGATGGGAGTGGCAGCCCCTGAGTTACATGGTACTCTTTGTCCATGTAGTGACGGAAGTACCCCTGGTTTCCCGTGCAAGGTTCTCAGTATGGCTCAAAAGACAGGCAACCTGTGCCTTGGGACCTACTGGGTAAGGCAAGTCTGAGGGAAGAATTCAAAATTGACACCAAAATACTGTTTCAAGAAATAAACATTGCTGAACTGAATCTCAACAAAATTAAAATCCCTTTCTTTGTAAAAGATCTTGTAAAAAGGATGGGGGAAAACCTCAGAATCTGGAAGGAAACTTCAAAATTTACATAGTAAATTCCAGAATATGCAAAGAATTCTAAGCACAAAACGAAATCATCAAACAATCCCGTTGGAAAATGGGAGAGAGAGATAGCCAGATACTTCACTGAAATATGCCCATGGGATGTAGCAGAGGAAAACAAGACCATTACCTCCTACAGAAATGCACGTTTAAAGCCCTATGACATTTGTAACAATAAAATACCATGGCACCAACAAATGCTGGTGTGGATAATAAAGGTGACTTAAAACTTAAACACTATATTGTTAACCTAGTAATTGCATTCAAGAGATAGAACACCCAAGTTCAAACCAAAAATAAACAAATATATGTATGAATGGTTACAAAACTTTCTTCATTGAGGGAAACAAACAGTCAAGTGTCCATCAATGGTCGGGTAGTGATACCCCTTCTAGGCTGTGGAATACTACCTCCACAGCAGGACGGGGGAAGGTGCGTGCACAAAATAACCTTGGTGGGTGTCCAGAGAATTATCCTTCATACTAAAAGCAACCTCAAAAGGTTACATTCTATGTGATTTTATGGATAGAACACTCCTGAAATGATGCAATTGCAGACACAGATATCAGCAGATGGCAGAAGTGAGGAAGAGGGGGAGAAGGGAGGGTGAGTGCTGGAGACAAGGGGCTAACAATTATGACGTAGCCATCCATCCCTTGACTGTGGCAATGGTTACACAAGTGCACACATTTGTCAGAAGTTATAAGCCATGTTCTCCCAGAAACATGCATGTAAAGGAGGTGGACTCAGTGTGTCCAACAGATTAGACGGATGTTTATTTTCCTGTTTACAAAATGTAACTTTGGGAGGCAGTGAAAACAGTATATGAAAATTTTGTACTTATAAACAAATGGTTTGAGTGAATGAGTGTTTGGCTTTATTGCCTTAATAAACAAACATTCTAAACTTGGATGAAATGTTCACTCTGAGAAGTGAATTGGAAGCTTGTCTTATAAATAGACATTGATTTTCTTTTTTTAAAATATTTATTTATTATGGATACAATATTCTGTTTGCATATATGCCTGCAGGCTAGAAGAGGACACCAGACCTCATTACAGATGGTTGTGAGCCACCATGTGGTTGCTGGGAATAGAACTCGGGTCCTTTGGAAGAGCACGCAATGCTCTTAACCACTGAGCCATCTCTCCAGCCCTAGACATTGATTTTCATTATAAAAATGTTAACAGTCTATGAAGAGTCCCTTGCCAAGCTTTATCTAATATCAGTGTGTCTTTTGTGTAAAAACAGTGGTTCTCAACCTCCCTAATGCTGCAAACTTTAATACAGTTCTTCATATTGTGCTGAGCCTCAAACACCAAATTATTTCCTTTGCTACTTCATAACTTTAATTTTGTTACTGTTATGAATCATAATGTAAATATCGGTGCTTTCCAATGGCCTTAGGCAACCCCTGTAAAAGGGTTGTTCTGCCCCCAAAGGGGTAACGTCCCATGAGTTAAGAAACCCTGGTTTAGAACAACCATCTCATTCTGGGAGCTGTAATCTTTAGAAGTGTGTGTGTGTGTGTGTGTGTGTGTGTGTGTGTGTGTGTGATGCCATATCTAGAGAAAAGTGAATCTGAGAACAGTATGTAATAACATGAGATTGGAAACGCATGGACGTCTGTTTTCAGGACCATTGAATAAATTGTGATAAGACTTCATCTGCTACAGTATGGCTATGGGATATCTCCCAAAGACTCAGATGTTGAAGGTGTGGTCCTGAGCTGGTCGATCTACTAGGAGAGATGGATAATTTAGAATCTAATGGGAGTATATAGGCACATAGTGCCAGGCCCTTGAAGGATATGTGAACACCTAGTCCCTTCTCACACCATGGGGTGACCAGTTTTCTGCACACACCCAGCACACCATGATGATGATGCCTAGATACTATAAACTGACGCCTCTAGAGTCAATGCCAAACAGCTCTTTCCTCCTTTTCAATTGTTAATCACAGTTTTTTCTGTCACAACAGTGGAAAACCCATGCACTTCACACAAGCAAACACATAATACAAACAGGGAATGAGCAAACAGTGGGAACAGGAGGAGCAAGTATCTCGGGTATATATTTAGCTTCATTATTATGGCTTAATAAATATTTCATTCTTATGGTTCTGGAGGCTGGAAGCTTAGGAGCTGGGGCTGAGTTCTAGTGGCTTCCCAGGTTGCAAAAAGGTACAGAGGAAACCAGTTCTCACATACATCTTCTTTTAAGCAGGGAGGGGGCCTACATCTCCAGAAACCTTGCAAATGAAGATATGGATGTGGGTAAGTCAAGTCACATTCAGCAGAAAGCAATTCAGTTAAGGGGGGGGGGAACCAAAGTTCAAAACAGCATGTAAAGTCAAGCAACAGTGTATAAAAGGGGACAAGAAATTGACGAAATTATTTATTTGTCCTCAGTTGTGTTCATATAATAAATACTGAAAAGACAATGACAAACTAGCCAGTCATTTCTTGTCAGGAGACAGAGAAGAAAGGATAAATACCACTGAGTTGAAGCAAGAACTTTCTAGATGTATACACTTATGCCTTATAAAACTAATTAAAAACATTTCTTCCAACTTGCCTTACTCTCACTTACCCCTTTCCACAGCTGAAACCTATGGTCGAACCTAAGAAAAGATCAGTCGTGATTTTTACGTTCCCATTGGCCAACTCGCCCGGGTTTCTGCACCGTCTCTCTGGAGGAAAATTAAACTGGTGATTAGTGGTTTGAAATACTCACAAGATATAAAATTAAGGGAAAGGGAGGACTTAGTTTTGGACACCAGTGTTGGGTTTTGTCACAGAACTAGAAACAGGGTGAGCAAAGGACTCAGCTCTGTCACTCTCAGGCATACACCCCACACACTTTTCTATCTTCCTGCAGAGATACAGTCACAACCACATTCACTGTCTCTCTATACACAGCAGCAAGGAAGTAGAATCAACCTTGACATCCATCAGCTGCTGAAAGGATAATGAAAGTGTGGTACATATACACCACGGGATATTACTCAGCTGTAGAAAAAAACAAAGTGATGGGATTTGCAGTTAAACGTGTGGAACTGGGGAAAATCCTACCGAGTGAAGTTTGCCAAGTCTCCTCCCCCAAAAAACAAATGTATGTGCTAGCTTCAAATCTGTTCTCATGCGTGTTTAGTCCAAATACATGTGAAAGCCAGGAAACCAGAAACAGGCCACCGAGGGATGCATTTAGGGAGGATGATATGTATTCTACATACAGGTGATGAAAGAAGAGGGAAATAATAGGGACAGAAAGGTCCCAGTGGCTAGTGAGTGATGGGAGTGGGGAAGACAAGGGGAGGGTTAACCAAAGTGAAGAGTGCATGGAGGAAGTACTTGGGAAACTATGACCTTGCAAGCCAAGTAAAAATGTAATCAAAGGAAATAGTATAACACATGCTAGGGAAAGAACAGGTATTCTGGGAGCAAATGGTTTAAGTGCAGATGGTGACCAGTGGGTGGAGGAAAAAGGGCTATGGAGTAGGTTAATCATAACTAAGGATGTATGGAGAAGCCTTGCAAAACCCCACTAATTTGTAAGTGAACATAACTTTAAAGGAGCTTAAACAGAATTACCCCAAGTGGGTGGACAATCCTGCCCCCAGAACACATGGGTTATTAGGTGAACACCTCAGTGCCAGGCTCAGTGAAACTTTCTGTGAGTTATAGGTTAGAAAATCCCAGAGGCATCCAAAACAATATAGGCCAACCAGAACCATGGTAGGTAAGACCCTATTGCTGAAGATACCACACACATTGGCAACTGGATATAAAAGAAAAAAATCTCAAATAAAGCAGGAAACTTCTTCCCGACTGGCTAGCTTTCAAGATGCTATACAGAGAAGACCTTGCTTCTCTTTCCCAGCACTGGGCCTGTAGTACTGGCCTTGCAGTAGGCATGATTTTCCCACTGCTGTAATAAAAGCATGACTGGCAGGGGGTAACCTAGATAAAGTGGATCTGAGGTCTGCTCTCCAGAAGAGAATTCATCCCTGGTATTGTAAACTTGGTTAAAAGTCCATGGCTAGGAGAGGGTCCTAGAGTAGAACCTACTATTGTGTTTTGGCTAAATGGTCATGTTGTCGAACTGCTTTCTAAATATTTATGTTTATACCCATAAACCTGTGCTACTCTGAACTGTGATCAGAGGAGCTTTTTGTTGAAGAGGGAAGTGGTTAACACAGAGACTCGTAACTGTGTGAAGTATTGACGGTAAATGAGTGTGAGTGCCCGGCTGATGTGAGATGACCCTCTGGATGCTGTGAATATGTTTTATTACCGTTGGTTAATAAAGAAGCTGCTTTGGCATAGGGAAGGGCAGAATAGAACTCAGTGGGAAAGCTAAACTGATTGCTGGGAGAAAGAAGGCAGAGTCAGGGAGACGCCATGTAGCTACCAAAGGAGAAAGACACTAGAACCTTACTGGTAGGCCACAACATCATGGTGATACACAAACTAATAGAAATGGGTTAATTTAATATGTAAGAGCTAGCTAGAAATACACCTAAGCTATTGGCCAAACAGTGTTGTCATTAATATAGTTTCTATGTGATTATTTGGGTCTGGACAGTAGAGAAACAAACAAGTAGTCTCCATTTGTGATAGATGGAGCATTTATATCAACCTACAAACTCACCCTTTAAAACTTAGGGGATGGTTGGGCAGTAGTGGCGCACGCCTTTAATCCCAGCACTCGGGAGGCAGAAGCAGGTGGATCTCTGTAAGTTCAAGACCATCTTGGTCTACAAGAGCTAGTTCCAAAATGGGCTCCAACTCCAAAGCTACAGAGAAACCCTGTCTTGAAAAAGACTTAGGGGACATTAGTTGTGGCTGGCCCGACGTGATGGGCTAAATCCACTTAAAAACCTGAGAAGGCTTAAAAATAAGGGAGAGAGAGTTTAACACAGATTTTTGCTGTTTGTTGGTGGCGTGCTGTAGAGAAATTTCCTGATTCAGCAACAGCAGCAGAAGAAAAAAAAAAGCTGTATCATTTTAAAGCGCGGCTTCCTGGAGCTGTGCTGCCTGAATGAACTCTGGCTTTAAAGCATTTCAAGGGCTTATATGAGACTGGATGTTTGTGTTCCCACTTGGTATCGGAAGGAGAGTGCTCTGAGACTGTGCTGATGGCTCAGCGCTCCCCGTCTGCAGGCCGAATCGGGCTTAGGCAGGTGGAAGAGCATGGCGGATTAGAACTGTGCACTGCTCTGTGTGTCAGATTTGGATGTAACTTGGTTGAAAAGAATTTCTGTGCTGCACGCTCAGTCTCAGAATTAACGTGCTGAGTGCCGCTCCTACCTGGCGGCCCCAGAGCTAGCACAAAATGGTATGTCCTCCATTTTGAAATTTTCCTGACTCAGCAGCAGGAAAAAACTGGCTGTTTTAAAATGCCGGCTTTCTGGGCTATGCCACCATTGCGATCTCTGTCTGGCTTCTACGGGAGACAGAGCTTTTGAATGGAACATTTGGAGAAAGTGCTTCAATTTGTTTGATGGCAACTAAACTGCTGTGTGCCTAAAAGGGGGACATTGTTTGCCGCAGCTCAGAGGCACAAGCAGCTCCGCCATGTTGGACTGGGAGGGGCCAGCATGCAGTACCTGTTTTTGACCTAGGAATGTCACAGCTTAGATTCTTAAGTGCTTAGTGATTTAAAGGCACAAAACAAAGTGCTCCTGGATAGTAAAAGAATTACAAATTCACAATAGGACAGATTCAGACATAAAAGACCTTTATGGATCACATTGTTAGATGAATGTACGTAGGCTTGGAAAAGAGAAGAAAAAGAATATAAAGAATAAAGTTAAT
>NW_026067940.1:8148195-8206007 GCF_014885135.2 Alexandromys fortis | reverse complement strand
GGGGGAGAGGAGTGGGGGGAGGGGGAGAGGAGAGGGAGGAGGGGGGAAAAGGGAGATGGGGAGGGAAATGGGAGGCGGGGAGGAGGCGGAAATCTTTTTTTTTCAATAAAAAATTATATTTAAAAAAATGTTTACCCTTATTCACAGTCAGAAGAAAATGGAAAATAGAATTTTAAATCCTTAGTGTTTTACAAATAGGATATGGAACACTCCCAACTTCCTTTTACCAAATAGTATAGTTCATGTTTATCTTTAAAAGTATTTATTTCAATCATTTCAGTAGTGTGTGTGTGTGCACGCATGTGTGTGCATGGTGTACACAACAATGTACAGTGAGGCTAAGAGAAGATGGTGGAGTGTCCTAGGAATTAGAGTTAGAGGTATTAACTGGGCACCAGACTTGTTACACCGGTGCTGGGATCCACCCCTGATCCTTTTGAAGGCTGGGCCATCTCTCCAGCCCCAGGCAATATTAATTTTTAATATAATTTTGTTCAAATGTTTTTTTCCGACTTAGGGATTTATTACATTTCTACAAGCACTCCCTGAGAAGAGTAAGTACAGGCGAGGATCCAGGTGGATACTCACTGGCACAGAAGACAGTGTAGACCCACGAACCATTCTCATCACAAGTAAGATGGCTTGAATTGATTTTCCTGAAGCCATGACGGCAGGCGTATTTAAGAATAGTTCCAGTGGAGAAGGTTGTCCCATACAACTGGCTGACTGGAGCAGCAAATGGCAAATTCGGTGGAAGTCCACAATCACCTGAACCAAAATACAAGGAACACCACAAGCTGCATCTTGGGAGACAGACCCTCAGCATTTCAGGAGTAATGTTTACAAAGCAAGGACCATGTTTCTTTTTCATCTGGACTCTCACTACCCCAAATCTCAAGGAACGTAATAGATAATCACTGACATGTGCTTCCCAACAACAATAGCGACGACAATGAAGAAGGCATAGAAATTTCACCCACTCTTTCCTATTCTGTAGTATAAGTAAACTTATTATTTTTTCATTGTTTACATCTGCCTACTCAAAATACAGTCATCTATGTCATGGCAAGTAATATTTCTTGCTGACTCTGTAAGAATATATTTCATTATGCAAGATAAGCTGTCTCAGGATGCAGAGATGAGAAGTGTTTCAGTTTTGTTCTCTTGGAGCTTTTGAATTTTGTATGAATTGTCTTTTCTAAATGTTTTTCTAAATCATCACAATGTGAAGACTACAATAAACCCTTAGGTAAAAAATAGTCTTAATCCTACTTTCCTAGTAAGAATTATTAGATAAAATACTAAATGCCTTTTACATGGCCCAGTGGAATTATCTGTATTTATTCTATATAAATAGTCAATTAAACAGTGGGGGAATTTTTGTGCAGACTGGCACATAATATATATTTATTTCTGGTCATAGTTGCTTTGAATTTAGATTATTTGTAAATCTAAATAAATATCGAAAGCACCTATGAAACCATCTTTAGTCAGGATTAGAGAAAATTTTCTGAAATCCCAAGACATCTAATATACCCTACAATGTAAAAAATGTGTTTCCACTCTACATTGCTTAAGGCGGGTATGTGACGGACTCATGGTGTAGTGACATCTGGCTTGTGCCCCCCTCCCCACCCTTATCCATTACTTACCAAGAACAGGAGCCATCAGAACTGTGGCCAAGGTCAGTTGGAAGAGAATTGAATGAGAGGTTCTCCACAGCTCCAGGAAGGACCAAGCTGTCTTTATTCCCTTTCTGCCGAGGGTGGAGCTCTTGGTGAGTGGATGTGAAGCTCTTGGAGAGCACATGATCTGATGCTTTTCCAGGATGCTTATACCAGGAAAACTCATAGTCATTGGTTAGACGCTGAAAATAACATAGGAACTGTCTTCAAAGGAACTGTAACCGAGTCTACAAGAAAACATATTGAATACAAATATTTATAACACACAGCAGCTTCTATTGGCATAATATACCCCAGGAACTTACTCAGAAGACCAGTTAATTCTATATGGAGAGATAAGTGTAAGGCTTCTGGAAGCGGCTCCCTATGTGGTAAGTGTTGCTCTCAAATCTAACATGGTGGGTGCAGAATACTTTATTTTAAAATGGAAACCAAGGACCACCCACCTCCATCCAGGGAACCCTGATTGTTCTTTGGGCTGACGAGGGAGGGGGACTTGATTGGGGGAGGGGGGGAGAAATGGGAGGCGGCGATGAGGAAGAGATAGAAATCTTTAATAAATAAATAAAAAAGAAATAGCCTGAACTAAATGATGTCCCTAAAAAAATAAAAAATAAAATAAAATGGAAACCAAGTGTAGACATAGTAGTAACAGAGAGAAATTGGAGGCATCTCTAGGACAATGTGGTCATCACTTTGATGAGTTAGAAGATAGGAATTTTAATAGAAAGGTGTTGGTTGTCTGTTAAAAACAGGGAGAGACAGATTAGAAGTAGATTTGCCTGGGTTATCAGTCCCAAGGTTCCTCAGTGAACAGACAAACCTTTCTGTTGGTTTTGAGTGACTGCTCTTCCCTGACGTCACGATGGTGTGTGTTAACAAGGTAGCATCAAAGAGAGAGAAGTGAGTGACAGGGAGATTTACTTCAAACATATGTGCACTGAACATCAACACACCCATCTTACTAATAAATAATGATCAACATCTTATTAATAAATTATTAATAAAATAAGAACTGCTGAATACCCAGGCACAGATAAACCTCACACAATGTTAGTGGGCCATTTAACACCATTCTTGCTAATGAACCATGGAGAAACATCAGAGCTAAATGACATTGTAGATAACAGAGATTTAATGGGCATCTACAAAGTATGCCACTACCAGCCACAGGACATCCATTGTTCTCAGAAGCTCATAAAATACTCTCTAATAAGCCCGGTGGTGGTGGCGCACACTTTTAATCCCAGCACACAAGAGGCAAAGGCTGGCAGGTCTCTGTGAGTTCAAGGCTAGGCTAGCCAGTCTACAGAGCTAGTTCCAGGACAGCTAGGGCTGTTATACAGAGAAGCCCAGTCTCAATATATACATATACATACACATATATATATGTGTATGTATATGTATATATATATGAAGGAATGGATATCTAAAATTGCCTACATAAAAGCCAGAGGTTGTACATAAATAACTTGATATGCCCACACATATTAATAAAACAGAACAAACAAAACCTCAAATTAATAAATGAAAAAGTAATAAATATAAGGGCAAAAGTTAAGAAACTAGAAATAAAAAGAACAACACAAAGGTCAGTGGAATGGAGATGGCCAGCCAGCTAGAGATAGGGAGGAGAGAGGAAGACTGGGCGAGACATAAGAACCCAAATTAACAAAACTAGAGATGAAAAAGCAAACATTACCAATGTGAAATTGAGAGGTTAATTAGACACACTTTGAAAACTAAAATACTGAAGAAGACACTACACTATGGAAAGATCTCACCTCTCATAGGTCAGCAGAATCAATATTGTGAAAATGGTAGATGAGCAACAAATTGGAAAATCTACAAAATATAGGTACATTTCTAGCTACTGAATGACGAGAACATAAGTAATACAAGTAGACCTTTATTAATCATTAAGAGTAAAGCTAATAAGAAGTCTCCCAACTGAAAAGAAGCATGGGCCTGAATGGTTTCTACCGTTATCCTTAAAGAAGCATTGGCACCAGTGATCCTCAAATTATACTATAACATAGAAATGGAAAGGAAACTACGGAATTCATTTTACAGATCTAGTATTACACTGACACCAAAACCTGATCAAGAGATGTAGGGACAGAGGGTAAAATTATAGCTCAATCTCCCTGAAGAATGTGAAGGAATAAATTCTTAATAAAATACTTAGAAACTCAATTCAGCAACATAACAATGATAGCTTACAATGGTCAATTTGTCTTTATTCCAAGGATGCAAGGGTAGTTCAACATACACTATTCAATAAATGTAAGGCAGAACACAAATTGACTTAAGTACAGAAATCACACAACTGTCTCACAGGTGCAGGAATAAAAAGCCTGCAATGAGTTCAACACATCTTCGTGATAAAAACCCAAAAGGAAATGAGAACAGAAAGAATATATCTTGACATATTAAAGGCCATGTACAACAAACATATAGCCACATTTCACAACTGAGACCTTCCCCTGTAACTATGGGCAAGACCAGGGCATCCATTTTCTCCAACATATTCTTTAGAGCACTTGAAATAAGAAAGAATAATATATTGCCAAAGCAATAATTAAAGAAAAAGCAATTCAAATAATAGAGGTCATCCCTATTTGTAGATGAGATGAGCCTGTAAATAAGAGGCTTTAATTCTCCACCCAAAAGTTCTTAGACCTGATAAGCACTGCAGAAATGCAATAGGTTACAGAATCAACATTACAACATCAGCATGTTTTTTAATATCAAGAATGAATGTGCCAAGAGAATCAGGAAAACAATCCATTCACTGCAGTTTCAAAAGTACTTAGGGAAAAAATCCTAACCATGGAGGCAAAAATACTCTACAATGAAAACTTTAGAACAGTAGAAAAATGGGGAAAAAAATTAGAAGATTGAAAGACTTTCAATACTCATGTACCAACAGAGTAGGAATCCCCATCAAAATTCCAAAGACATTCCTCACAGAACAAAAATAATGAGAAAAAAAAAAAACTAAAATTCATATGGGAGCACAACAGGCCCCAGACAGTAAACAAGCAATTGAGCAAAAAGAGCAATGTACGATGTATCATTATATCTGATTTCAAATTACACCAGAGAGCCACAGTAACAGAAGCAGCATGGTGCTGGCACAAAAGCAGACTTTCAAAGCAAGGGAGCAGAATCAAAGACCCAGAGCCAATCCTCCTTGCATACACTTACCAGATTCTCAACAAAGGAACAAAAAACAAATACACTGAAGAGAAGACGACCTCTTCAACAAACAGTGCCGGGAAAACCAGACACCCCCATGTTAGAGGAACGAAACTAGGTTCTTCTGTCTCAGGTGACACAAAAGTCATTTCAAAATGAATTAAAGATTTTGTTTTAAGGCGGGAAACTGACACCACTCGAGGAAAGGTAAGACAAAAGGCCTCAGGGTATGGACGTGTTGCTCAGACGTCTCACAGCCTTAAAAAAATTAAAATTTTTAAAATGTCTTTTTGCAATACTAAGAATAAAGTACTTTTTTTGTCCCACCCTCGACAGCATGCACATAGCCTGTCTTTTAGATCTTAGCCTGTTTTATCTTACTGTAGCAGTACTTTTGCTGACTATTACCTGGCACTAGCATTTTTAAAAATTTATCTTAATCTAAACTGTCTTGGAGATTTGTTAGGCCTATTCCACGTGGTCACCTTTAATCAAGATGGCGATGAAATCATGTGGCATATATTTTTTAACTCTAGTAAAATGGCGATCCAAAATTCAAAATGGAATTATGATTATGTTTTTTTTTAATTACTCATGCAAGCTGGGCAGTAGTGGTGCACACCTTTAATCCCAGCACTGGGGAGGCAGAGGCAGGCGGATCTCTGTGAGTTCGAGGCCAGCCTGATCTACAAGAGCTAGTTCCAGGACAGGAACCAAAAAGCTACGGAGAAACTCTGTCTCGAAAATCAAAAATAAATAAATAAATAAATAAATAACTCATACATAGATCTTAAGTAAATAAAACATGGGTCTACCAAATGGAGATCCATAATACAATTTTAGAGCCAGCTTTTTAATATAAAAAGCACATAGCAGTTTTAACATTATCTATCAAAAAGTCATCTGAATTTATGTTAACCCAAATTTAGTAACCAGGGCTTAAAAGTCTCAGCTCCATTCTTGCAAGAAAACTTATATAGACAAACTTTTTAACAAGCACATTTAGTGTTTGTATGTATGAGACACCATAGCAAACATAGTTTGCATCTCTTTTTTTCCTTGCTTTTTAGATGATATATCAAAATCACTCTTGCTTATTAAACAACATAAAAACTTACCAAAAGTCTCTCTTGTGGTCTTTTTCACTGGTGTATGGTGTATGGCTACAATATTCTAAACAAGAACAGAAACATGCATATCCTGTACCAGTATGAAAGATTTGAGACCTACAGTAGTTTTTACATATACATTAATTAAATAAACTATGAACCTCCGAACAACACATGGGCTGGTGAGCAGACAGCTGTAAAAGAGGAAGCACAAATAACAGATGGAGAGATGAAAACTTGTACACCGTCCTCAACCACTGGGGAAATGCAATTTCAAACTACACGAAGAGGCCATCTCTTCTTGATGGAAAGGCTATCATTAAGAAAACACATAGAGGACTGGGCGGTGGTGATGCATGCTTTTAATCCCATCACTCTGGAGGCTGGGGCAGGCAGATCTCTGTGAGTTCAAGGCCAGTCTGGGCTACAAAGTGAGTTCCAGGACAGGTTCCAAAGCTACATAGAAACCCTGTCTTAAAAAAAAAATAAAATAAAACCAAATAAAATCCAAAACAAATAGCAGGAGTGGAGAGATGGTGGAGCAGTTAAGAGTACGGGCTGATCTTCCAGGGGACCTGAGTTCAATTCCCAGCACCCATGTGCTGGCTCACAGCCACCTGTAAATCTGCAATGAGATTTGGTGCCCTCTTCTGGCACGCAGAATAAGCACATACAAAAAAAAAAAAAAAACACAGTAACAAATGAAGACACTATGGGGGAAGTGTCGCCTTAGACACTGCTGGTGGTCATAAAAATCAGCTCAGCCGCTATGGACAAAAGTGTAGACATCTCTAACGAAAGCTAAAACTAGAGTTGCCATGTGCCCTGGCGGTGACGCTCCTGGGGAAATGCCTGAGAGAGTAGATGCTGACACACCTGCTCGCACATGTTTGTGTGTCAGCACCCACAATGACTTGAGTGGGGGGAGGATAAGACTGTATTGTATGTGCATAGCGGAGTCGTACTAAGCCCCAAAGAAGAATGGAATGATGTCCTTTCCAGGAAACGGACGGAACTGAAGATCATTGTGTGAAGGCAAATACCATCCGCTTTCTCTCATGTGTACATCCTGACTTTAGACACAGTTATAGAGATACCGTGAAAGCAAAAGGGAGAATGTTCGGGAAAGGGAGGGAATAGTGTCAGGTCAGAGGAGAAAGCACGACAGACATAGGGGTTGAATGTGTCGGGGTCTATGATGCGCTTCAGGGAATGTGTCTTTTTGAAGTTCATCGTTGTGTATAACAATCAGCGTCTCAGCCGGGCATCATTTCAGAAGCTTCCTCTTGCTGTCTCTGAGAACGAACACAGAGACCCACAGCTGGACGACTTGTCAAGCGATAGACCTTGAAACCGTCCTAAATGAGATTCTTCATCAAACCCTCCCCTCAAGAAGCTACACAAAAGAGGAGACAGATTGTAAGACAAGGGGGGGTTGGAAGACATCACTAAAACTCTTCTAGACCCAGCAGGACGGATGCACACATGAACTAACTAGCAGAGACCATGGGAGCAGGCACAGAGCCTGCATGAGGTCAAGGTAGGCAGGGACCGGAGCTGAGGGGGAAGTAGGCTTCATCTTCTGTCTCTGAGCAGCAGCCACCTCCAATTGGCAATCACTCGCAAAGGAGGAGTTAGTTTCTCCAATGGCAACTCCCCGGGTATATAAGCCACACTTGAGAGGCTCCATCCCAAGGGCCGATGGCAACCAATGAACTCAGTGTTGTTTGTGTACATTTATTTTTGTCACACACTGCTTTGTTTGGGCTTTAGTTTTTCCAGTCTTACTGGTCTTTGGCTTGTGTATCACAGTTTCTGATTTCGTGGTTTTGTTTTGGTGTATGTGTGTGTGTACATGTGTGTCTCTTGTGCTTTTTATTTCTTTTTTAAATTATGGTTTGTTTGTTTGTTTGTTTGCCTGTTTTTTTCCTAAAGAGAGAATGAAAGAAAGCAAGAAATTGGATGGGAGGAGAGGTAGGGATATTCTGGGAAGAGACGGAAGGGGGAACGTGATCAAACTATATGAAAAAAAAATAGTTTTAATATAAAAAAACACAAGAGCTGGCAATATGCTTAGAAGGTAAAGGTACTTGCTGCCAAGCCTGATGATCTTGATTTGATTCTCTGAACCATACAGTGGAATGAGAGAACTGACCTCCATATGTGCGTACCGCACCCCATGCTCCCCCAATGCACACACTTTCATATTCTCACACTAGGAAAGCTAAAGTAGGAGAATCACAGTCTGAGACCGCCTGGTAACTGGCTGAGAGATTTTGCCTGTTTTAAAGGTAGGCATGCGTGGAAGAAACTGACTTTTATGAGGAGGCGTCGAATGGAGGGTGGGGAGCTGGGTGAAGATTGGTGCTCTCGACACCACTCCGCTCACGGGAGCTGACTTCAGTCCTACCGGCAGATGGCTGCCAGGCACATTTGCTTAATGACAAAGAAGTCGTTTCATGTCCTGCATTTGCCATGGCCTCACCCTGAGGTCACATTTCTAGTGCTGGGATCACAGAGCACGCTGTGCCCTCGGAGGCTTTTCTCCTTTTTATAAAGTTAGAATGTTGGTTTTGTGTATATCTGTTAGGACTGTTGAGCGAATTTAACACTGATAGCCTCTGGAAAGGAGTTGGCATAATGCTTGCACCATGAAAATACGTTCTTCCGTTAGAAAAGACTTGGGAAGCTAATCCCAGAATTGAGATTAGGACGTGCCAAAAACAGAACTCTTAGAAATTAAAACATCACTTGATGTGGGAGTGTCATATATCAATCTGTTGATTTCATTGGTTAAGTTATAATAAACCAACTGCTTGGCCTCAGCTTGGAACATAGATGGGAGGAGTAAACAGAATAGAATTCTGGGCGGAAGAGGAAGTGAGGTCAGACTCTGCTCTGCTCCCAGAGAGACGCCATGCTCAGCTCTCCTGGGTAGACGCATGATGGATGGAGGCTAGAATCTTCGCGGTAAGCGCACCTTGGGGTGCTTACAAACATCATTAGAAATGGGCTAGTCCAGGTGCGAGAATTAGCCTGTAAGGGCTAGAGTTCATGGGCCAAGCAGTTCTTTAAATGAATACAGTTTGTGTGTTGTTATTTCGGGCATGAGCTAGCCAAGCGGCTGGGGTGTTGGGGACGCAACCCCGCCGCCGCTCCTTATTTCAACAATCACTGAAGTGATTTAAAATATAATAAGGGGTGATTGCATTGCTGGGGCACTTTAGTTATGTGTGCTCCCATGCAAAGAAACACCCAATAGCATTGGTACCAGAGGCCCTTGGTCTGGTGTCCAGAGGCCTCTGTAAGAACCAGTTTATGTGCAGAGCAGATAGGGCTGTCATGCAGCCCTCTCCCTCATCTTCTGCTGCCTCCCAGGAGACATTCATGCAGTCCATAACCTTGTCTGCATATGTAAATCGCTGGCAGACCACGGGGTTCTGTTGGTAATGATCTTATTCGGTCATATTCCTCCCCGTGTGACTATCGAGGATAGCCGTGTCCACTTAAGGCATACAGCTCTGTGAGGTTTCATATTTCACATATTTCATATTTCAGGGCATCTTTATCACTTCCTCCAAAGTCACACTCTCATTAGTAAGCATTTCCTTTCTCTCTTCCCCAAACCGAGCAGCCACCAGCTAAATTCTGTGTCTCCAGATCTCCCTGCCCTAGATAGTGCTACGATGTGTGGCCCACTGCAATTGTTCAGCTTCAACCAATGGGCATGTGGGCTGTTGATTTATTAAACTAAAGATGCTCCCTGGTGTCTCACTGTCCCACTGAAAACCATTATCATAAGCATTTTTGGGGCTGGAGAGATGGCTCAGAGGTTAAGAGCATTGCCTGCTCTTCCAAAGGTCCTGAGTTCAATTCCCAGCAACCACATGGTGGCTCACAACCATCTGTAATGGGGTCTGGTGCCCTCTTCTGGCCTGCAGGCATACACACAGACAGAATATTGTATACATAATAAATAAATAAATAAATAAATAGATAAATATTTTTAAAAAATCCTTTAAAAAAAAGTGCATTTTCTCTCTCTGACATGCCGCGTCATTTCCTTTCCCTGCTGCTGTGATAATATGCCCTAACAGCAGCAATGTCAGTGAGAAAGGCTTCGTTTTCACTACAATTTTAGAGAGCAGTCTGTCAGGTGGGAGGTGCTAGCCGCAAGAGTTTGGGGAAAGCAGCCAAGTTGTATCTGTGTTTAGGAAAGAGAGAGCAATGAATTCTTGTGCACTGCTAGCTCTCTCCTTTTTCTTTAGCACAGGACCCTAGCCCAACAAATGGTCTTCTCACCTGAATTAACCTAATCTGCACCACCTCTCACTGAGTGTGGCCAGAGGCTAGTCTAATCTAGGTGAGCCTCACAGGCATGGCCAGAGGCTAGTCTAATCTAAGTGACCCTCACAGGCATGGCCAGAGGCTAGTCTAATCTAGGTGACCCTCATGGGTGTGCCTAGAGGCTTTTATCCTAAGAGGTCCCAGATCCTGTCAAGTTGACACATCAGTATTAACCCTCATACCCACCACACAGCATGCCTGAACCTAATCTACATTAAACATACTCAGAACACTGAGACAAAGTTGTCTAATACAAAGCCTACCTTGTAATAAAGTGCTGAAAATTCCATGTACACAAACGGGGCATTTTGTAGACATTATGGGATCAAAACCATAAAACACAACAACCCAGAACCCCCCTGGTAGCACAGTCATTACAGACTATCAATCATCCGCCTTCCACTCCCATGTTTGGCTGAGAGCTGCTGGTTCTCACGGGTGCTCAACATGGCCAGAGCACATTGCACTGTGTATATTGCCAGCCCAGGAAAACATCAGACTTCAAAATTCAAAGTATTGTTTCTGTGGCATGCATATCTGACAAAAATAAGTTCTGAGAATTATAGGAAAATCTGCCACGCTAGAGATCATTTATATTATAAACAATGCTGCAATGAACATTTGTGTACATTTTTTCTGTGTGAACATTTTCTTTTTCCATTTTTTCTAGGGCAACTATAGCTTGGCAAGAGACTCCTAGATCAGACAGTGACACTGCCGACATTCTTAGCAATAGTAAACTGGTTTCCAAAGTTACTCCATCATTTTACAGTCAAGAAGATTCTGATTTTTGACATTTTCCCTCAGAGCTTGTGTTTACTGTTTGTTTTTGTTTTTTGTTTGTTTGTTTGTTTGTTTGTTTGAGATATACTAGCCCTGTCTACTGTGAGCATGGTGTCTCACTGTGAGTTTGATTTAAATTCTTTTTATTCATCATCTAATCATCAGTGGTCCTGATGATATTTTCATACACTTTTATGCAGTTTGTGTAAGTCTGTTCTTTGGAGAAATGTGCATTCAAATAACTCTGCCTTTAATTTAATCCACCACCTTTTGTTGATAGCCTGTGAAGAAAAAGCTGTCCCTTTGAAGTCCTAGTAGTCCAAACTAGCCTTAAATTTCCTGTCTCCTAGCCTCTACTTCCCAGTGCTGGAATTACATGAGTCTGCCAACAGGCCCAGTTTTCCATTCATCCTTGAGAGTATCTAAACACGGGGTTTATTATTATTATTATAATGTAGTCCAACTTTTCTCTTTTTGTTGTTGCTTGTGTTTTTAGTGTCGTATATAAGAAATTGCTGTCTGGCCAAAAAGTAAAGATTCACATTGGTGTCTTCTGGTGAGAATTTCATAGTATGGCTTTTTTTGTTTGCTTTGTTTTTTGTTTTTTTTGAGGCAGGGTTTCTCTGTGTAACATCCCTGGCTGTCCTGGAACTCACTCTGTAGACCAGACTGGCCTCAAACTCACGGAGCTCTGCCTGCCTCTGTCTCCCGAATGCTTAAGTTAAAAGTCATATGCTACATGGCCCAACTGGCCTGGCTTTTAAGTTTAGGTTTAAAGTCTTTTATTTTTAAAAGCAGGGAACAATGCTAATTCTGGAAAAGGAACAGGAAGAGACACAGGGAAGACTAAAGTCTCTCCTGAGAGATGGCACAGAGGGTGACTGACTTCCTCTTAGCGGTGAGCTTATTCTCCCTCTCAAAGTTTTGTGCCCAGATGAAGAGAGAGACCTGGCAATGGTGCCAGCTCCCATCCCTCCTGTATGAGTGCAAGCTCTGTGTGTCCCTTTCCAGCCCTCTCACTTCCATGGGTAGCCAATACCATTGCCATTCCTACTCCCATGTGCAGGGACTAGACAAACCAACCAACACATTTGTGTTTTATAACCAGAAAAATGGTGCTGTACGTTTCTAAGCCACTATGCAACTTGTTTTCTTGTTAGGCATTACTATTTCCCCAGTTCTGTACTCCTCGAGGTGATAATACTCTAGCCTTCCCCCAAGATACTCTGGGTGTTCAGTAAATGACTGACCTGAGGGTATCTGAGGAAGACCGAGGAAGACTCTAGCGTTGCCGTGCTTTTTCTCCCTCTCAGAATGAAGCATCTTTGGCCACTGGCATTCCTTGCCCCTCCCTGGAACAGAATCACCTTAACATTCTTTCCTTTCAGGCAAACATTCTGCTCAAAATCAGAAGTTCCAGTGATGTGGTTGCTGGTCAGGTGGGGACATGCTCAAGAAGACACAGAGTTGGTCATTATTCTTGGAGATGCTTAATTACAGATTAAAACACTCCTTCCTCTAAGCTAATCGTCAAATGTGATAAAGTATATTTGTGCTTGGTTTTGTCTTTCCTGCCCATGAGAGGCAATGGGGAGAATGGTTCTACAGAAGTGCAAACAAGACAGTCTGCCAACGGTAGATTGTGTAAGTAGGAACATGGTGGTTGGAGCTGACTGAGCATGTGCAAGCTTTATTCTCTAAACAATACCATATAAAGAGTTTCCACAGCTCTTACATCCTGTGCTGTTATAAGTAATATAGAAAGATATAGAACTCACACAAGAGGATGTATGAGAGCCATCCATAGACACTGTTGGATGAGGAAAACCAAACACCAGAAACTCAGCTCTCACCTCAAAGGCAGTAAGAGATCATTTATTCTGGAGCCGAATAACAGCAGCCATGGCCCAGGAGCATGGTTTCCCCAACTCCATGCTTCTGTGTGGCCGTGCTTTCATGGAAGTTGTATAGTAACAGAGCCAAGAAAGTTGAAAATCAACACTTTCCAAATGTACTGGTAGAAACCGGAGTGAGTTGCTGTAAAGTAGGGCACTTCTGTTCTCGGTCTTGGATGTTGTCTGTGGATATTCTCGTCTCCTGGGCTGATGCAATCCAGTCACCTCTTAAGTTAATGTACCCCAAAAGGTTTCACACAATAATCGCAAGAACATTAAGTGAAAGACAAAAGTGGGCAAGGAATAGATACTAAGGGGCCTAAATATACTTCCCCCAAATTGTAACCAGGCTCTGGACCTATAGTACCCCAAACTCTGCGCAGTCGCTGCACTTCTCACCGGCCTCCTTAGAACATTTAATGTCTTTCGGGGGATGTTAGTCACATGATCCATTAGTATTTAATGAATCCTAACCAAACCCCAATCTATTGTGACATGGAAGAAAAGCTTCCGGTAGTGGAGAGTGCACCCAGATTAACCGGGCATACACGGTTTCCTGTCCTGTGGTCAACAACTTTTTGCTGAAGAATGAGAACTGTATCTGTCAGCTCTAGCTCAGAACACACAAAACTGGTTAGTTCTTACAATCTGAAGATAGCAATCCCTACATTAAATCAGATCTCACAAGCAGTGATCCGGGCTGTGACTTCTAGTTCTGCAATATTGGAGAATAATAACAGTATTTTACCATGCCATTAGCATTCGTACATGCAGACCCACGGGTGCGGGCTTTGTCTAGCAATCCTCCAGATTTCAGAAATCGGATTGCAGTATACAGTCTCTTTTGTGAAACCTCTAACCACGCTAAAATTAATTTTGAGGGGTCTGGAGTCTCGGCTCAGCTGTTCAAACCATTGACCGCTTTTTCAGAAGACCTGGATGCAACTCCCGGCACCCTATGGTGGCTCACAACAGTCTGCAACTCCAGTCCCAAGGGATCCAGAGCCTTTTCTGACCTCCTCAGACACCAGGCATGAGCATGGGTGCATAGACACACAGTGCACACAAAACAGTCACATACATGAAATGATTAAATAAATCTAAAAATTAGGCATTACAAACACTAGTTTAATTAAAGCAAAAAATGTTTTGGGACAGTTTATGGAGAAATAGTAACCTTAGATACCGAGTACTGTTTCTAGACATCCTTGCTCATAGTACCGCTATTATGCCAGGCACTGGCCTTATCTACATGTATTTGATGTGTTCAGGATTAGCTTGCTAGCTCTCCTAAAAGTTGTCTTAATTCTCGCCATTTTCTCAGAAAGAAAATCAAGCAACGAAGAACTTTTTAAATATAGCTCTTACATAGCACAGTCAAGATGCAAATCTGGGCTTGAAAATGTATCTATGAAAACTGAATTTGCACACGTTACAGTCAGCCAGTCCCCCATGCCGTGGGGCAGTATCCGTAGTTATGTGATAACCAAGGAACTGAAACAAGGCCTAAATTCCTTCCCTAAAGAAAAAGATAAAGAAATCACCATGTGTCTATATGAGGAAATAATAGAATGAAACACAGCAAGACGAACGAAGCTGTGTGTGACGTGAATAACCTCACAACCTAAAGAAGTCTAATACAGCGCGGAATACGCAGTGTGACCCCGTCATAAAAGCAACCTTCTTATCCTTACCTTCCGGGTCCTTCCTCTCTCACAAGTCTGACTCTGGCCAGTCTCCCAGCAGTAACTGCCACCTGCTGGTTTCCTATTTTTAATCACATCCTTGGGAGCACTATACGTTTCTATAAAGAATCGCATGAGTTTTGATTTTGTTTTTTTAAGGTAATTTTCAGTATTATATCAAGGAAATAAAGGAAAAGACAAGAGCTGGTAGAGATGGCTCAGCTTGGAAAAGTGCTTGCTGCCAGGCCTGATGATCTCAGTTCAGTCTCTGGTCCTTCTGTGTCAAAAGGAGAGAGCTGCCTCCCACAGGCTGTCCTCTAGCCTCCATACATGTGCTGTGGCATGCATGCATCCTCCATGACACACACATTAAAAAAAAAAACAATGTTGGCTGGATAGTGATGACACATGCCTTTAATCCCAGCCCTTGGGAATCAGAGGCAGGTGGATCTCTGTGAGTTTGAGGCCAGCCTTGTCTACAGAATGAGTTCCAGAATAGCCAGGGCTATACAGAGAAACTCTATTTCAAAAATAAAACAAAAACCAAATACAAAACAAAAAAAATTCAAAGGAAGGGAGAATAATGTTTAATTTTTAATACAGAGTTTAAGGATTGTGGAAATAAAAATATAAGATAATTATAATACATATAACTAAGTTTTATGCCTAAAATATAAAAAGCTTCTTTGGAAATCATTCAAAATTAGAAACATCAAGTAAAACAATGAGCAAATAAGTAGATAGAAAGAGAAGAAAAGAAAATGCTCATTTCTAGGGAATATTGCGTGAATTGGGTTCCCTGGACAACAGTTGAGATGGTTTGCCTGTGGCTTGCTTATCTGAGGCTACCATGAGGAACAGTATCCACACGGGAGGACCAGGGCTGAGCAGAAATCAACCGAGTTGGAAGTCCGTAGCATCAAACACTCCAGATATTCTAAACCAAAGTTTCTCAGTTTGTGAGTCACGACCCTGTTTGAAATAAAAGATCCCAGAAGTCAAAGAAAATTGAGTGGCTAGTATCCTCATGGCAGAGGCTCCTTCACTGTGGCACAAGAGAGTTGTGGGAGTTTAGAGACAGTTCAGGCCTTGAAGACTTAGTACATGAATCTGGAATCTGGGCTTTTAGTAAGCACGAGGCCTGTCTCATTTAAGGTGGCCTTCTCATCTTCTGGTTGATGCAAGGTTGCAAGGGTTCAGTTTAATGCACTGGGGACACCGTATAGAGACAGTTTAAACCAGTGGTTCTCAACTTTGTTAATGCTTTAATACAGTTCCTTATATTATGATGACCCCCAACCATAAAAATATTTTCATTGTTACTTCATACTGTAATTTTCCTATTGTTATTAATCTCAATGTAAATAGTTGTGTTTTCTGATAGTCTTAAGCGACCTCTGTCAAAAAAACATTTGGCCTATAGATTTTAAAGTATGTTTTAGTGTAGACAGGTGATGTATTTCTTTGAAGGCCAGATTTGTGGTTGTTTGCTCTTGACCTTGTCCCCATATGTTTTCCCTTCTTCTCACAAAATAGACTATGATTTCTTAACTTTCAATTTTATTTTTCTTACATACCAGAGAGAAACATATAATCATCACAGTTCCCATTTTTTCTTGCTTCAAAGAATAAAAAGATAAAAGAGAAAAAAAAATGTGTTTTCTGAAATGTGACTATAAATTCAGAGGAAATGTGATAAGAACTAAAACCGGTTCTGTAGGGGTAAGAAAATAGAAATTTGAGTGGATCCAGGCAGAGATAATTTATTTAAAGGTGGATATAGTTTAAGTTGTTTTTAAAGGTTAGTCTGCTAAGTCAAGAAATAGGTTTGTTTGTATTCTGGTGTACAATTGATTGGATTACCTACAGAAGTGAAAATGTAAACACAAAGTTTACATTTAAAATGCAAGGGAAGAAAAAAGGAAATCTCATAGATATTAGCTATTTCTGCCCACCTTTATTCTACTAATAATATTTACTATTTTAGATATGCTGTACTTACTTTAGATAATTTTTGAGTCAATTAAATAGATAATTTTTGAGTCAATTAAATAAAAGTCTGCATTTTTAAATGGGAGACTAACTCCAGCAGTGTGCAAACATCTCTGCAGTGGGCGTGTGCACCCCTGAAGGAGGAGAGGGCAGTGGGCATGCGCACTCGTGAAGGAGGAGAGGAAAGAAAAAGACCAGGAACCAAAGGCTTCACGCATTTCTTCTCTGCCTCAAAGACTACAGCTGGCTACATAACACTTTGAGTACATTGATAGCAGGAAGGCAGAAGTGTGCTCAGCTGTCTATTCTAAGACAATAGTAAGAAAGTGTGGGAGGTGGTATTTCAGAGAGGGCAATTTTAATTTCACTTACAAAATTATGGAATTAATTTTGGGAGTGGAGAAAATACTATTTCCTATTTAATTTCACGTTTTGAACCACTTTATAGTTATTAAGCTAAAAATAACCAGCAAGGATTTACACATATTGTGCATTTAATATGTCAATTAGCTTTCCAAAACTCTAGGAACTTATTAATAATTTAAATGTAATATGAAATGGCACTGTATATTGCACAAACTAATTATAATCATAATATATTCTGGACCATTGGATAAATAATAAAACAAGTAATAACTGACATTAAAACTTTAAAATATTAGTATTCAACTAACACCTAACTAAAAAAACAAATCTCATGTTTTTAAAATAATTATCTAATGAATGAAGGTATTCTGCAGGGACATTTGGTGCCGAGAGGGGAGTGATGTAGTCTCAGATGTTGATGACAAAATACAGAGGAAGAATTAGAAAAGCAGGTGTGTGAAAATAAAAAAAAAATCCTGCCATATAATTATTAATATTTGACCCCAAAGTCCCAGCCAGTGTGTGCTCTTTTCCCCCGAGACACTCAAAATAGCTAAAGAGAAGAGCTGCTGGCGTGTACAGAGAAAGTCTGTTCGGATTTCCTTTGTTTAAATCTGTCAGCCCTAACAGACACCTGTGATGTAACCATTTATAATGTGATATATATCTACAGACCACCAGATAAGTCAATAGTAATATTTTTCTAAATATTATTTAATAGTTTTTTATCAATTACCACCTCCTGCCCCGCCTCCCTCTCGCATCAGTGACGAGTGAGCAGATGGTTGAATGTGTCCTCCTTCTCTTCTTAGTTCTACCGGCAGGATTTTCTTTTTTTTTTTTTTTTTTTTTTTTTTTTNTTTCGGTTCCTGTCCTGGAACTAGCTCTTCTAGACCAGGCTGGCCTCGAACTCACAGAGATTCGCCTGCCTCTGCCTCCCGAGTGCTGGTGGTGGTGGCGCACGCCTTTATTACCGACAGGTTTTTTTAAAATCCCTTTCCTATTGCTCATTTTTATTCTCTGAATTCTATCTATTGTGAGTCATGAAGACGAGTTGAGCGTTGTCCTACTTAAGACGTCTAAACGGTGAGACGAGGAAAGGGAATACTATTCCGAGACTCCAGAGGCCCCGACAGAGCTCATGAATAACACCCGCACCTGGAGCCAAGTGGCCATCAAAGGTGTCCGGTGCGTTGTTGAATTATTAATAGATTAAGTTGTTTTTCAAGTGGGTTCAGCAAACGTTGGATTTGTGAGAACAGGGGGCAGGCGGAATCAGCATATGCCAGTTTGTAAGGAGAGGGGGCTCACTCTGAAAACTGGGAGGGAATTGTGTCAGCGGCAATAGGAGGGACAACCAGGGACCTGACAGGAAGGACGACAGCTGTATAGAGAGAGAGTGGTGAGCTACGACATGTCAGCTGACAGTTGACTCTAGAAAAGGTCTTCTGCACTCAGCTCCTACATCTGTGGTCCACCCTGAAGTTCCCTGCGAACACCTCCATGAGAGCGGTCCCCTTCCCTGCAGCAAGCTTTGCTGCTTCTGGGAGTCAGTGCGGCTGGAGTGAGCAAGTGGATACACGCCCCAGGTTCTCACCAGGAGGAGGTTAGCTCAGAGTCACGGTCCACAGGTCCTCAGAAAGCTGTAGGCCTGATTGGGTCGCTGGGAGCCACGGCAACAGCACCCTCACTAACGGTCTCTCTTTGGTTCTCTTTCTTTTCCTGTATAACCATCCCCTCCCAGCACTGACCAGAACCACCTAAGTAAATCAGCTGTCACGTATGCTTGTATCTGAGGAAAACCAGAAACGGTCATCCAAGAAAGACATTCCAAGTCGCCTCTTAGCATCGGGCAGTGGCTTTTATGACGGCAGACAGGCGTTTTCCGAGCCACATGTACCCCTCCAGCAGCTCAGGCACGTCTGTCTCATCTAAGGCCCACTGGAAATGTGCTGTGTATTATGGCCTCCTTGCAGGGTGTTTGGAGAAAGTCAACGAAAAGACTCATGCTCTCCACAGAGTTCCATTGGGAAGAGACAACAGGAGACGCTGGGACAAGAATGAGGAAGACTTAGGGGGAGCAGGTGCTGGTGCCTGGAAATCTGTGATGCCCCAGAGAGCTCCGATACAAAGGATGGTGACACAGGGCTTCTCCTCCGGTGTTTGGGAAGTGGCTCCAGCCATGTTAGTTCAATATCAAGGAACATGGTGATCAAAGCAGATGGAAGACTGGAGAAGATGAAGGTGGCTGATGTGGTCTTCATAGTCATCAGTTCCTTGAACTTTCTTCTCCCGGGGTGGAGTAAGGTGAGAGAGATTAGGTGAGTCCCCTTCAGCGAGGTTAATGACTGATGTGAGGCCCGAATGAAAGAGGCACTCAGTGGGTAGGCTGGACTGGGCTAATTGGGGGTGGGGGATGGGGCGTGCTGACAGTTACCCTGAACTCCAAGGACCTGGATGATGTCCACGTGTGAGGCTGAGAGAGAGGCAGTCCAGGGACCCAACAGTGTGAGCGCACTGAAATGAAATTTGTTGCACATATTTTAAATAAATGTATTGATTTTATATCATAGCAAACGAATACAAGAGCAACATTGATTTTTTTTTAATTGAAAAAGAATGTGCCTGTTATATTTAGAATAGCAGATTTACGGGCCACAAGATCATTAATTATTTCATACACTTAAAACATCATGCTTGAATGAATTATTCTAACAGATATTTATTATCATGAGCATTGGTGCCAGAGTGACAAAAGGTGCCGCACTCAAGCAGTCTGTTGCGGCAGTGAAGTCAGAAAGACAGTGAGGCACTTCTTCCTCCGTCCTGAGGAAGCCGCCATCATCCCTCCAGGACGGTTTGTTTTGCCTTGGTTATCTGTAGCTCTAACAGTTCAATCTCCCGAGACAGCTTGTAAACCTCCAGGGCCATTTTCACATCATTTGGATTTGCCAGACATCGCATCAGCTTCTTGCCTGCGAACACAGGCTCGCAGTCTTTCTCCTGAAAGAGAGGTGGGTTTGCGGGAGCAGTGAGTGGCTTCGGATGAGCTTCAAGAAAGAGAGCAGCATGACATTACATGGTCTAGAAAGAGCAGAAGGCGGTACTCCTAGATCTACGGAACTCCACTTTTACGGGATTCGGTATCTCACGTCCTCAAATGAAAGTAGGAAAAGGTGCTCTACCAGCTTATCAAAAGTCTTCGAGGAAAAAACAGTTTCTCTGAATGACTTCGGAATGATTCACAACAGGTCAGAGGTCAGCATTGTTGGCTGGGAACACCGTGTTAGTGTTTGATAATACAGGACTTCTTGATTTGTGTCACTTACCTGCTCACACTTGGGCATCTCTGGGTACCAGGTTCCATTCTCTAAACAAGTGATATTTTGGGACCCAAGCAAGGCAAAGCCAGGGTAACACTGGATGGTGGCATTTTCAGATTCAACATACTGGTCTTTTTTGGCAGACAGCATTCCATTTGTTATCTCTGGTTTCTGGCATAGAGCTATAAGGAAAGCATGTTTTAGTTAACTGTGATCTGAGAGGAAAGACATAATAGTCTGCAGGAAAGAGAATGAGCTGAACTTGCATGGAACTTATTCCACATTCCATTTGTTTTGTTAGCAAAATATTGATGAGCATTTTTGTTGTTGAGCATAACAGTCTATGTATACAGTATGACTCATGATCCTCCTGCTATGTGACTCTATTGTTTTCCTGTTTTATGAAGAAGAAAACTCAGATACGGAGAAGGTAGGAAGTTTTTCCATGGCTATAATTGTTTAAATAACATGACAGGGTAGTTATAAAAGTGTCTATGATCCCAGATCCTCTCTTGACACGTTAACTCTTACTGTAAATAGTTCTGTAAGATTCTCATCATGAAGTTTTGATATTCTTCTGTGAGCAGTTATGTCAAATAAATTTTGCACTACCGTGACTATAATTATACTAATATCACAGGAACATAAAATAAGACTTAATCCTGACTCCTCTTGCTCCCTAACTGGCGCTGTGTTTTCTCAACACACCACATCTACATCATGGTGGGTGATACCTTGGTAGAAGTTTGATGGCAAAACCTGTCACCCTAATGTTTGAAATTAGCCCAACAGAGACTGTGCTCATGCCTGAACAAGTTTTGTTGAATGTTTTTTACAGGCTCACAAGTGTAATTGTAAAATGTTTTGCTTCTATAATATTTCTTAAAATATATATAAGAAACTGAGACTGTGAACTGCCTCAAGAAGACTTATGGGTGTGACTGTGAGGAGGAAGTAGAAGAAAGTGTGTTTCTTTATGATTTGTGTGGAATAGCATCTGCTTATATTAGTTATTTAAAATAAAATCGGCTCTGCCAGAGACCACGCCCACTGCAAGAAGTCTGGGTAAGCTGCCCTCCTCCCAGCTCCCCACTATATCAGCATCCCCCACCCTATCCCCAGTCCAGCACCCTCCTAGCCTCCTTGCCACAGCCTCCAACTGGAGCAGAGGCTCCCTGCTCTACCAGAGACAACATTTGCTTCCCGAAGTCCAGACCCCAACTCCAGAGAGGAAACAGACCTTAACATAAAACAAAATGCACTGAACCTGACAGAAGAGAGAATGGGGAATATCCTTGTACACACTGGCATAGGAGACAACTTCCAAGAACAACAATCTAGGAATGGAACCTCATTACACTGAAAAGCTCTGTAAGGCAAAGGACACTGTAAACAGGACAAAACAGCAGACTACAGAATGGGGAAAGATTTTTACCAACCCCACATATGGGAGAGGACTATTATCTAAAAGGTATAAAGAACTCAAGAAACTACACATTGACAAACCTAATAATCCAATTAAAAATGGGTTTCGGCACTAAACAGAGAATCCTTTCCTTTTTTAATACAACTTTGAGGAAGCCATCAGCCCTGCCGGCTGCTGGTCTTCCAATGTGGCTTAAACAGACAATTCTTAACAGAAGAATCTCAAGTGACTGAGGAAACACTGAAAGCAATGTTCAACATCCTTAGCCATAAGAGAAATGCAAATCAAAACTACTTTAAGATTCTATCTTATACCTGTCAGAGTAGCTGGGATCAACAATACAACTGACAGCTCATGCAGGTGAGGATGTGAAGCCAGGGGAACACTTCTCCATGGCTGGTGGGAGTCAAAATTTATACACTCACTATGGAAACCACTGTGGTAGTTCTTCAGAAAACTGCTAATCAATCTACCCTCAAGACTCAGTTATATCACTCTTAGGTATATACCCAGAGGCTGCTCTATCCTACCACAAAGATACTTGCTCAATTATGGTCATGGAAACGTTATTCATAATAGCCAGAAACTGGAAACAACCTATATGTCCCTCAACAGAAAAAAATGGATAAACAAAATATGACACATTTACACAATGGGGAGCAGGTGATGTGGAAACCTAGTCCAGTAGAAACTCATGATTCTTTGGGGGTAAACTTAATGAGGACTCCTCACAAAGGAGGAGTCAGAGCCTGAACCAGCCATCCTCTGTAACCAGGCAAGGCTTCCAGAGGTGGGATGGGGACACTGACCTGATGTGGGATGTTCTTCTATATATGTGTTGCTTTTATTGGTTGATGAATAAAGCTGTTTAGGCCAATGGCTCAGCAGAGTAAAAGCCAGACAGGAAATCTGAACAGAAATATAAGGAGAGAGTAGGCAGAGTCATGCAGATATTAGCCAGCCGCCAAAAAAATAAGACATGTAGAAAATTGAGGTAATGCCACAGTCACGTGGTAATACATAGACTAATAGAAATGGGTTAGTTTAAGACATAAGAGCTAGCTAGAAATATGCCTGAGTCATCGGCCAAACAGAAAAATATAGTTTTGATATGATTATTCTGGTCTGGCAGCCAAGAAATGAACGTATAGTCTTTGTTTACAAATGGTGCCTCTTTGAGACTGGATGTTTGAAGGACCAGGCAGGACAGAACTTCCGTTTACCCAACCCATACTTCAACTTATACTCTATCCTGCCTGCAAGTTGTACTGGGACAATGTGGGCACAGAACTCGTGGTGATGGCCAACCAACGACTGGTCTAACTTGAGTTCCACACCACAAGAAGGTGCTTATGCCCAACACTGCCTGGATGACCAGGAAATGGAGACTAGCTTGTCCAGAGACATATGATAGGAAACAAATAATCAATAAAATGATTCCTAAACTATCCTTATATGCTCATTGATTGGTGCCTGACCCAATAGTCATCAAAAAGGCTCTTGCTGGTAACTGGTAGAGGCAGATGCAGAGACCCACAGCCAAACATTAGGTGAAGAGAGAGCCCAAATTGAAAATCTTCATTGCATTTGTCCCCTTGTAACTCCAGGAACCCTATGAAAGAGGGGGAGAAAGAAATGTAGGAGCCACAGGGTTCAAGGGATACCAGGAGAACAAGGCCCACAGAATCTACTAAGCAGGACTCGTAGGTGCTCACAGAGACTGAAGAACCAATCAGGGAGCCTGAATAGGTTTGCACTAGGTCCTCTGCACATACGTTATCGTTTTTAGCTTGATATTTTTGTGGGGCCGCTAACAGTGGGAATTGAGGTATCTCTGTCTCTTGTCTGTTCTTGAGACCTTTTTCCTTTTACTGAGTTGCCTCGCCCAATCTTGATATGAGAGTTTATGCCTACTCTTATCCAATCTTGTTATGCCAAGTTCGGTGGACATTCCTGGGAGGTCTGCTCTTTTCAGAAGGAAAACAGAAGAAGAATGGATGGCAGAGAGGAGAGGTAGGATGGGGACATGGGAAGGATGGGGAGGGGAAAACAGGTTGGTGTGTATTGAAACAAGAAAGAAAGAGAGAGAGAGAGAGAGAGAGAGAGAGAGAGAGAGGAGAGAGAGAGGAGAGAAAGAAAGAAAATCATATAGTTACAAGGAAAAAATAATCAAATGTTTTATATTTCATCTGTCAGGGAATAACTTTGCTCTCATTCCTGACGATAATTCTACCCATGCGGTCGTGAGGTGGGCAGGAGGAGGAAGTTACCTTTACACTGTGGAGCTGCTGGTGTCCATTGTGAATTCCAACAGTAGATGTCTGCCTCTCCAACCAGTCTGTATCCTTTATCACATTCATATGTAGCCTTAGGTTGGAATCCTCTCAAGTAGCCAGTAGATTTTGTATAACGTCCATGGGCGATGTTTGGAGGAACATTGCAATCTTCATGATAAAACATTGCATCTTTCATGAGAAAAGATGAGCTTGCAAAATGTGTCAAATAGCACTTTCCAGGATTTGTGCATCCTGGATGCTCCATTCTATCCTCCCTTTCCCCTGCCTATAAGATCCCTGGCCCAAAGCCACACTCTTGAATGACCTTCCTGGAAGGCTCAGGTTCAGGAACCTGGAAGTCTCAGCTACCCTCTGATATAATTTGGATGATGAATTTCCTTGAGTGACCTATAAGTTAAATAAAGGCTTAGTTCCCATACGGCACTATTGGAAGGTGCTGGGAACTTTACAAGGGCCCTGCCTCATGGGAGGATCTTAGGTCACTAGGAGCTTTCTCTTTATGGAGACTGTGTAACTCCAGTCCTCTCGTCTATTTCTTCCCTCTGCTTCATGCTTGGGCAAATAGTTTTGTTCCAACTTACACTCCAGCCATGATCTATCACCTTTACACAAGTCCAAAGCAATGGACTAAGCCTCTAAAACTGTAAGCAAGCCCTCATTGGCTGTTTTCTTTTATGGGATTTGTTATGGTCGTGGTGTCTCTTCACAGCAATAGAAGAGTGACTAAGGCGACAGGGTTTCTCTGTGTAACAGTCCTAGTCCTGGCTCTTCTGGAACTCATTTTGTAGACCAGGCTGTTTTCAAACTCAACAGAGATTCACCTGCCTCTGCCCAAGTGCTGGGATTAAAAGGCGTGAGCCACCACCACCTGGTGCAACACTCTTAGGTAAATATGTTGAAATGGTCATTCTCCTCATATTTCTATTAAATTCTCCAGCTTCCTGAGTCTAAAGTTAGGATTTTGGAGACCTCAGTCTTCTCTGAAGAACGACAGCTGAGCCCTGTCACAGCCTCTTTACCACACGTGATATATTTACTATAAAAGATTACTTCAGCTTTGAGCACATAAAATCACTGATTTAGCAAAGTTCTGTTTTTCCCATCCTTATCAGAAAAGAGGTTATGAACAGCATTTGTGTACTTGGGAAAGCCAAGAGCACACATTTCCAGCTTGGGTCTCGGGCTATGATTATTCTCCTGTCTGTTCTAGTAGGGCAACTGTTCTCTCCACAGAGATCACCTAAAACCACCTGCACAGCAGACATTTACATTATGACTCATAGCAGTAGAAAATTACAGCTAGGAAGCAGCAACAGAAATAGTTGTATGATTGGGGGTCACCGCAGCATGAGGAACTATATTAAGGGGTCACAGCATTAGGAAGGTTGAGAATCACTACAGCAGAGCCAAAAGATATCTTGACAATCCATAGCACATTACACTGATCCAATATATTAATGGCATCCCGTCAGTTCTAGTGATGAGCATGAAGTTGTTACCATGATGATACTCAATGCACAGAATATGAATAGTCCAAAACTTGCCACACTTACAAGTTTTTTGTTTGTTTGTTTGTTTTTTTTTTTTTTACTTTCAAGGTTCAGTAGCTGTTAGGACATCCACTGAAGTCAAGGTCACACGACTGTCACTTGCTCATCCTCCTATAAGAAAGAGTCTGAGCACCAAGAAGTTCTTTTTTTTTTTTTTTTTTTTTTTTTTGAGTTTTTCGGGACAGGATTTCTCTGCAGCTTAGGAGCATGTCCTGGAACTAGCTCTTGTAGACCAGGGTGGCCTCGAACTCACAGAGATCTGCCTGTCTCTGCCTCCCAAGTGCTGGGACTAAAGGCGTGAGCCACCACTGCCAGGCTCACCAAGTAGTTCTTTCCAGAATCTAGAGGCAGCATGCTCAACACTTGGGAATATTGCCCTACCCCCTAATCTAGGTGACAAAGGAAACTGCCAGGTTTGAGTGGTGTTCCTGTTTGGAGAGAAATGTTTAGAAGATCTGGATGAGCCTATAGTGAAGTCATGCTGATGCTAGTCTATAGGATTGGACTTCGTGTGTTGAAGCTGGCTATTATAGGGCAATCTTCAAATGCTGGTGGGACTTTACATCACAGACTACTGAGATCCTAAAGAAAGGATGTGCACTGTAGATGACAATTCCATGCTGATTGAAACACAACCCCTGGCATTTTTCCATTTTACTTAGTCCTTAGACAAAGCTCCTGACCTTGGATCAGGTGACCAAATAGCCATTTGTCATGAGTGAGATCTGTCAAATGTACAAAGTTATAAAGCCAGACAAGTATAAGAATCCATTATAAAATAGAAATGAAACATCCGGGATCAAACACTTCTGAAAACGCACCCCAGAAAGTTCAGTCCCTACTGCTATATGGGCGCCTTAGCTCACACTTCTGGCTATAGGATCCTGCACTCTAACTCAGCATCGGGGCTAGAAAAGGTCCCAGCATCTCTCATAGATGGGCATTTTGTTATGTGTGTACAAGTTGAAATGAATGGGGGTTACATTAAACCCATTCAGGGTCATCTCAGAAGACAACATTAAAGGGGAGCCTTCCTAATAAGACAAGCTATAGGTGGCACACCTGAAAAAAGAGGCCTGAGAGCAGACTAGATTGGGATTATTGAGATAGAATGAAGAGTTTCTCTGGCTAGATAACTCTAAGGAGAAAGACTGGAACACTGGGCACAAGAGACCTAGCAATGAAGTAAACAAAATAGGTAAGTAGAAACACAGAAGTGGGCAGGAGGGTTGAAGGTTTTGTGTGTGTTAATAGCAATACATCCCCTATAGAAGAGGCACTAAAGGACAGAGTAGATATCTGCCAGTTAAAGCTGGACATTCCTGTCACTGTCGTTTTACCCACTGGTGAACTCAAATGAGTAGAATCAGGGAGTGGGAAGAACAGTTTCCATGGTGGTTGAGTGGAACTCATGCAGGCACCAACAATGTAGACTCCCATTCACCAAGGGCAGTCACCTGGTGTGGGAAGGCCTTCTGTCTATGTGTTGCTTTTATTGGTTAATGAATAAAGAAACTGCTTTGGCCTATTGATAGGGCAGAACTTAGGTAGGCAGGGAAAACTGAACTGAATGCTGGGAGAAGGAAGGTGGAGAGAGGGACGCCATGGAGCCGCTGCCAGAGTCACTGCCATGTGGCAATATACAGATTAATTGATATGGGTTTAATTAAGATGTAAGAGTTAGCCAACAAGAAGCCAGAGCTAATGGGCCAAGCAGTGATTTAATTAATGCAGTTTCTGTGTCATTATTTCCAGTCTAAGCTAGCCAGGTGGCCAGCGACCAACAAGCAGTCCTCCGTGCAACAGTCACCATTATTGGCTTTCCAACATTCCATCAATAATGTCCTCCATATGACACTAGAACCTAAGTAATCAAAAAGCCACAGTAGCAAGTTGTCTTTCTCAGACCCTTCCTACCCTGGAAGACTGTGATTTATTTTGATAGACAAATATTGCAGGCATGAGTTTGCCTTCCTTCACTGCTCAGCCTCAAACTGTGCTTCCCTTAAGGACTGTAATGTAGAATGGTTAAATGATTAGAAGATGAGAGGGTTAAGGACATGCAACCCAAAAATATGATTGCTACATTGATCGTTTAGAGATGAAGGCAACTTGAGAAACTAGCTGCAGAAAGGACTATCTAAATTGCCGTTTCCCCACCTCTGGCGAGTCATAAAACTTGCCTTAAGGAAGTCACCTTCCTTGTGCCGGCACAGGAAGATGACAGCAGAGAGTGGCGACGGTTGCAGCTGCAGTGTCCCTTTACACTAAGTTCTCGAGAAGAACCCTCCTAATCCGTTACTCCAAAGCCCACGCAGACCTCCCAGATCCCAGAAGCGGTGATGCCTGCTAGATGCCTGTTCTCCTAAAGCAGAACAAAACCTGGCATCTCTGCTTTCCTTCTTAAAAGGCATCTCCTTTGTTTGAACAGCTCTTGGTCGTTTCTGCATGAGTGTCACATGCCGCCCTTTGAAAACCAAGCGTCTCCCTCACAAAGCACTGGATTTGAAGTTCTGGCTTCCAGTAAAACAGTGTTCAAATGCTGCTTTAAGGAAGCGACTGGATCATGAGGGTTCTGGCTCCTTCAAGAGGTTAACTCATTTATTGAGTCATAATTTGATGGCATTGGGGTGAATAAACAGAAAGGCTGGAAACTAGGGCCTAGTTGTCAGAGGTGGACACTGTGGTCAAGTCTTTGAAGTATGTGTCTTGTTCCCTTTCCCTTGCTTCTGCTTTCGGGTCACTATGAAGTGTTCAGTGCTGCCCCACCATGACATTCCATTACAACTTCAGCATAGACGCAAAATAATCGAGACAGCGGTCTTAATTAGGGCTTCTATAGCTGTGATGAAACGCCATGACCAAAAAGCAAGTTGGGGAGGAAAGGATTTATTTGGCGTACACTTCCACATTGCTGTTCATCACTGAAGGAAGTCAGGATAGGAACTCCAGCAGGGCAGGTACTGGAGGCAGGAGCTGGTGCAGAGGCCGTGGAGGGGAGCTGCTCATTGATTTGTTTCCCATGGCTTGCTCAGCCTGCTTCCTTACAGAACTCAGGACCACCAGCCCAGGAGTGGCATCACTCACAATGCACTGGGTCCTCCTGCATCAATCACTAATTGAAAGAAAATGCCTTACAGCTGAGTCTCATGGAGGCATTTCCTTAACTGGGGCTCCTTCCTCTCTGATGACTTGTGTTAAGTCTGACAGCTTATGTCAAACTGACACTCTAACCCAGCTACTGCACCACCCAAACTAAGCACAACTGTGGCCAAAATAAATATTCCCTTCTTTAAGCTGTTTCTCTCAGTTACTTGTCTAGCAATAGTTAAAATGTTAATCATTTAAGTGCTTGCCTAAGCCAGGCGGTAGTGGCACATGCCTTTGTTCCCAACACTCTGGGAGCAAAATAGAAGGGAAAATCAGCAAAATAAATAAGACAAACAGCAGTATAAAAAGTCAGCAACGTGGAAATAAATTCGGCAAATAAGCTGAGAGTTTTGTGAAAAATAGAAATATAAATGAAAAACTCCATGAATTAAAGAAAAAATATAGTGAAAGCATCACCAACTCCTGCTTGACAAGCAGAAGGAAGGGAAGCAGGGAGAAAGGACGAGGTTGATGGAATATCACATACAAACATCAACGAGAAGAAAAGTAAATCACCGTGATAACAGCATCCAAGAACTCGGGGATGTGAGCAAGGGAACAAACCTAAGACTCCATGGGAGACAGCCGGTAAAGGCATAAAGAATCTATTCAATGAAGTTAAAAAAAAAAACAGTTCCCAGATGGTGGTGGCACACGCCTTTAATCCCAGCACTCGGGAGGCAGAGGCAGGCAGATCTCTGTGAGTTCAAGGCCAGCCTGGTCTATAAGAGCTAGTTCCAGGATAGCTAGGGCTGTTATGTTGAGAAACCCAGCCTTAAAATCAAACAAACAAGCAAAAAGTTCCCAGATCTAAAGAAAGAATATACATTAGAACCCAAGAGGCATTTAGAAAGAAGTAGATATTCAAACATAAGATGCAGCCCTTTTATTGCATACTATACTCATGATATGATATATCAAGCAAAGAAATAATATTAGAAGCTGGAAGGGAGCAATGCCAACATACCTACAACAAAAGAAGCATCAGGAAAGTATCAGGTCTTTTTTTCACTCATTCAAGTCTAAGTCAGGAAACCATGGAATGTCGTATTTCAAGCCCTGTAACCAGCACCTAACAACCACAATGTCCATCACCAGTAAAGCCACTATTTTCGTTATGTCTCTTGCTGCTGCAATAAAACACCCTGACAAAAGCAACTCAGGGTGGGTGTTTTAGGGTTTCTATTGCTGTGAAGAGACATCATGGCCACAGCAACTCTTATAAAGAAAACATTTCATTGGGGCTGGCTTACAGTTTCAGAGGCTCAGTCCATTTATTGTCATGTCAGGGAGCATGGTATCATGCAGGCAGATGTACTGGAGGAGTAGCTGAAAGCCAACAGGAAATGGACTGAAACGCTGGGCGGTGTCCTGAGCATAGGAAACTCAAAGCCCACCCCCACAGTGACACACTTCTTCCAATAAAGCTGTGCCTCCTGATAGTGCCACTCCCTATGAGATTATGGGAGTCAGTTAATTCAAACTACCAGACTGGGACTATTTTCGCTCACCGTTCCAGTTCCATCATTGTGCAGATGTAAGCAGCAGGAACTTGAAGCTGCTAGCCACATGATGGCCATCATCAGGAAGGAGAGGGACGTTAACACACACACATGCACACTCAACTTATTCTCACCTTTCCATCAGTCCAGGGTCTCCCACCTCAATTAGTGTGTTTAAAATAGTTCCACCCCCACCTCCACCCCGACATGTACACCTACAGGTTTACTAAGTCCGTGCTGAGATTCTCCTCGCAGGTGATTCTAGCTGACAATTAAAACTGACCATAACAGCTAGCTTTTGAAACTAACAGAAAACTAAGGCCATTTCAAGTTAAGCACAAACTAAGCAGTTAGTACCACCAAGCTACTACTGCAGACGACAGGCAAAGGAATACTATACTGAGGAAGAGGACATTTTCAATGACAAGAGCACAAAAATAATAAACACCATGAGAGAATAACTGAACACACGAGAGCTAGGAAGGAATTCATCATGTCCAACAGAGTAAACAAACCCCTAAAACAAATCGAGGGGAAAATAAAGAGCAAACACTAACTCAACAATCCAGAAGAAAACAACAATCATTGCAGGAAGTGGTAACTGTCTCTCAATAAGATTCCATGTAAATGTTCTCCAATCATCAACAAAAAGACGGACCCTGGCTGACTGATTGCAAAAATGAGATGCGACTTTCTGTGGTGTCCAAGAAACATTCACTGGTTTTATCCCATGCTTTTTCAGTCCCAGTCCAGCTGGCCTTGGTGAGCTCCCAATAGATCAGCCCCACTGTCTCAGTGGGCGGGTGCACCCCTCGCAGTCCTGACATCCTTGCTCATGTTCTCCCTCCTTCTGCTCCTCAATTGGAACCTTGGGAGCTCAGTCTTAGACCTAGATGGAGGGGGGAGGACCTTGGACTTCCCACAGAGCAGGGAACCCTGACTGCTCTTCAGACTGGAGAGGGAGGGGGAGAGGAGTGGGGGGAGGGGAGAGGAGTGGGGGGAGGGGAAGGGAAATGGGAGGTGGGGAGGAGGAGGAGATTTTTTCAAATAAATAAATAAATAAATAGAAAGAAACATTCACTGACTGAGAGTCAAAGACTGAAAAAAGATCTATCAAGCAAATGGAAGCAAAAACTGAGGGAGAATGGTTATTCTTCTATCTGATAAAGTAGACTTCAAAGCAAAATTGTATTAGAAATGAAGAAACTCGCTACAGTTTAGTTAAGGGGACAATGAAACAAAAAGATACAACAGCATTTCCTATGTATCTCATTCATGACACTATGTAGCCCAAGTTAGCCTTGAACTTGTATTTTCTCTGCACTGATATCTTGATAAAACTTCTTTTTAATAATCTCCACACTATTAATATAAATAAACTCTGGGGCTGGAGAGGTGGCTCAGTGGTTAAGATCACTAACTGCTCTTCCAAAGGACTCAGATTCAATTCCCAGCACCCACATGGCAGCTCACACTGTCTGTAACTCCAGTTCCAGGGGATCCGACACCCTCACACAGGCATACATATAGGCAACACACCAATGCGTATAAAATAAAAATAAATAAAATTTACAAACTAAAGAAACTCTCCCCCACCAAACATAGTTCTCTAAGTTCTTACTCTGATCACATGATGGTGTTCGAGGATTCCATGTGCCATCTGATTTGCAAGTCGCTGATAAGATACTATCATCTTGGCATTTGTATGACACCTTGTCATTAAAGAAATAATTACAGCCATTCTCAGGAGACAACTTCATATGCTGAATGATTTTAACCTTCTTTGGGTCTGGTACTGGACAACATATCTCTAGAAAACAAAAATGGAAAATAAGGGTCAATGAAAACATCATGAAGAAGTCCTTATAGTTAATGACTCTTCTACTGTGCTTTTTACTTGATAAGCTATGGTGCCTGAAAGAGGCACTGTTGCCTGCACCCACACCTCCATTACAGGGTAATTCCATTTAAACTCTTTATATGTGTGTGTGTATGTTTTTAGGAAGATTATAAAATAACGGGTTTCAAGTTACTTTGTACAAAAGTCTTCAGTGTTATCTCTCCCCATATTTTCTCCTCTGCTCTGCCCTCCCACCTGCCGTCCCATTTATCCTTTCCTATTTCACTACACCCATTTCCCTCTTTATATCAACTGCATTTTTTCTCCCTTCCACTGAAACACTGTGCCATGGACCCTTACTATTTTACTAACTTCTATGGGAACTATAGTACAATTTAAACACATGTCTAAAGATACAAAGCCAGCATCCACATATGAAAGAGAACATGCAGTGTTTGTCTTTCTAGGTCTAGGTTACTTCACTCAGAAGGATTTCAATGTCCATCAATTTACCTGAAAATTTCATTTTTCCTAACAGCTGAATAACATTTCATGTGTAAAGGAATCACATATACATTATCCATCCATCCATTTATGGACATTTAGGTTATTTCCATTTCCTGATGATTGTTAACAGAGCGGCAATGAGCACAGACGAGCAAGTATCTCTATAGCAGGATTGGAGCCCGTTGAGTATACACCCAAGAGCGGGAGAGCTGGGTCACATGGTAGAACGGCTTCTAGCATATTGAGTCATTTCCGCATGAGAATCAATGAGTAAGTATCTACTTTCCTCGTGTTCACAGTAGCGCTTGTTGTAAGTCATTATTCCTAATCTTAACCACTCTAACCATGGTAAATGAAATCTCAAAGTAGTTTAATCTGCCTTAAGATTCCCTAAGGATTTGGAACATTCTCAAAAGTGTTCTTCAGACATTAGCATTTCCTCTTTTGAAACTCTGCTTAGTTCAATGCGGAAACTTTTAATTGTGTTGTTTGTTTTCTCTGGGTACTGTTCATTTTTGTCAACTTGACACGCACCTAGACATACCTGGAAAGAGGGAACCTGTTGTGGAATATATTTTTACTCTGTAAAGATGTCCTGCATTTGCTTATGCTGCAGAATATGACCTTTAACGATGTAAAGGTGTGTTACATTTGTTTCTGCTGCCTTTGTTAATGATGTACCGATGTGTTACATTTGTTTATGCCACATCTGTTTAATTATGTAAAGATATGTTGCATTTGTTTCACCTTGCCTGCCTAAGGCACCTGATTGGTTTAATAAAAAGCTGAAGCAATAGCTAGGTAGGAGGGATAAGTGACCTGGCAGGCAGAGAGAATAAGTAGGAGAAAAGAGGAGAATGAGAGGAAAAGAAGGAGCAAATGAAGGGAAAAGAGAGGGAGATGCCTAGGGCCAGAAGCCAGGCAGCCATGGGACAAACAGACATTAGAAGCAGTGAAGGTAAGCTATGCCGCTGTGGATTAATCCTTCTGTGAACCGTGAAGCTGCAGTGAAGGTAAGCTGTGCCTCTGTGGATTAATCCTTCTGTCCACCTTGAAGCTGCAGTGAAGGTAAACTATGCCGCTGTGGATTAATCCTTCTGTGCACTGTGAAGTTGCATTGCTCTCACTGTTAATAAAAAGCTGATTGGCCAATAGCTAGGCAGGACTTTCAGGGCAGAGAGAATGCTGGGAAGAAGGGTGGAATCTGAGGAGGTGCAGGCTAGAGGCAAAAAAAGCCACATGGGTAGTTCATAGATGAAGTAAATGAGCCTCAAGACAGCTCATAGATTAATAGAAATGGGTTGATTTAAGTTGTGAGAGCTGGCTGGAGCCAAGCTTAAGCAATCAGTCAAGTATTTATAATTAACATTAGTCCTCTTTGTGGTTATGGGGAAAAGGCTGATGGGAGATAAAAGTCAGCCTATAATATACGTAAGAAAAGAATGGTTTAAAAAAAACCTGAGGCAAAACATAGATGAAAATAAACAGGTTAAATTCTAAGAGCTAGCAAGAAAGGAGCCTAAGCTAAGGCCAAGTTACTTATCATAACTAATAAGTCTCTGTGTCATGATTTGGAAGCTGACTGGTGGCCCAAAGAAAGCCTGGTACTTTTGGTGTTCCAACATGGGGCACAAATTTACATATAGGGAAATTCCCATGAACCCAAGTAGGGGACAGGACCAGCCACCAGAGCTGCTGGTGGAGGGCCTAGCCATCACTTAGCAGTTTAAAGTTTGGCTCACACATCAGAGAACACTGCAAGTACACCTTGGTTTCATAAGGTCTCATTTGTTACTTGTTGGTTTTGTTGCCTATTCCATTGGAGTACTGTTCAGAAAGTCCTTTTCTGTGCATATAATTTGAGATATATTCACCATTATATCCTTTAACAGATTCAAGGTATCAGGTATTGTTGAGATCGTTGATCCGTTTGGAAATAAGAAATAATGATCTAGTCTTATTCTTCTGCATGTAGTTATCCAGTTTGTCCAACCCCGTTTGTTGAAGATGCTGTCTTTTTTTTTTAAGATTTTATTTATTTATTATGTATACAACTTTCTGCCTCCATGTATTCCCACACGCCAGAGGAGGGCGCCAGATCTCATTACAGATGGTTTGGAGCCACCATGTGGTTGCTGGGAATTGAACTCCGAACCTCTGGAAGAGCAGACAGTGCTCTTAACCACTGAGCCATCTCTCCAGCCCCCAAGATGCTGTCTTTTTGCCAATGTGTACTTTTGGTCTCTTTGTTAAAAATCAGAAGGTGTTAGGAGTGCGATCTTATATTTGAGTTTCTAGTTCTACTCTATTGGTCAATGTGTCTGTTCTGATGCCAGTACCACAACATGTTTACTACTTACAGCTCTATGGTATAACTTGAAATAAGGGGTGGTGATACCTCCAGTGGTATTTTTATTGGTCAGGATTTTTCCAGACTATTTTGGGGCTTCTGTATTTCATTGTGAGTTTTAAGATTATGTTTTTGATTTCTATGAAGAATTCCATTGGAATTTTGATAGAGATTATATTGAATCACAGGTTGGTTTTGATAAAATGAGAAATTTAATAATATTAATTATACTAATCTATGAACAAATTATGTATTTCCATTTTCGGGTGTCTTCTTGAACTTCTTTCCTGTTTTAAAGATTTTATTGTATTAGTCTTTCAATTCTTTCCTCAGATTTAGTCCAAGATAATTTTTGAGACTATCTTGAATGGGATTGTTTTTCTGGTTTCTTTCTCAGTGTTTATCACTGGGAGATAAGCCTACTGATTTTATGTGTTATTTGTGTAGCCTACAACTTTTCTGAATACATTTATCAGCTATAAGTGTTTTCACTGGAATCCTTAGAGTCTTTTATGTATAGGAATCATATCATCTGTAAAGACATTTCTTCCTTTCCTCTCTTTGCTTTTATGTTCATAATTAACCTATAATTTTACCTTTAATTGGGTTTTATCTGGTTTTGCTATAAGAATAACACAGAGTTAGTAAAAAAATAAAAGAGTTACTTCATTTTCTATTTTACAGAATAATTTGAAGACTGTTGTTACTACTTATTCTTTGAAGGTCTTATAGAAAGAATTCTGTGCTGAATATATCTGGCCTTCAGTTCTTTTTTGTTTGTTTGTTTGTTTAGTTGGAAGGTTTTTAACAACTGATTCTATTTTCTTGGTTTTTATGGGTCTTTTAAAACTATTTGCTTCATCTTGATTCAAGTCTGGTTGGTGACATGCATCTAGAAATTTACCCATTTCCTTTAGACTTTGCTATTGAGTGGAATATGGATTTTTTTAAATTTGCTTTTATGATCCTTTGAATTTCCTAAGTGTATGTTATACTTCCCTTTTCACCTATGATTTTGTTAATTTGAGTCCTCTCTCTTTCTCTTTGTTGATTTGGATAGGGTTGTGTCAATCTTGTCTCATCGAAGAACAAACTCCTAAGTTCATTGAGTCTTTGTATTGTTGTTTGTTTGCTGTATTTTATTAATTTTGGCCATGATTTTTATCCTTTCCATTTTACTATTTTGTGTTGGGGGGGGACGCACTGGAGAGGTGACTCAGCTGCTAAAAGCTAGATTCACAACCAAAAATATAAAGTGGCCCGCAGAAATATTTACAGTCTTAGCCCCTGAAACTTTATGATCACTTTTGATACTAACTAGCTTCTACTCTGGTTAATAAAACAGATCATTCAAGTTTTATTCTAAGTGATAAAACTACACTCACATATGGTATAAAAAAAGACCAAATCACTTAGACATTTAATATGTACACATATCCGGAAAACCAGAACTCACCCTTGCATCCTTTGAATGGGCTCCAGGTGAGATCCTTCTGACAAACCAGAGTCGTCCTCTCTCTTGTAGCAGGTTCATAGCCAGGATGACAGCGGTATTGTAACGTTGCCCCAACCGGATATACATCTTCCTTTTTGGGCGGGAGATTTTGTAGCCAGCTAGCATGTGGAATGTCTGGTATATTAGTGCAACCATCTGCATATAAAACAGGAACAAGAGAGAAGGACATTGCTATAGGGCTGCTGTAGCACTCAGAGAGCATCTCTCATCAAAGGGTACCAAGAGGAACTAGTCTTCCATAGCTCACATTGGCCACACCAGAAAATGTATAAGAACATTTGCCAAGCTTGGCCCAGCTCCTGGCAGGTTCTTACCAAAGGCACCACCAAGTGCCCTCTGTGTGCTGTGACAACTGCACTCAACAGTAATTCTTTCCATTGTACTGCAGCTGTTTCGCTTCTAAATTGAAGTGTTAGGCTTGTTAAAAGAACATGATGGGAAATTTTTCAGAGACAACCAAAATTATGTGTGTTTTCCTGACTAGTGAACATGAACAAATCATGTCCCTCATCTGGGAAAACTCAGAACAAGAGCAAACAAAACACGTTTTCGAGCCTAGGCTTTGAGACTTTGCCTGGTACTGCTAGTTCAAACATAACACATGTGTCTACAGAGTTGATGTTCATTACATTGTATCTCCAAACATTCACCATGAGACATAGGGTAAAACCCTTCAGAAAATAAAGATGGACAGTTTTTAAATATTCTTAAAGTTTTGAGATTTCCCCACTATCCAATTTCAGGATATCTTTGTCATCTTTTGAAGAAACCCCATATTTTTAACATTACTCCTACATTGAGCTTTTTAAATAAATAAATCACACAATATGTTTTCTTTCCTTTTTGTAGCTGGCTTCCTTTACTAAACACCATACTCTAAAATTAATTCATGCTCAGAATTTCTCAGTACTTCCTTTTTATTCTGAATGCTATTCCATTGTATAGCTATCCTAATTGATCACTATATGGATGGATATGTGGGTTATTGGTGGTTAAGAACAATGCTGTTTTGAACATTCATGCAAAATCTTCTGTCTGGATACCTGTTTTTATTTCTCTCTGAGAGATACCCAGGAAAGTGACTATGAATCAAACAGTAACCGTATGCTCAACCTTCAGAGGAACTGTTGGAATCATTTTCTAAAGTGTCTGGAATAATTTAGATTCTCACCAGTAGGGTATAGAACTCTAATTTTTCCATAAATCTTGGTAAATATGTCAGGTCTTTTATAATAACCATTCTGATATTATTTATTCTTGCTAAAAGATCATCTTTACAAGAAATAAGAAAGGAACTTGTTCTGCCTGGAAGCATAGAGGAAACCATGAGCACATGAATTATCATTGTATAAATAACTAAGAAATAAGGAGATGATACAACCATCTATCCTTTTTTAGTGATGGGGATGGGTTTGCAAGACTTCCAAAAATCCCCAGTCCATAGAACCTCAAGTCTGTGGTATAAAATAAATGTTTCCACACAACCTACATATCTCCTCCTCCTACATACTTAAGTTACCTCTTTTTTTGCTTATGTGTCTAAAGTAATGTCAATATTGGTAAATACCTGCTTCACTAGAGTGTTTAGGAGCTATCAACAAGGAAAGATTCTGTACATGTTTAGTAAGACACATTTTTTTCAAATATTTTAAATCTACATTTAATTGAATTCCCAGATGTAGAAACTGGATACAAAGAATCAACTGATGCCCCATTTCTTCTATACAACTGATTTTAAGGAGCATGCTATAAAAAATGAAAATAATTTAACTATTAAGTGTATCTAGAAATGCATTGCATTTAATAATAATAACACAGGTTTTAGCTGCAGACAAAGATGTATTTGACAATAAAACCAGCAGATATTGGCTGGAATCTACAGGAAGAAATGAAGAGTCTATGATAGAGTGTATAACCTAGCACTATAAGGGTTTGACTACCATGTGTAAAGACGTGGGTTTGGTCCCCAGCACAAGAACAATAAGGAGGTAGCTGGAGAGAAAAGGGACGCTAGAAATATATAGTTATACTCTGTTTTTCTCTCCGCTATCATAAGTACATGAAACATAAATTTTTATAAAGCAGTAATTTTATTTGCTGTGGTGTTTCAACAATATGGGTGTGGATGTTTTGCTGGGTTGTTGGTTCGTGTTTTTCTTCACTTTAACTATATCTTCTCACTCACTGCTATGCAGCTTCCATCATCTCTAGTGAAAACCCAGATGCTCAATTTGCCGATGTGCTGTTTTTCTCTTGCTGCTTCCTCTTGAAAACATTTTCTATTTATTTCTACTTTCAAATTTTTCACTATGTTATCTCCAGGTCTTGAACTTTTACAATGTAACCTTCACAAGTTACAAGTGAGCTTCTTGAATGTATAGATTAAATATTTATGTCAAATTTGGAAACTATTTGATCACTTTTTCTCTGAATAATTTTCTCTGACTCTCTTCTCTTTTTCATCCTCTTATTAAAATCTCTCATGTAGTCTGTTCCTCTTTTCTCCCTTTTTCCTTCTATGCTACAACTTGCATAATCTCTGTTGCTTTTACCTTTAAAGGCACTGACTCTCTCTCCATCTTATTCTTGTTTATTATTGCGCTCCTCTTGCAAATTCTCCAATTACTTACTATGTTTCTCAATTCTCAAACTTGCATTTCATTCTTAGAATAATTTATCTTTATTGGTGTTTCTGTGTGATGGGACATAATACTTCCCTTTAGTTCTTTAAAGAATGTTTCCTTTAGCTTTTAAACCTGTTTATTAATGTAGGATTCCCCTCTTTATACTGTGAACCATAGGTTAATGAATAAATCTGCTTTGGCTGACCAGCAGGGCAGAACAGAGTAAGGCAGGAATTCCAAGCAGATAGAGGAGGAAAGAAGACGGAGTCAGCAAGACACCATGTAGCCACCAAAGGAGAAATGCCCGAGGGAGCCCAGTGGAACCTTGCCAATAGGTCACAACCTTGTGGTGATGCACAGATTAATAGAGATGGGTTAATTTAAAATATAAGAGCTAGTTAGAAATACTTTTAAGCTATTGGCCAAACACTACTGTTAATTAATACAGTTTCTGTGTGATTATTTAGGGTCTGGGTGGTCGGGAAATGAATGAGCAATCTCCGCCTACAATTTATAACTATTTTGAAAATCTTTTCTGCTTAGTCTATATTTTGGCCAATCCAAGGCAGTTTTCACTGCCACCTTTTGCCTTCCTTGTGAGTTACTCTTTATGATTTCTTCATATCTGACCATTATATTTTGAAAACTGTACATATAAAGTAATAGTGATTTGAATTCTGTTTTCCCTTCATCACTTTCGGGATTTGTTGTTATTTTTCTCGTTTCCTTATTTGATTGTGTCTTGACTGGAGTACTTTAGTTGAATCTATTTCACTCAAATATGTGACATCTAATGACATACTTCAGAAAACACAGCCTTGTCTTCCTAACTACCTGGAACGACTAATTTTTCTCTTTGACTCTCTTGTTGCACTTTTGGCTGATATACCTCTGTAGAGGTATGTACAATGGCAAGCCTTCAATATTATCCGATTGCCCCAGTGTTGTTTTCTAAAACAAAACCCTGGGGGCACATATTACTTTATAGTCAGGCCCAGTTAAAGTCAGGGGGCTCTTGGGATGTAGAATGTTCAAAATCTCTGAAGCTTGGTTCTAAACCTACTCTAGAATATTCTTTTCTATTTGATTGTGCTGTGTTTGTTAACTAGCCCTAGTACTGTGCTACAGAATGGAATTTTCACACAAGTGGACAGTATTACAGTGAGCAGTTCTCTTCCCAACCCCCACTTGCCTTGTTTCATTCCTACTCCTTCTTCCAGTCCCCTTTGTCCCTGTTTCCCTCTCCCTTTACAGTGCCTACTCATACAGGATTTTTTGCATTGATACATAATATAAAAACCAGAAAGGAAAGGAAACATATGATGTTTGTCTTTCTGAGACTGGCTTAATTCCTGTAATGTAGCTTCCTTGTGCTATAGACAGGAACTGGAAAGAATAAGTCAGTTCCATCACAAGAACCCTTTTCGCATTATAGGGGCTGTGAGATGGAAAAGGGGGGGTGTCAGTAAGGAGTCCTGCATCCAGCTGTACCCAGCACCATGAACACATAGTCTACAGCCCAGAGTCAAGAGCATGACATCCATCAATATTCGCTCATCTTCAAGTCTATAAAATGAGGAAACTGGACAGTTTGCTGGCCACTCTACTAGAACATTTTTCTTCCAAGACACAGCTGTTCAGAAACAGAAGGATAAAACTGAGCAGCTCCCTCCCCTGGCTTCTCCATCCTATGCCATGGGAGGCGGATGGAGGAACAGACCTGATGTCTGGTTGCTCACATCTGCATATTATAAGCTTTTTACAGCACGGAACTTTAGAAAACGCACACTATCCAATAGCAGAAAGCATATCTTTCACCCAACAGCAGATGGGAACTTCCATTTATGACTTCACAGGAGCAGTTCTCAATGAGATGGTGTCACTGCTAGCTCAATACAGTGGCCTCTCAATATTTCTATCCAGTATCCTTGGATTTGCTGGAAAGAAAATCTTGTTAATCTGTTGTAACTCCTTTGAGTACTCTCCAAGACACACCGAATGGTTTCTTTACTAATTTTGGTTACTTTAATAAATGCTTCTCTGGGATAGAGATCTGCCCCACTACTTGTACCAATGTCACAGAACTCCCCAAGATAAAGACTCATAATGCCTCATGAGTGTGAAACCCAGAAGGTAAGACATCAGAGGCTTCCTCCCCTTAGCAGTTGTGTGGCCTTGAGAGGTCACTCTCTGAAAATGTTTCCTCATCCGCTCAATTAGGGTAATGATACTGTTCACAATTGACTGGTTGCTTTAACTCTCCTTTGGAACCAAGACTAGTTCCAAGTTAACATTAGAATTTTTATCACTATTAAGAAAGATCCACAGGTTAATTGTTTTAGAGTGTCTAGTCCATATATTACTTCTGTACAAATTAAAAGAGGACATTTTATTACCTGTCTTTCAAACACCATTTTTTTAGACAAGTATCTATTAACTACCAAAAATTAATGATATAAGTATACTAATCTTCTATGTCTACAACACCAGTGCTTCTCCTTAGGACTGGATTGTGAATAGCCGTGTATGACAGAAGACCTTGCAAGGAGTATTAAAGTCGTCCTTCTTTCCAACAAGAAAACAAGGTTAAAAATTATTAATCCAAATTTAAAATTTTGTGACTCAGAATCTAGGCATGAAAGTCTGTCCACACAAATATACCTGAATATCCTTATGTGCCAAACAATAAAATTCCTTCATGGTCCATACTTACTGGGCTCACAAACGGGGGGAGAAGGATGCCAGTTGCCATCAGCTTCACAAGAGATTGTATTTTTGCCTCTGAGGATGGCCCCTTTCAGGCAGGCAAATCGAACAGAGTCTTTGTATTTATAGGTAGCTCTAAATCCAGAATCAATTACTCCATGTAAAACATATGGCTGAGGACAGTTGATCTCTGAAGAATTATAAGCAAAGACAAGTAGATTTTAAAAGTTAAAGGGTATAGGGACAACAGCTCGGTGAGTAGAGTGAACACAACAACCTAAATTCTAATCCGCAGAACCCACATACAAATTTAGCATGGTAGCATATATCTGTAATTTCGGCAGTCCTATGATGAGACAGGAGACTTCCCTAATGTTGTAAGGGCAGTTATCTTGGTGTATGCAGCATAGATTCAAAGCCAGACATGGTAGTGCACACCTTTAATCTCAGTCCTTGGGAGGCATACATAGAGTGACTCTATTTCAGGGTGGAAGGGGGGTACCTCCAGATCAAAGGTCAGTACCAACCTTCAAGTTTGTTCTCTGACCTCCACATACATACAATGAACACACACACACACACACACACACACACACACACACACACGTCACAGATAATTTGAGATCTGGGGATATGGATTAGTGGAAGGATGCCTGCCGAGTATGCATGAGGCCCTGGGTACCACAAAAAAAAATGTAACTTGGAGAATTAATATAAATAGTAATAGAAATTTTATTGACGACAACTAGAGGATACCTCTGGAAAGGCCTGTGAAGAAGTCGGAATAAGAAAAAATAGACTTTATTTGGAAATAGAGGAAGAGCTTTAGAAATCCGCAAAGTAATTGAAAAGGATGCCAGAAAAGAGGCAGGGGGAGACCCTTGACATAGAGAAGCCACTCTAACACAGCCTCAGCTACTCAGTTCTCTGTGGAGTAGGGGAGCAGAAGGCACCCAAAAGTTAAGTCAGACAGAAAGTCAGGAAGTCTGACTCTCCAGACAAGCCTCAGGTCCAGCTGTGGATTTTGATGAGACAGGAAGATGGGGCCAGCCATGAGGAAAAGTCCCTTTTGTCCCAGGACTATCAAGGCAGCCCAGGACAGGCACCATCTTGAAAGGTACAACTGAGCTACTCTGTGGACGTGAAGGAAAACAAACCAGCCCCAGCCTAGGGAGTCTTCATGTAGCCTGCTCCAGTCCCGAGGGAGGAAAGGCCCAGATCAGCAGTTGTGGGTAAGAGGAGGATGGGTGAACAACTCTTCCACCCCAGTTAACACAACGATGGTATCCCTTACATGCATGCCCGAGAGGCTATCTTCCAGGGACTCTCTACTCTGTCAAGTTGATGTGTAAGACTAATTAGCACAGACCAAGATGAAAAATCTAAGACTCCTTGGGTGGGGAGAAACAAGAACAATAATCCTAAAAGCATACAGAATCTACCCAGTGCAGTGAAAGCATAGAAGAAAATTTCCCGAACCTAAAGGAAAGATTTCAAATACAAGAGGCATTTAGAACCCAAAATAGACATGAGAAGGACTCTCTCCTGTTCATAGCATAGTCGAGACGTTAAAAACAGCAAAGGGTAAAAGTCAATGTCTCAGGGGGTAAAGACACTTACTGGCCAGGCCTGACTACCTGAGTTCAATCCCAAAGGCCCACATGATGACCAATTTCCCTGATCGAAACAGACTTAAAACCCCCTCAATAAAATTTTAAAAGACAAATCCAAAAACATATTAAAGCATTCATATGCCGTAACCAAGCTGGCATCATTCTAAAGATCCAATGTTGTTTCAGTGTAAGTAAATCATAAGGTAATATATTCAGCATATTAAGTAGACTTAGTACAGAAATCACATGATCATCTCAACTGATATACATAACACCTTCAACAAAGCTCATCATCTCTGCATGATAAAATTCCTGAAGAAAGCAGGAATAGAAGGAGCACACTTCAACATTACAAAGGCTATAAACAATAAATTATATGTGTGTGGAGGGGGAGGTGTCTGCAAACACCACAGCCAGCAGACTGTAAATCCATAGGAGGCAAGAGATTCGGTTCAACAGGACTCAGGGTGTTACAGCTCAATAGAAAAACATCCTGGCAGTCGGGGGTCAAGGAACACCTACAGCTCAGAAGGAAAAGGTATCCTGGCAACCAAGAGCCAAGGAATACCACAAAGTCACACCACGCAACAATCTTACACGAGAGATATATTTGGGAGGGAAAGAATTGGGATAAAAGGCTGTCTCTGCTTGGGTGAGAACTGAACAAGATTAGATAGGCTTAGATAGGGTTTCTTGGGAAGGGGGTGGAGCTTTACAGGGTGGAGCTTTCCAGAGTGGAGGTGGCGGGATCTCATGTCCAGACACTGGGCTTTTTACTCTATAGACTGGGGGCAGGGTCCAACAGTTAGAGCAGTTATTTTGTGGGTGGAACCTGTCAGCTAGAGGTCCTCAAGGGAGGGCCCTGACCATTCTTGTGTCTTGAGGGACTTTACACAAAGTAGCTGCTGTTGGCTCCAGACAGTTTATTTTAGGCATATTTAAGCAAAGCAGCATTTGGACAAAAGTTCCCTTGTGGGAAATAACTCAATCCCACATGCACAACAAAGCTTAAGACATGACTATATCGAAATTCTTGTAAAGAACAAGTGATATCTTCCATAAAGATGGATTCTATAGATTAACTGAGCCAGCCGGCTCAAGGTAAGCAATGCTCATGACAAGGATCTAGGTGGAGATAGTACTGGAGATTGACGGAGATAAACAAGCTGAAGATAAGAGTCTGGGGGAATCCTGGCCACACAGAGAGTGCAGAGATCACCAGGCTATTAACAACGTCCATTCCCAGATTTCTGGGTGGAAAACAGGTTATACAAATGGTAATAGTAAAAGATGAAGTCAAAGCATTCCTGTTTGCAGATGGCATGTCCTATAATAATACAAAAACAAACTTTACAGACTTCCGCAGAAAACTTTTAGATCTGATAAATACTTCCAGTTCGAGAACAGGATATAAGAACACATACATATTTCTGGTTCTAAATAAAGGGCGGCAATAAAGTCACTCCCAGTCAAGGGATGAATTTATTTTTTCTTTCTTCTACAAAGAGATCACAAAAACACATTTCCATGTGGAAATGCCATGAGACCAAAGAACCTGGACTGCTGAGCTCTGTTCTAAGTTGTTGGCATGTACAGGATGCTCTCCGGGGAAGGTTGTCTACGTGTAGCCAATGTCTTAGACTATAGATGAACAAGAAATTGTTAATTTCCCAAACCACTGTGATTTGTTGGTATTTGCCACTTTAAGGCCTTGAGTATCTCTTAGTCAACTTATTGATGCTTATACGCACTCATTCATTTATCTTTAAATTGTTACTTCCCACAATGAATGCACCTTCTTTTGATGTGGGAGTGTCATATCAATCTGTTGATTTCATTGGCTGAGCAATAAAAGAAACTGCTTGGCTGGCCCTCATAGCTTAGAACATAGGTGGGTGGAATAAACAGAATAGGATGCTGGGCGGAAGAGGAAGTGAGGTCAGACTCTGCGCTGCTTCCAGAGGGACCGGACAGCTGCCATGCTCTGCTCTCCCAGGCAGCTGCAACCCACGATGGACTTAGGCTAGAATCTTCCTGGTAAGCGCACCTTGGGGTGCTTACACACATCATTAGAAATGGGCTAGTCCAGGTGCGAGAATTAGCCTGTAAGGGCTAGAGTTCATGGGCCCAGCAGTTCTTTAAATGAATACAGTTTGTGTGTTGTTATTTCGGGCATAAGCTAGCCAAGCGGCCGGGGTGTTGGGGACGCAGCCCCGCCGCCGCTTCATATTTCAACATTCTTTTTTTTTTCTTTTAAGCAAAACATAAGTGAAGAGTGGGGAGCAGAATTCACCCCTGGGACTTACTTTCACAGGTGGGAGGGCTTGGGCTCCAAACACCCACTGTTTTGTTCACCACAGAGCAGGTGATGGAGGCACTGCCAACGAGTGAGAAGTTAGGGTGACACCTGTAGGTGATGGAGGAGCCGTATGTGTAGAAGTCCTCATCTCCTCCACTGTGCCTCCCATGGCTGATGTCTGGAGGGGGCCTGCACTTGACACCTGAGCCATTAGTAGAAGAGAAAGAAATGGTGGGGGGGAGCATGTTAACCGTGATAAAATTCTTGCAAATGTATGTGGAGGGCACACGTGTCAGGCAGGACGCACAGAATCATTCCCTAGGAATGTGTATAACCAAGGCAAAAAAGTGTCTTTACTTACTTACACAATCTGGGAGAGGATCGCTCCAGGCAACTCCTTTACTTTGGATCTCACAATAACTAGTGGATGAGCCAATTAAGATATACCTAGAGAAGAGAAGGTCAACGATTTTAATGGAATCCCCACTTTAAATAAAGGAGTATAATGGTGATTAAACAGATATTAAGATGAAGAATGATGTTTTCTCAGTTAAGGAGTCATAGCAGAGGGTTGGGGGAGAGAGGGACGAAGTGGAACAATGTATAATGATACAAACTTGAAGATGCCATAATGTGCCCACCTCCTTGTATGTTACAGATTAGTGTAAAAGCCAAAAAGTATGGTGACACATAGGAACAAAAATGTCATGATGGAACCCATTGCTCGGTATGCTAACTTTAAAAATTCATTCAATTTTTTAAAAAAAATCATTTTACATTGTAGCAGAAGACAATATTTCAAAATTACATTTCAAGTGACAGTTACAAATGATCTACATAGTTAAATTAATGTACACATTAAAATTGTACATTACTCAGCAGTGAAAACTGGACCAGCTGCTCCTATAAAAAACAAGGAAGCGATGGCTCAGGGATTTAGAGCCCTTTCACACGCCCACCTAAGTTCACAGAAATCCACCTGTCTCTGCCTCCTAAGTGTCAGGGTTAAAGATCTGCACCGTTAAATCCAGCAGGATTCAGGGATTTTTTACATTCATTATTCTTGAGAATTTTACATCTATACAATGAAATATGATCATAACATCGCTATTCACCCTTCCAACTTCCCTATATAGAAAGCTTAAACAAGAACTAAACCTGTTATCAGAAAGGGACATTTATGAGCATGTGCTAATTTCTTGACTTGAATTAGAATGCGGGGACACTGCAAAGATACAAAAGAAACTGTCAAACATAAATTCTTAACACTGGAAGGAATAAGGTACATGGAGTGGAAGTGATAACTCTTAATATATATTCTTTGTAGCACTTTAAAATTTGAAAGTAGTTATTTTCTAAAGTTAACTTGGGATTCTTTATAAATTACCTCACACTCACCCTTCTAAGCAGCTGAATTCTATCCGTGATCCAAAAGAGAAACCTGACTTAATTTCCACTTGTCCATTGGGTAAGTCTCCTGGATTCCTGCATGATTTTTCTAGAGAAAAATTAACACAATGGTAAATGATCCCACCATTCACCGGTACTACCATTAGAAGCTAACAGACTCACGTCGATCCCACATTCAGGAAGGCCTGCATGTTTAGAGTTGCATTTATCTCTAAATCAGACTCCTGATTTTTTGTTCTGGAGGGAAAATTCACACAAAGTTTGATATTTTTTGTCACTCTGGTATATTTTAGCAAGAATCATTTTCTTATAAAAAGAAACAAAAAAGAGAAGGCAGACATAGTGTGTTGTTGCTGCTGGGGACAGTACAGACTGCATTCCCTGCTCTCAGTGAATTAGCTGCTCTTCCAAATCCAAGAAATATTTTCTTTTCTGCATGATTTTACTTCATTTTTAAATTAGTATAAAAATAGTGGGTTTCATTATGACACTTTCATATAGGTATAGCATTGTATTTTAAGTATATTCACCACCACTGTGGTCACCTTCCTTTCCCATATACAGACATACATACATACATACATACATACATACACACACACACACACATATATTTAAAAAAACTTCCAGATTCTGCATATAAAAGCAAATGTTCCCCATGTGTTTGAGATAAGATTGCTACTTTCTGGCCCCTTAAACCCAGGATATTTTACCATTATTATTATCATTACTATTTTTATTATTGTTGCTGTTATTGCTGCTTGGGAGTTGGTTACAGCATGCTTGTGGAGCTCAGAGGACAATTCTAAAGAATCAGGTCTCTCCTTCTACCTTTCCCCAAGTTACAGGTATCACCTCAGGTCACCGTTACCTGATAAACCATCCTACTAGGCCCAGTTTTTCCTTTCCTTTTCCTTTCTTTTCTTCTCTTTGTTTCATTTCATGTTTTGTCTTTGAGATATGATCTGTCACCATGTAGCCCTGGTGGCCTAGAAATTGCTATGTAGACTAGACTGCCTAACTCACAGAGTTCCTTGCTTGCCTCTGTTTCCAAGTGCTGGGATCAAAGGTTTTGACTACCTCACACCAGGCCTTAGTCCCAATATTTATTTAAAGAAGTGACTACTGCGTTACTGATAATTAGTTAGAGTTACTGTTGCTTTAGTGAAACACCATGACCAAAGCGATGTCAGCTTATGCTTCCACATCACAGTTCACCATCAAAGGATGTCAGGGCAGGGACTCAAACAGGACAGGAACATGGAGGCAGGAACTGATACAGAGGCCATGGAGGAGTGCTGCTTACTGTCTTGCTCCTCATGGTTTAGTCCTTCTGTTTTCTTACAGAACCCAGGACAACCAGCCCAGGCATGGCACCACCCATAAGGGACTGGGTCCTCCCCCATCAATCACTAATTAATGAGTTTCCCTACAGGCTTGTCTACAGCCTGATCTTGCGGAGACATGTTCTCAGCTGAGGCTCCCTCCTCTTTGATGATTCTGGCTTGTGTCGAGTTGACATAAATCTACCCAGCATAGTAAAGCGTTCTTCGTTGTCTCCAGCTTATTTCTTGTCATCTACTCGGTTTTCTTCTGATTTTCAGAAGATTCATACTTGTGTACATTCGAAATACTAGCTGATGAATTTGCTAGTTCCTTAGTGACTTAAGATTGAGTAATTATAACCTGAGCCAATGTTCCAAAACTGGTAAGTGCATAGGTGAGAAAAATAAATGGCGGTACTTACTGACACAGGAGATAGTAACTGTCCATGTCCCCTTAGCTTCACAGTAAATAGTCATGCCTGAAGTTGCTCTAATGTAGCCAGGGCGGCAACTATATTTCAGGGATTCATTGCTTTCGAACTCTGTTTTGTTTGTCTCACTTACTAGCAAGGCACCGGGTATATCAGGTGGTGGACCACATTTACCTAGATGCCAAGAGGACAGCAACAGCAAAACTTTACAACCTGAGACAGAGCATCTTAGTGCTCTAGTTGTAGAGTGAGAACAGTTCTCTTCTCCTCTAAACAACAACAAAGTCGTAAATGTACTATCCCCCTGTATCACAAACCCACGAGCGATGTGCAGATATGCCTGTTGACAAGTGATAATAATGATGGTGACGGAGGACATACATTTGTTCTCTTCTCTACCATATAAAATAACTTTTCTAAAAAGGAAACAGTCACAAATTTCGTCATCATATATTACCCATCTCTGCTCAGAGAGCATCCATAAAAAAACAAATTTCCTGTAGATTTGCCTTAACAGAACCTTACTGTTTCATTTGAACTGATAGGATAAGCCAGGCATGGTGATCTGTAAGAAAGGCTATGAATTTAAGTCCAGCCTTGGCCACCTAGAAGAGAAAGCATAGAAGTCTTCAGATATAAAAGTCTTAATCGTATTTTCCCTATTAAAAATGAACAGTGATAGAGAACTAAGCTGTCCCCTGAGAGCCCCAGGAGAAGTATGCTCTTCCTTTCTCCATTCCAAACCAATCTCCAAGCCATGGAATGTGTTTAGTCGCTGCTAGACAATATAGGTTGATGTCAAATTCCAGCTGGGAAATAGGTTGCTTTGGAAACTTAGGCAAGAAATTCTAGGTGAAAATACCTAGAAACCACCCCTACTCCAGCTGACCAAATAAATCCTTTGTTGTTGAAATTGGATCTCCACTAGCTAAACCATCTCATTTTTAAAGTCTTGTGAGTAACTCTTGGTTGCCCATCTGGACTTTTGTCTACTACTCACCAAAAACAGTCACCCAGAGAGCAGCAATGACGGTCATTTGGAACAGAGTCGGGTCAGAGGCTCTCCAGAGCCTAGAGAAGGGCCAAGCCACAGCATCTCTGTTTCTCTGAAGCCTCCCCTGTGGAGCTCTTGTGGGGCACGTAGCCTGCTGCTGCTTTGCCCTCATTTGTTCTGTCAAAAAAAAAAAAAAAAAACCTGAATTTAATAAGCAGCCGTTTAATCTACATGGCACAGAGCATTGGAATGAATGCTGTGATATCCACCTTGTCACGGAAGAAACAGTCTGGATGTGAAGAGGAGACATGAGCACAGATGTGACAAGGAGAAAGAACGAGGACTCACCTCTGCAAAGGCCACTCGTGGGAAGAGAAATTCATTCCAAGTGGAATAGGAAGTCAGTTTGTAGAGGAGGGGATACCTGAGCCCAGGTCAGCTGGGAGCAGGAGAGGGTTTCAATTTGGCAAATTAGGAGACCCCCTCCTCTCTCTTCATCCCTCACTAGATACCTGACCCTGTGGTTCAGATTGTAGACACACACTGAAGACTGAAGAGCTAGCATGTTCTTCAGAGGAAATACGCAATTTTGTCTTTCAGGGTCTAGCTCACCTAGCTCAGGATGATTCGTTTTTCTAGCTCCATCTGTTTACCTCTGAGTTTCATGATATTATCTTCCTTAAGAGCTGAATAATATTCCATTGTGTAAACAGATCAGAATTTTATTACCCATCCATCAATTGAAGGACATCTAGGCTGTTCGCAATTTCTGGTTATTATGAATAGAGCATCAGCAATGAACATGAATGAATAAGTATCTCTGCATATAGAGTCCACTGGGTGTGTGCCCAAAAGTGGTACAGCTGGATCTTGGGGTGAATTGATTTTCAGTGTTTTGAGGGCCCTCCACACTGACTTTCCATAATGGTTGTATCAGCTTGCATGACCACCAACACCGAGTAACTTTTCCCCTTTCCTGGCAACGTCACTAGCAGGTGGTATTATCTGCTTTATTGTTCTTGGCCATTCTGACCGGAGTAAGACGAAATCTCAAAGTTGTTTTAATTTTCATTTCCTGGTGACTAAAAATGTTGACTGTTTCTTAAGTGTTTGACTATTTGTGTGCAATCTTTTCAGAACTTTCTACCTAGTTTTCTGCTTAGTTGTGTACCCCGTTTTTAACTGGGTTGTTTTCTTGATGTTCAAGGTCTTTTAAGATTCTTTATATAGTCTAGCTACTAGCCCTCCACCAGATGTGTAGCTGGTAAAGAGTCCTGAAAGAGGGTGTTTTCTTCTTCATTCTGTAGCAGTTGCTTTGCCCAAATAGTGTCCTCTGGTGTGTAGAAGCATTCTAGATTCATGAGGCCCCATTTATTAATTGTTGTTCTAAGTGCCTGTGCGATCAGCATCCTGTTCAGAATGTCCTTTCCTATGCCAATAAGTCAAACCTTTATAACATGGTCTTATGGTTAGACACAAGAAAAACTAGAATAGGAGGATTAAATGGGGAGGGAATGAGAGAGCAGGGTAAAAGAGAGAATACAGGGAGGGACAACTAATATTAAAGGCCATTTGGAAACATGCTACTATAAAAGCATCCTAAGGGAACACAGATATATAATATATATTACATATATTGTATATTGTAATAACATATATAATATATATCAGCATATTTCCATATATTTATATACATATATATATGAAAGGAATTTAAATAGAGTTACCATATAATGGGGGAGACAATATCCCAAGTAGACATCTAATGCCTCCAAATATCACAGGTTATTTCTAAGGCTATTGATTGCTTTCCACCTGATGATAAGGTCCCGTTTCTGAAGACAGCAATACTTATGTCATCAGACATAGAAAAATTGAGCTGATGTCTAACTAGAGGCTCCACTCTTACTAACTAGCATCCATGGTACTAGAAGGTACCCTGAACACTATAAGAGAAGAAAAGTGATCAGCAATATCACCCAGATACAAACTCTGAGACCCACAACCGAGATCTGCCTGCAAGATACACTGGTGCAATAGTGCCACAAAGGTTATGGGAGTAAACAACCACTCTTTTTGAAATTAGATTTAAGGCTCACTCCATGAGATGGAACCCAAACATGGCACTGCTAAAGTGGCCAAGAACCTGAGATTAGATCAGTCATGAACCTAAAAGAAAGCCTATTACCAGTATTCTCCTAAATGAACATAACAATAAAATTCCTAATGATATTGCAATACTCATAGATTAATACCTCACTCAATCCTCATCAGAGAAGTGTTTTCTTGCAGTAGACTGGAATTAACACAGACACCCCAAACTGGACGATGTGTAGAGAGTGAGATACTTCAGAGCACTCATTTCTAAATGAGTTTTCTTCATCAAACCCCTCCCCTCAAGACTCAGGAATCTATGAGGAAGAGGAAGTGGAAAGATTGTAAGAGACAGAGGTGGTGTCTTCTATACACAACTCTAAACTTTGCACTTTAAAAAAACCTATAATACACATAATTCCATGTATAAATACACAAACATAGTTTGATTTTTTTGGCTTAGTTTGGTTTGGTCTGTTTTTGGTTTGTCAGATTTTTTTTGAGACAGAGTTTCTCTGTGTAGTTCTGGCTGTCCTGGACTCACTCTGTAGACTGGGCTAACATCAAACTCAGAGATCTACCTGCCTCTGCCTCCTGAGTGCTAGGATTAAAGGCATACGCCATCACCACCTAAGAAAGGATTAAGATTTTTTAGTGTTTTTTATTTTTTTTTTGTGATATTGAGGATTGAAACCAAGGCCTTCTGCATGCTAGACAAGCACTTTACCACTATGCCATAACTTAACTTATACAAATATAGTTTTAATGACTTTTTCTTATTTGAGCTAGCTGGTGGTGCTTACTCAAAGACCCAAAGAGCACCTAACAAAAACCAACAGACATGAGAAGCCCTCTTTTGAGTTTTTGGCCAGGGCTTTCCAAGAGACTCCCAAACCATAAAACCTATTGCTGTTGCTCTTGGTTACCCCTAGAGGTGTAAGGTAAGCCCCTATTGCTGAAAACACCATGAGCTTCAGAAAAAAGCTCTAGAGATCCCTGAACTAGAACTGATTTGACTTCCCCTTCCCTGGGGAATAGCTTTCTTAGTACTAGAAGGGACAATGCATGCTTTCAAAAGAAAAAACCAACAGTCCTACTTAGCTATGATTCCTATGAACCACATCCATGACCAACATGGCACACCAACCCTAACGATGTAGAAGTAGCACACATACCGTGGCAGTAAACAAAAGCTCTCTAATTGGACTTAAGACCCATCCAACAAGAGAAAAACCCTGTCTGGTACTGTAAACCCAGCTAACTAATTTCTCAGTGCTAGTGAAGTCACAGTTATTTTTTTTTAAGATTTATTTATTTATTATGTTTACAACATTCTGCTTTGATGTATGCCCGCACACCAGAGAAGGGCGCCAGATCTCAGTACAGATGGTTGTGAGCCACCATGTGGTTGCTGGGAATTGAACTCAGGACCTCTGGAAGAGCAGCCAGTGCTCGCTCTTAACCTCTGAGCCATCTCTCCAGCCCGAAGTCACAGTTATTAACAGAGAATCTATAACCACTAATTTACCAAATTAGCATAACCTCTAACAATAATCTATAAACATTTGTCATTATACCCACAGATAAGTATAGTCTTCATCCCTCATCAAGAAAACTTAACTTTGCAACAGATGGAGACCACCACAGAAAACCATGACCAATCAAAATGTAGAGTTATGGAGTCCAGTTCCAATGCATACATCTACAAAACACTCCTGTCCCTAAGGGGAACATTGCAGAAGAGGGGACAGAAAGGTTCTAAGAGCCAAGGGATCAAGGAGTTTACTGTGATATTGTAATTAGTAACATTAGCTCACCAACAAGACCTCCCAATCATGAGCTGAACAAGGAGGATCCCAATGAATATACAAAACTAGGTGGGGAAACCTCATGGCGCCTTAATTCTACACAAAGAGCTATAGGTGATTTAGGAAAGCTGAGAGCGAGACAGGTGGTCTTCTCCAGGGAAGAACCACAGTTAGTCATCCATTACCAAATGTTCCACCTGAAAACAGACATACAAGTAACATTATATGGACTGAACAGGTTATATTTAGGAATATATGCATCAATCATAATTAATGAAGAAAGAGGACATGAATTTGAAAGAGAACAAGAAAGGATGTATGGGAGGATTTGTGGGGAGGAAATGGAATAGAAAATGTAACTAAATTATAAATAAAGAATAGAACACAGAGGTGCATACTCTAAAAGGCCCAATGACCAGCTTTACCCCCAACCCCCCAAGCCCCCACCCAAGTGATCATCAGTAGTTCACTGACCTGCAGTAGCAGCGGAAACGACTCTGGGAGGTTGCCTTGATCCTTACCGTACTAGTTTCTCCCAAGATGACAGTAGATCATAATATCCTAAAGCTGGCCAGTAATTACTCCACCAAAAAGTGCCTGGATTCTCCCCACACAGGTGGTTCTTGGATTCCACCCACACAGCTGGCCCGTCAGAGGCAGTTAAATAAAGATGGACAGGGAGAAACTCTCCTCTGGCCCGGTGAATGATTAACAAACCGGAGCAGTGGTATTTGCCTAATCTCCTTCCTCACCAGCCCTCATTTCTTGATCATGTGTTGCAATTATTTATTTTCTTCTCTGCCAACCATTTCCCCTAAGTTAGAAGGGTGACTGGAATTTGATGTCAGGGTTTTCCTTTTCTTTTCCTAAGCACAAGAGTGATGCAACTTAAAATCCAGCCAGTCTAGAAACGCTGAGGAATTCAGACCCACTCTTAGAAGGACCCCTTCCCAGGACAGCAAGGCAGAGGCATTCAGGGACTCTGGGTCTGGAGCATTGCTTTTTCCTTGTCCCCAGAAATCACAAGGAGGTACAACAAATGCAGAATACACTTTTATTGGATTCCTGTTGTGTGAGAACATACCTGGAACATACTCAGAGCTCAACAACTGTTAGCAGCCCACCGGCAAGCATCAAGTGGCCTCCAGAAGCTGGTCTGACACTGATTACCACTCAGAAGGATGCAGTGGAGGGGCTAGTAGTGTTAGATACCTCGTAAGTCTACAAATAAAGTCGAGCCCTGACATGGCCCATTTAATCTGCTAATCCCAAAGTTTCAGATTTGGGTGCCCAAAGGACTGCTATTGAAAAGCAGTTCCGGAGCAGTGAGAAGGCTCCGTGGGTACATACATGGGCATGTTGCCAAGTCTAATAATGATCTGAGCGTCATCGCAGGATGAGTCAACTCTTACAAATAGTCCTCTGACTACCACACGTATGCCATGAATGCTCCCCATATAAGTAAATAACTGTAAAAAAAATAGTTCTTACCAGATGTAGTAAGCTAGTAATTATAGCATTTAGGAGGCTGAGACAGGAGGATTATAAACTCAAGATCAATTAGGGCTGCACAGAAGATCCCATCTAGGAAATCAAGGCCTGAGGATGTTGTTCAGTGATGGAGCTTTTGTCTAACATGTACAAGGCCCTTGGGTTTGATCAGCATAGCAAAAACAAAACAAAATCTCTTTGAGGCATCATAATTTACTTCCTGTAATAAACACTATAAACACTAATGGTGCCACAAACTGAGCTCATCAGGGAAGCTTGATAGGGATGTGAGATTTAGGGTGGACCTTGAATGGTAAGCAGAAAGGATATTAGAAATAAAAAAGCACCCCACTTCATAAAGGTAAGAGACTGATTTAATTTGATTAAGAATCTGAATAAAGGACAATTCTACAAAGTTAAGTTGAATTGGAGGAAATGACATCTTTAAAATTCGGTCTTCAAAGTATCATTTTCCAATGTATTCAAGTTCTTTTCTCTGCTCTCTCTGTGGCATGATGGGCAGAGTTTTCTCTCCAAGGGGTCTATCTTGTCTCACTTTCCACGTCGTTTTGCCTTCTCTTTTACTAAAACTCATTCTTTATTAGTTTTATCCATGTCATTTCTTTTCTCTCCTATCAATCCTGATTTAAAAGGCTCTTCTCTTCATGTTCACGGTCTCTTGCTCTGAAGTGTTCCTGCAATCTCGCCAAAACTTCAAACTCCTTTCCATTCTTGAATATGATGCTGCACTTCTAAAGAATGCAGCCTTTACCTGCAAGTTCAAATGCCTTCAACTGATTTCCTAGCATTTCTCTGAAGTCTTTAGAATTGCCAAACATTTCCTTTCTGAACCATCCTTCCCCTTTGACTCCTGTGATCGAGCTGTCCACTTGGCAAAATTTAGAGTCAACTCGAGATGGGCTTTGGTGCATGTCTCGGGGGTGATCATCTTGATTATGCTGATCAAGGAAAGCCGTGGGCACCGCAGGTGACACCATTCCCTAGTCAGAGGGTCCTGGGTGGAATAAGATGTGCGCAGAGCAATGACAGCGCCCACACGCATTGTCCTCTTCTGGCTGAGAACATGATCCGATCAGCTCCTTCAAACTCTGGATGCCTTTAGTTCCCTGCCATGGTGGACTGCAACTGTGAGCTCAAAAATAAAAAACAAAAACAAAAAAGTTGGCTTGTGTAAGGGGACTGCATCACTGCAGCAGAGGAAACTAAGACAGCTCCCACAACCAACCCTAAACTTTCCTGATGCGTCTAATTTCCCTTAATTTTTGACAACTCCTTTTCCTTCCTCTCATCCATAAACATAGACACATTTTATTCCCTTCTTTTTTATTATTTTATTGTTTAGAATTATTTTATTGTTTAGAAAGACTTTGTATGGCTCTGCCTGGTCTGGAACTCACATGGCCTCTGCCATGCCTGTCTATTTTTTTTTTATTAAAGAAACAAAACTCTCTTCACTTTAATGAACTTCTCATCCTTTAACTATTCCCAGTAGGAGGCCCACTCCGTAGTAGATCATTGTCTTTAATAACTGTCATAAGTTCTGTTCACATTACTGTTGTCTGTGAGATATATTCAGTACCTCACACACAGCATTCAGGGCTGGTTTTTTTACTTCATCCCTAACAAAACCAGGTCACAAACTGTTTTGATATAAGTTTCACAACACCCTCATTGCCTCTGTTCCATTTTAATTTCTGCTGCCATGGAAATAGTTCCCACCATCAGCATCTTCTGTGTGGATGTCTCGGTCTGTTTTGTGTTCCTATCACGGAATGTCCAAGACTGGGTACCGTATAAAGAACAGAGATTTACTTCTTACATCTGTGGAGTCTGTAAGTCAAGAACTGGAGGGCCTGCACTTGTCTCATGGTAGGAGGCAAAGGACAAAAGAACAGGCACGGGGCAAAGAAGGAATGGAACTGAACTCAATTCTTTTATAGGCTTTCCCATGATAACTCACATATTCGGTACCAATCCATTCTGAGGACACTAACCCATAAACCCTAATCACCTCCTGTGCTGGATAGTTTCATGTCAAACACAAGCCAAAGCAGTATTTTCAATTTTCCTAAAGCTGGGGCCCTTGAATACAATTCCCATGTTGTGGTGACCCCCGACCTTAAAATTATTTTTGTTGCTACTTCATAACTGTTCTCTTGCTGCTGGTTATTAGTATCCAGGCACACCTTGGCCTGGCACAGTCATCTCACGGCTTATGGCAAGCAGTTCCACTGTACATAGTGCAAAGGCCCCTTTAAGAGACAAGCTCTGGTCTGGCGGTGGTGGTGCACACCTTTATAATCCCAGCACTCGGGAGATAGAGGCAGGCGGTGTGAGTTCGAGGCCAGCCTGGTCTTGGACAGACTCCAAGCTCTGCCCACGCCTGATCTCCCTCTTCCTGCCCAAGCAAGCAGTGCTCAGGTCTCTTCTTCTCCTTCTCCTTCTCCTTCTCCTTCTCCTTCTCCTTCTCCT
>NW_026067940.1:8081985-8147456 GCF_014885135.2 Alexandromys fortis | reverse complement strand
TCCTCCCACCGTGTCTAAGTCTGAGGCAGGATCCTCCCTTTGCCTGGAAACATTCTTTCTCAGTCTTCTGTTCAAAATCTCTCTGTCTCTCTCTGTCTCTCTGTGTCTCTCTCTGTGTCTCTCTCTCTGTGTCTCTCTCTCTGTCTCTCTTTCTGTCTCTCTCTGTCTCTCTCTGTCTCTCTGTCTCTCTGTCTCTCTGTCTCTCTGTCTCTCTCTCTCTGTCTCTCTGTCTCTGTCTCTCTCTCTGTCTCTCTGTCTCTCTCTCTCTCTCTCTCTCTCTCTGTCTCTCTCTCTCTCTCTCTCTTCTATCCTGTCTCTGTCACCGCTGTACCATCCAGCCTGGAGGGTGGGCTGGCAGTTTATGCTGGGGAATTTTCCTGTCTACTTCATGTATGAAAGAATGTGTGTGACCACACAGATGTGATTCTGTTTTAAATGTATGTTTCATGCTTCCTGTGAGTCTGTTGCTCAACTGCTCTAAGAGACACATAGATTCTAACTGCCTTGCAACACATGGGCAGGCACAGGGCAGGGCAGATGGGCTCACCACCATCTTTGCTATGGGTGACCAGTGATTGTTGCCATCTTGACTAAGGGCAAAGAGGGCAGGTCAGATGACCTAACCTTCATCTTTACTATGGGCAACCATGTGACCACTGCCATCTTAACTAAGGGCAAAGAGGGAAGGTCAGAAGACCTATCTGCCATCTTTGCTGTGAGTGACCATGTGCCCAGCCACCACTTCACCAGGTTGGGACTGGGAGGAGCCACAGACTCATGTGGTTTCTCCCCAATCCAGGCAGCACCATAGTCTACCCCTACACAGGGATTCTATTTGCCTCTAACAGCTCTCTCCCCTTTACAAATGTGCTTTTCACTAGTAGCTTTGATTCTCCACTTTTTTCTTTGTTCCAAAGACCTGCGCATGTCTGTCTACTTGTCACACAGTGTGAGTCAGAGATGGAGAAGCCAGCTTCCTCTTGCTCACTTTTCATTTTTAGTGTGTGAATGTGAGCTAGCTTTAACTCTGTATGTGTATCTATGTGTATCCGCATATGCAACTTAACAACTGTGCATCTATAAAACTCTGTGTTATTGTTTATAAACACATGGGGGGAGGAAGACCCGATCCACGAGGGGCAGCAGTGGGCCACCCAAGGCTTCAGTGGAGCAGCAGCAGGTCCCCTTGGCAGGTGAGAGACCCTGGCAGGTGAGAGACAGACAGATAAATCATGCAAAGAGTGAGTTTGGTTTTAGAGTTTATTTAGTGAGTTATGGAGGGGAAAGAGAAGTGGGGAAAGGGGGAGATCTGCTTGCCCCAGCTGGAAGTGGGAGGGAGGTTGGGAGTGGGCGGAACTTGTCTCTTAAAGGGACAGGGTACACAGGTGACAGGGAAGGTCAGCAAAATAATAACATTTCCTTCCTTTTCCTATGATAAAAAGGCAGGAGTTAGTCAGGGCATCACCTGAGAGGGAGGAGCTCAATTAAGAAAAGTATAAGTGGAGGCCATTTGTTTGTTCCTGGCCATCGAGACCGGAAGTAATCACACAGAAACTATATTATCTAAAACACTGCTTGGCCTGTTAGCTCAAGGTTTTTATTAACTAAATCTTACATCCTGAATTAACCAGTTTCTGTTATCTTGTATTTTACCGCAAGGTTCGTGGTTTACCAGTAAGGTTCCATCAGGTGTCTGTCTGCTTTGGCGGCTACAAAAAGTCTCGCTGCCTCTGCTTTCTTTTCTCCTCCATCTGCTTGGAATTCCCACCTTGCTCTATTCTGTGCTGCCATAGGCCCAAACAGATTCTTTATTAACCAATGGTAATAAAAACATATTCACAGCATACAGAAGGGAACCCCACATCAAGTAAGCAGTGCCCCTCCACAGCCTCTGCATCAGCTCCTCCCTCCAGGTCCCAGACCTGCTTGAGTTCCTGCCCTGACTTCCTTCAGTGATACACTGAATGGAAGTGTAAACCAAATTAACCCTTTCCTTCCCGATTTGCTTTTTGTCATGGCGTTTCATCACAGCAATAGAAGCCCCATTGGAGTCATCTCGAACACGAGCTTTGGGGCACATACTTGAACCACTGCAGTAACCCTTTATTGTTTCTCCTTCTCAATTATTTTCCACCTGCACCCACGCTACGGACGTTTTTCCTTGCCACTGTCAGAAATCATCCTCTGTGTGTTCTCATTTCACTGCTTGGAAACCATGTGTATTTCTGCCTAAAAACGAAGTGCAAATTCTCTAATAAACATTCTAAAACTCGCTGTTAGCTGGATTTAACTAACCTCCCTATCCTTCACCATTGCTCATGTTTCATCCAAGCCAACCCGAGTCACACACTTTGGCAAAATATTTGTTGTACATTTTCCCATTGGACCTAGGACCCATCTAGTCTCATGGTCTTGGTTACTTACACGGTGTCAGGGATTCCATCTCATGAAATAGGTCTTAAAGTCAATCAAAAAGCGGTTGGTTATTCCCCTAACGTTTGTGCCACTATTATACCAAGGGGCATATCTTGTATATTATAGCTTGCAGGTTCATAGCTAAAGGATATATTAATGATTACTTGTCTCCTCTGGGAGCATGTATAGCACCTCTTCCAGCACTGTGAATACTACCCAGAAGGGATGAAGCTTGCAGTTAAATACCAGATGATTTTCTTCATGTAATATGCCATAGGTATGTGATGCCAGCAATAGGGACTTACTATCAAGTTGTCTGAACAACCAATAGCACTGGCAATCATCTCTAGTGAGGGGGGCTGTATGGGACTCAATAGGTGAATTTAAAGACGTAATTGTTGTAAGTAAATTTTTCCAGAATGAAAGGTTAGTTCTTGTCTCAGATTTTTTGACTAATAATCCATGTCTTATGTGAGGTACACTCAGATCAGGCACATAATTTCTTAATCTCCACACAGCCAAAGAATCAAGCTCAGCATCCTGCACTAGATGCTGCCACTCTGGTCTGGAGCAGACAACCCCCGTGCCGGCCCTTCTACATTCTAAGTCAAATCCCCATGCATGCCCCCAGAGTACACACACTACATCGACTGTACGGTCACATGACCTTGCCATTTCAGCTCAGTAAGGAACAACCTGCAAGCACCTTCAGGAGTAGTTTATTCACAGGTGCATTTCGGTTACCATTTTGCTTAGCTATGATATTTCAGCAAAAAATCTGCCTTCAACTTAATTTTCTTCATCTCCAGGAAATACTTCAGTTCCTCCATCGTTAGTCCGCTTTCCTTTAGTCTTCTCCCAAAGTTCTCCGTGGCACTGCAGAGGTCCTCGCTCTCCTGAAAGGCAAGCTAGGGAAAGGAAAACTTTTAAAGTTACAAATGGAGACCTGAGATTCAGCTCTCTACTCTGAAACCAAGAAGCTGCAAACCCAGGGAACTTCATGAGGGTCTGAGTCCTCGACATGATCAGTCCTTTACATTTTCTGGTTTAAATATAGTCATTAATATTTCTCCAAGAATAAATACAGGCCAAAGTTAGTCTGAAGGAAAATAAATGTGTTCAATGTGTTCAGAATGTATTCGAATCTAGACTTGGAGCAGCTTCTCACTGCGGCCAGCACTTAGAGATCTCAGGCACTGAGTACAATTCTATACCTTCTTTTCAATAAACCCCATAGGAAGGATTTGTGAGATGCTTTGATAATGGCGATGAACAGGAATGCTATCTAGAAACATGAGTTAGTATTCCATGAGGCCCCTTCCGCAATCAGGCCAAGGTTAACCCATTCAAAAGCATTACCCAGCACTGAACAGATATTCACTAAGCATATGCTAAGAGCAATGCCAGGCCCGAGACCGCAGCTAAGAACAAAATGGAAAATAGCCCCTACTTACAATTGCTTTCTCGAGTGCAATCTGCTCAGCCGGTCTGGGGGCTTCCTGAATGGGCTCACAGGTAGGGTACGAACTGTTCCACTCCCCATCAATGCATTGCAGCTTCTGTGCGCCCACTAAGTGGTACCTGGAGATGCCAGAACAACACTTAGCCTCTGCAGCTTCTGAGGTGAGTGATGGAGACAGGTTTTGTGTCGCTGTTTTCAGTGTTTCAAACTGATTAAATCCACTTTCCTGCCCCTGAGCCTTAGTGTATGCTTAAGTTATCTCCGTCCTAACAAAACAGCCAGGAAATAAAACAGTTCTCCTGAAATGATGGGCAAACCCAAGGAATGAGTCAACCCAGAATAACACGGAGGAAAGTGTGAATTTCAGGGCCGGTGGGTTTTTTTTTTGGGGGGGGGGCAGACGAGGGAAGAAGTGGTTGATCAATCATAACCTAAACAGGCATCTGTATTAAGGTCTAAAATGCAAGCGTAGATGAATGGATAAATGAGAACGGTAGTGTGTGATCAGGAAACAGAAGGGAACTAAAAGTGGGATTCAAAGGCTGATGAAGTTATATGACCTGGATTAAGTCAAGAGAAAGAAAGGGCAGGAAACCCATCAAGGAGGGAGTCCAGACCACCTGAAGGAGGGCCAGCCCTTGTTACAGTGCTTTAAGAGTCCAAAATCTAAATCATTACATTTCTGGTTTCTTTACGGTTTCTGCTCTTGGACTCTGTGGGAAATATTCAATTATCTGTATCTGAGACAGTCAGCAACTCCATTCCCGCAGGCGTTCTCAGACTGTAGGCGTACCTGTGGGGGAGGTGGATTCTGGCCATTTCTCTCCTTTGGAGACAGAAGACAGAGCAGGAAGGCAAGGCCTGCTAGACAAGCGGATCACACCCATGAGAAGTTAGTCACTGCCGTGTAGAGTACCGGAATCCGACTTCCCTCTCTTCCCTCTGGATACAGGTGCTGCTATGCTTGTTCGCTTGGTGTGGCCCTATGCTACCAAGGATTGCTTGATAATCAAAGATGCCCAAACTCCCACTGAGTCCTCTGATTTCTTTCTTTGCTATCTCGAAATAGTTGTCACCCCTAAAGTCTCTGAGGCCCTCTGTAGGAGGATTTTCATAAAATAGTTGTCACCCCTAAAACTTCCAAGGCCCTCCGTAGGAGGGTTTTCATAAAATCAGTTTTGTCAGCAAAATTCCAAGAGGGAACAGGGTCGTGAAATTCTGAATGCAGACATGGGTTCTACCAGAGAAATCCTAGGCTGTCCTACACCACCTATGTGATTTAGTGTGTCTCCATTATGTGATTTACGGGAAGCACCCTGTGAGTACATGGAGACCTCAAAAGTCCAAGAAAGATTGCTAGCCAAGTTGAAGGCAACCAACAAATCAGTTGTGGGAAAGCAAAAGGAAACCTGAGTGGCCACAGCAGCCGATGTGTGACAATCGTGCTGGCTCAAAGAAGCCATCAACAAAGAAATAACACGGCTGATGAGTGGAAAGATTACAAGGAAGAACTAAAGTTAGGAAGAGATGCCAGATCGGCACAAGTCATCAGCAAAGAAGCTGGAGCTGGCAGACGCAAGTTCACAGTGTGATTCTGCAGCAGACTACCGAGACTCAGAAGACCGATTGCGGAGATGCCCTGAAGATAAGGAGGACTCAATCTGCCTGCCTCAGCTGCCCGCATCCTCCTAAAACACCCTCCACTCCTCTAGCATTAGTGGAACTGAGAGCCAAGCTCAAGCACAAACAGAACGTGGGCCTCCTGCTGAGACTGCGGGACTGAGCAACAGCAACCGTCAGCCATGTAGTGTAACTGCAGAGCTCCCAGCAGTGCGGTTAACGACGGCCATTAGACATATTTGGTCCAAGTCCAAAGGCATTCCCATACCAAGGGAAATAGAGACATCTACAGAGGAACTGCAGTGATGTGTGAAGAGACTTGGTATGAAACATGCAATGTGTGTTCTGACTCTATCTGGTGCTTATAATGACTTGTAAAGCAGAGATGAGAAATGGCGTCTTGCACTGGGTACCTCCAGTCAGGTATGAGCTCCGATATTCACGTGGTTGCTGTGCTATGCTAACAATACCAAAGGGAGCTCAGACAGATTCGGTGGAGACAGAGACAAAGGGGGTGCGCTGTACTCTGAATAAGTAAATGTGGAAGTGGCAGAGACTAGAGGGCCACTCGGTGAAAGAGGGTGGCCCGGGAAGTCTCCCAGATGCAAACAGCCCTGATTAAACTCAGAGGGAACACAGGAGTGTGAGGGAAACTTGTTGGAAAGAAGGAATTTGGTGGGAGTGGGAGACAGATGAGTGAGAGGAGGTGAAGGGGGGCAAGAAAATGATGAGAATGCATGATTTACGTGCATGAAATCATCAGGCAGCAATGCACTTTTAAAAAAAACAGACAAGTGGCCAAATTTGGATGATAAAACTTTGGAAATCAACTCCCTCAAGAAAAGACTCGAAACTCCTAAGACAGCGTGTACCTTTAGAACTCCAGAACAGGCACCCATGTGTGTGTAAAGAAATAAAAGAGAGCTGGGCGGTGGTGGCGCACACCTTTAATCCCAGCACTTGGGAGGCAGAGGCAGGCGGATCTCTGTGAGTTCGAGACCAGCCTGGTCTACAGAGCTAGTTCCAGGATAGGCTCCAAAACCACAGTGAAACCCTGTCTCAAAAAACCAAAAAAAAAAAAAAAGAGAAAGAAATAAAAGAGAAAATCTGGGCCCATCCTCTAGTTGGAAATGCCATGAGAGACAAGGTTTCCCCTGAGCCAGACAGTATAGTGAGCCTCTGGTTCTGGAGAAAAGAGAGACTAGAGACTTCTTCCAAGGTTCCGCATCCCTGAAACAGACTCCTCATATAGAGTTGGCTGCATACTAGTTCCCTGTAGCACAGAAAAAGTCACTATGCAGAGAGCTACCAGTGTCAAAAATGCACATTTCTAGAAACCCGGATATTTAAGAACCATTTAACATGAACTAAGAGCTCCAGTGGACAAATAGCACCAGCGCTCACTTTGAGACTGGGTCATATGCCCCAGGTCTATACCATTATCCCTGAATATTTTGTGAGAGTGGACATGTTATGGGGAAAGTGTTTGCAAACTACCATGGGAAAAGGTGCAAGGCAACAAACAAGTCTTGGCCATAGAGCCAATCTCAAGAAACCATACCAGTGACCTCGCTGAGTCCAAAACCATATTCCAGTATTTTCTAAAGGTATGGGGGAGCACCAAGAGATATTAGAAACAATCCATGAACTGGGGAGAGTCAACATCACTATCCTTTAGTTTGTTGCCATGTCCTATCCAAAAGCCTGATGGGACATAGTTTAAGACAACTGGTTACTGGAAACATTAAGATGTAGTTGGCCATACTTTTTAAGTATTTTTTTTTGATTTTTGTTGAGCTCTACATTTTTCTCTTCTTCCCTCCCTGCCTCTTCCCTCCCTCTTTAGTCCTCCCCCAAGGTCCCCATGCTTCCAATTTACTCAGGAGATCTTGTCTTTTTTACTTTCTACTTCCCATGTAGATTAGATCTATGTAAGTCTCTCTTAGTGTCCTCACTGTTGTCTAAATTCTCTGGGATTGTGATTTGTAGGCTGGTTTTCTTTGCTTTATGTTTAAAAAGCACCTATGAGTGAGTACATGTGATAATGGTCTTTCTGTGTCTGGGTTACCTCACTCAATCCATTTTCCTGCAAAATTCAAGATGTCATTTTTTTCTGCTGTGTAGTACTCCATTGTGTAAATGTACCACATTTTCCTTATCCATTCTTCGGTCAAGGGACATTTAGGCTGTTTCCAGGTTCTGGCTATGACAAACAAAGGTGCTATGAACATAGTTGAACACATGTCCAAAAGTGGTATTACTGGGTCTTGAGGAACGTTGTTTCCTAATTTTCTGAGAAATTGCCACACTGTTATCCAAAGGGGTTGTACCAGCTTGCATTCCCACCAGCAATGCAGAAGTGTTCCCTTTTCCCCACAACCTCTCCAGCATAATTTATCATCAGTGTTTTTGATCTTGGCCATTCTTACAGGTGTAAGATGGAATCTCAGAGTTGTTTTGATTTACATTTCTCTGATGACTAAGGATGTTGAAACATTTCCTTAAGTGTCTTTCAGTATTTGGCCATACTTTAACACTGCTCTACTGTTTAAGTCTTGGAAACACAACTGGGCCATCACCATTGTGTTCTATGTTCTGTATTTGTCCAGTGATTTCTTCAGCTCTCATATAGTAGTGAAAGGCAAGAATGTTTTGTCTTCATCTAGGAAAGCCATCGGTGGACTTTCACCACGTTTCTCCAGTGTTATTTATACAGTTTCACAATATGACATGGGATAGCAATATCTGACCTAGCGGAATGGACCAAACCATCAACTGTTCAAATATTGCATTACACTGAGGAGACATTAATCCAAACAGGGTCCAAGGACCTGGATTGTTTATGAAATATTTGAGTGTCGTCTATTACGATAAAAAGGAAGTATTGCCACAGATGTAACAGACAAGGCACAGAGGCACAAACCTCCCTCTTGTCTAGGTTAAGCAAATCAGAAATTTGTAGGGCTACTTGACGACTAGAGGGCTTCCCTCCCATAGCTGGTCCCTCCCACCTAAGGACACGCTACAGTTCAAATGCCAAGCAAGAGGTATGAGGCTGTACAGAAGCTTATTCCACGACATTTCAGGAAGCAAAACAAGATGGAGCAAGTACAGGGTGTGAAGATAGTTCACACCCAATAATGTCCTGACCATGCATGTGTCTGTTGGGAAAACAATGGTGTACTACTTATGAAGTCTTAATAGCCACAAAACCCATTGACCCAGAAGCTGTTGTCAAGACACTGGAGGCTAGATACATTAGTGGTGGACCCAGCCACAGTCGGGCACAGCGCTGATAACTACTTGGGTTAAGTGAGACTATCTTAGATATGTAGATAGCACATTCTCCCTCAGTAGAGAACTCCAACAGCGTAGGTACCCCCATTAATTACCAACAGAAGAAGTGTGGGTAGAGTTTATCTCTGGGACCCTGATCAGCTCTGTACTACCAGCCGCTCCCAGATAACCACACAGAGACTTAATATTAATTATAAATGTTCAATCAATAGCTTAAGCTTGTCTCCAGCCAGCTCTTTTTAAAAAAAAAAACATGTTTTTATATTTATTTTACATACTGACCACAGTTTCCCCTCCCTCCTCTCCTCCAAGACCCCCCACTTCCCATCTACGCCCCTCCCCTTCCGCTCCTCCTCCACCTCCATTCAGAAAGGAGCAGGCCTCCCACGGGCTTGAGCAAAGCATGGCCTAGCAAGTTGAGGCAGGACTGAGCTCCTCCCTTCACATCAAGGCTGGTAAGGTAATCCAGCATACGGAACAGGTTCCCAAAAACCAGGGAAGTGCCACAGACAAATCCTGATCTTATTGTTAGGAGCCTTACAAAGAGACCAAGCTACATAACTGTCACACACATGCAGAGAGCCTTGGTTGGTCCCATGGAGGCTCTCTAACTGTTGATCCAGAGTCCATGAGCTCCCACAAGCTCAGGTCAGCGTTTCTGTGGGTTCCCCCATCATGACCCCATGGCTCATATATCCAATTAATCTATTTCCTAATCAAAGTTAATTTCTTAGTAGGTATTAACCTATGTGCTGCCCCAAGGCACATTTATCTCATCTACAAACTTCCCATGTTGCTTCTTCTGGTCTGGCTCAAGACCCTCAGACCCTGCCCTTCTTCTTCCCAGCATTCTCTCTGCACTGAAAATCCTGACTAGTTACAGCCAATCAACTTTTTATTAACAATGACAGCAATGCATTTTTACAATGTACAAAAGGATTCTTCCACAGCAAAGAAGGCGTGACTATGCCCAGTGAAATGTTGGACCACACTCATCAGTGAAGGAAAGAGAAGCAATGATAAATTGGTGGATGGGCAAAGTGAAATCACCTTAACAGAGGGCAGCAACCTACTACTGAAAGACAGAAAGCTTCTCTGCTGATGAAGGTCAAGTTTATAGCACTTAGGAGGCCAAATTCTGCCACACAGCATGGATCCTAGCAATGTGAGGTCCTAGCAGGCCTAGTCATAGCACAGGGAGTTGGGCCATGTTCAGAGCCTTCCATTTTGGCTCCCTCCCTGGCAGGGTCAGCAGTGCTCCATTAGCAGACACCCACTGTGGGGACAAGAGCCACGGAGAGATATGAGGGGCAACAAAAAACGCAAACCAAAAATGTGGTAGCATGTTCCTGCTCAGCTATCCTTACAACGACCTGGAAATGGTGAGGTCGGTCACACTGAAAAAGTCCCCACCAGGTTACATGGCTGAATGGGGCACGTAGGCCAGTCACATAGGCCATCACAAAACAATAGAGACCCTCAAGACAGACATTGTATCTACTTACAAAAGAAAAATACATGGGATTTTCTCAGTGATATCCACAGCACAAGCTCAGACGGAAAATACACTACATCAGCCCTCTACCCGGCTCAGGGGAATCCCAGTTTAAGTTGACATTGCTAACACTGTTTCTAGACTTCTGCAAGCTTGTCAGGTAAAGAGTCAACCAAAAGACCACGAGGTAGTAACCACTGGACTGAACTCTCCATACGGGACCTTCTAGGTAATTATATTTGCCAAGACCATGAAGTGAAACAGTAGATGAGGAGCCAAGGCCCAGTGTGGGTCTTCCATCTACCCTTCAACCCAATAGGATCAGGACTCATCAGGAGCAGGACCCATCAAACACTAAGTAACTGAATCAGCTATTCAAGGTAGACTCCCACTTACCTCCTTAAAGTACTGAGAATGCTCAACCAAAGGCCAAAACCAAAACAAAATTCCAGTAGCGATAGAGCAATAGTTGCAATCACCCAACACAAGCTCCTAGTGCTGAGACTACAAATTAAAGGGGCAGATTTCTTTGGCCAACATGGACACTTGACAGAGGTTCGCTCTTCTCAAACCAAAATGAAGTAATGTCATTCACAGATTACCTTATGTAGCCCTAGAAGGCCCCAACCATGGCTATGTCTGTCATGCTAGGAAGATGGTCTAGCGAGTATGTGCCATAGTAGGAATTACTCACAAAGGGATATGCCATATAAACAAATGGCAATTCTATCTCCCTGCAGGACCCTTTTCCTTTCTCTCCCGAGTCCCAGCCTGGCCACTGGTTGAATAACCGGGAGAAATGAACACTTTTCCTCATGTGGTGGCTTGGATCAGATGTCCCCCAGAATCTCCCACACTTGAATACTCCATCCTCACTTGGTGGCACTGTTTGGGAAAGCTTAGGAGGTGTGCCCTTGTCGGAGGAATTATGTCACTAGAGGGGTGGTTTGAGGGTTTAAAGATTCATGACATTTTGAGTTCACGCTCTCTGCTAAGTGCCTGCAGTTGAAGACGTGAGCTCTCTGCTTGCTGCTCCAGCCACCATGCACCTGCTGTAGTGACAGCAATGGACTCTTACCCTCAGGAACCACAGACCCAAAACAACCCTTCCGTCTACAGCAATGGACTCTTACCCTCAGGAACCACAGACCCAAAACAACCCTTCCGTCTACAGCAATGGACTCTTACCCTCAGGAACCACAGACCCAAAACAACCCTTCCGTCTACAGCAATGGACTCTTACCCTCAGGAACCACAGACCCAAAACAACCCTTCCGTCTACACGTGGCCTTGGCCATGGTGCTCTGTCCCAGCAATAGGAAGGAAAGTGCTCGCACAAGGACATGAAGGTGCTCTGTGCTTACCTCTCTCGACAGCGATAGGTAACAACAGATCCCGAAGTAAAAGAGCCTCCTTCGAAATAGCCGTGGTTTGGAATCCCAGGAGGGTCACAGTCTCCTAAGGGGAAGACAGCCGGGAGTGAGATCTGTGAGAGCCGGGTGCAATTCACAGGGCAGTGCTTCCTACGCTGTGTGGGCTCTAGAGTCCACCGTCTTCATGCTGGTACAAGTGGGACCCAGGAGCATGTCCTTCACTCATTCTGTTCTCATGAAATCATAATCATCTGTGGAAAAGCCTCCTTCCCCAGCTTACCCCCTCAGCTACAGGGGGCCGGGAGCGGGGTTCAAGCGACAGCGAATTAGGGCAGAAGGCGTGGCTCAGCTGGCAGAGTGCCTGCCTCGCGTGCTTGAAGCCCTGGGTTCAGGCACCAGCATCGGATAACAAGAATGGTGGCACACCTACAATCCCAGCCCTCCTGAAGTGAAAGCGGGAGGATCAGAAGTTGGGAGAGGAGGGGAGGGAAGAGGAAGAAAGGAACGAGGAAAATTTGGGTCACAGTGGAAGGAGAAGTAATTGACATGGCAGGGGAAGTTTTTACTCGATGTATATACTAAGATGGCAGCACAAGGCAACAGTCACCCAGAGTGACAATACTAATCAGTACTTACTACTTTGGCATATGGGTAGGGAAGGTGCCCAGGTGTGGTCCTCTTGGCACTGGCTCCAGTTGCTTCCCTTGAGGATGTAACCATCAATGCACTTAAACGTGATTTTGTCTCTCGCACTCACAGGCCCAGAATAATTGGCCGTGCCATTTCCCAGTACAGGCTCGGGACAATGGCCCACTGAAGAAGAGAACAGTCAGTGCTCTGAGAGGCTAGGAAGAGGTAAAAGTCACATGTCCCCAAGCTTCCGAAAGATAACAGTAACTCAGAACAGAATGGTGCCCGTCTATCTAAAAGGATAGGTATTGTCAAACCATAAAGGCCAAGGTACCATAACTGTGGAAAAAGGAGTGGACTACTGTGCGGAAATTTCCTCCAAAGCTCCTTAAGACCTACAGCCTTCAAAAGAAGGCTCATTAAGACTCTGGAACTTCTAAAGGGAAAGAATTCAGCAAGAAAACAGCTAAGAAGCCTCTGGAAGATCCTGAACCTGACCAAATTCACAAGGTTCTTCCCTCCCTAAGGTTATATCAGCAATAAGGACTACTGGGAGCTGCTCATGCCAGTTGAGTGGCCTGAGAGAAATTTTTCAACCTGTTCAGCTGCAAGCTGTAGAGAGAGCCGCAGGTTCCCAGCTTTTGTGAGCCTTCATAGCAGCTGGGGGGCTTTCAGCGATGCAGTTGTCTTGGAGTCATCTCTGCTCCTGTAAGTAAGCCCTCACCATCCTTCTGGAAATAACTTCAATAAACTCACTGATTCACCAAGCTGGACTTTGGTAGTAGGCTTAACTTCAGTCTGTCATTAGTTCCGTATCTGGGATGGGCAGGCATTTTTCAATGTCACGCAACATGGTCATGCACAAGAATGATGATTGACACCTGAACTGCGCATAGTGGAGCATATGACGGGCTATGCCCAGTAACATGTTCAATGTACTGCGTTACTGAACACTGTTCAAACATCTTAAGTCTATGTTTCAAGTAAATCTTTCCCTTTCTTTCATCTAGCCAAATATATATACTTATTCATGTCTTACTTTCTCTTTTCTTACTGTTTTAATTGTTTCTTTCTTGTTGAAAATAAGGAGTCAATGGAGAGGGATGCAAATTTTTCCATATGAAAGAGAGTTTAAAATGTTAGGTTTACATAAAATTAACATAGCTTATTAGAAAATAGCTACAACAGGAGCAATCTGGAAAAAATTATGCTCTGTCATTGCGGAAGACCACACAATGAGTTTTGTCACCTGGAAAAAGACTCTCACTTACCAGATACATAAACTAAGGGTATAGTTTTCTTTAAAGTAAATTGATGGACAGGCATTGGAGATGTGCCTGAAATCCCAGCACTGGCTGGGGTTGGAAGTTCCAGGTCCCTGGGGGCTACAAATCAAATTCCAGGCCAACATGATGTCTGCCGTAACTAGATCCTGTCTCAGAATCACCGGGGAGAAACGCACAGTAGCATCCTAGAAATTGAGGGGGTTTTGTTTGTTTGTTTGTTTGTTTGATTTTTTTGTACAATTTTAGCATGGCCTACAGGAAGCAGGATATAACAGGATAAGGAGATGGTGATATGAACAGAAAAACCAAACTCACAGCGGCACTCAGGGGGGGAGACATCCAATTCCTCTGAGATATTGAGGACCAAAGACTGCTTTCCCACCAAGTGGTAGCCTTTGATACATAGGAAATCCCCCAGAATCTGTCCTTCTACTTCCTTTGCAACAAATACACTATTATCCACTGGAGGAAGTTCGGAACAGCTCTCTGTGGGAAGGAACAAAGAAATGGAATCATTTGGCATATCACTGGCTGCAAGGACATCTCACTGTATTCCTCCCTCCAAGTCTATGCTAGACCAATCCTCTCTCTCCATGGAATGTGTATCCCCATCCCCCATTCTCCAAGAATTTCTGAAGTTATGTTCCCAAACAGATCATCGGCACTGTAGTCAAATCCAGCCACAATATACCCAATCCTGAATAAGCAATCCCTTCCCAAGATCAGTCCTAGAGTTTTTAATAGTTGACATCTCAGGATATTGAAATTGTTACTTTTGGGGGTTCCAGAATAAAAAGAGCAAGTCACCTATGACCACCCAGCCCAGGGTGCAAGATCACCGTTAATATAAACTAGGTCCCCGATGAGTATAGAGCATATATTTTAATTGAGAATTTTTAATAAATACTATAAATGTAAATTTCATTAAAACCCTACACAGACTGCCTCTTAAACCACACATTGACATGAAATATCTTGTAAGAAAATCACACTTACCGTGTAAGGCAGAAATCAGCCACACGAGACAGCATACAACCCAACAAAGCATTTGGTGAGCAGTTACTTGACCCAGGGTGAAATTAAATCGTAATTTCGATCCAAAGCATCCTTCTGACCACTTAACGATCAGAACAGCTTCCTTCTAGAGAAGGAGTTACAGTTTCCTCCTGGAACAAACGTGAAATAAAGACTTTCTTGTAACTGAAGAGCAGCAGAGAGAAGACGGTGTGTCCGGTAGCTTTGAAACCACGAAAGACTGCCAAACTCAAACTTTTAAGAAATGTCCCAGTTTCTAGAAACACAAACACCCATTGAGCAGTTCCTTTGAACTGCAGGTTTAGCCTTCCCCAGCAGGCATGGGCTGAATGGTCCTGGACAACCCTGACTTCTGTCAATATTTGCCAGTGTTTACTCCACTGCCTACAGCTCTCCAGCTTTGGGGCAGAAAACAGGGCAATGATCAGTGGCACTTTCCCAGTGAAGACCAAGCTGAGTGTCACCTCCTCCCGCTTTTCTAAGTTCTCTTCTGTGCCAGGGATAGCACTGACGGACAGGTGAAATAACGCAAGCTGTGAATGCGTGCACCAAAGACACAAGATGGGGAAGCTGAGTTTGTCAGACACTGCAGCACAGTCACAGTGGAAAGGCCTAGAGAGACAAAGTCTACCCAGAGGCAACTGAAGGAGCGACTTTTCTCAGGTGGTAGGCGTTTCTCCACAGGCCATTGTTTCAATGCTACAGTGTTCTGGAAAAAGTGAAGTGTTGTTAGAAGCAATGACAGCCTTCTGCTTGAATCAGAAATGGCATCCACGTTCTAGCTAGAGCTTGTTCTGAATAGCTCTGGTAGCGGTCTTCCTTGGAGGCAGCAGTGTGGCCCTGCTCTGAGTCAAGCCTTCACTGAGTCAAGGCAGCCTTGTTTTGAATGCCTCAGTCCATCCATCCATACCAGATCAGCTTTCACGTTCCAGCTACCTCAGGCCTGTGTCAGTACTGAAGACTGGAAGTTTAAGTGCTTTTGGGAAACAGAATTCCTGTTTGACTTCTTAGTCTGACTGATAAAAGAATTTTAAAACAGTCAGAAGGAAACTTGTGAATAGTTTTAAGTGTGAAGGAAAGAACAGTAGAACAAGTAACTGCAGAGAGGCAGGAGGCAGTGGAGAGGAAGAAGTAAAGCTGTCCTCTGCGAAGGAGGTTGGGGAGGTTGGCGAGCAGCTGCTGGGGGCTGGGGGCGGGGCACTTTCAGAGGAAGGAGGGATCCAGGAGCACCTGGGAAAACATGCTTCACTCTGGGCAGGTTGGAAGAGAGGAAGGGAAAGGTGTCTGTTTCTGAAGGCAGAGGGCTCTGCAGTGTTCTAAGGGAAGCAGTCTGCCTGAAAGAGGGGCTTCTACAAGGGTTTTACCTTATTCCCTGTCTACACCCGCCTCTTCCTTGGGTGCTGCCTGGTCCCATTAACTATTCTTCCCTCTCCTTCACAGGGCATCAAGCAAATCAGATTCCCTAATGCGGGAGTGGGGTGGACTCCTGGCCTGGTGACTGACAGGTTCAGCTGGCTAACTCTTAAAAGAAGACTATTGTATATGTTTGGAGAGCCTTAGAATGCAAGCGCTCCACCCAGGGAAAAGGGTAAAACCTAGACCCTGTTACTTTGGTCAGGAAGAAGTAGCTTTACCTTAATAGACCTCAAGAATGACTTTTCATTCAGTGACTTAAATCCTGTGGTGCTTGCCTTTCTATTGTTACCAAGGAAACAAGAGATGGGCTCAAAAGTCAACTAGGAGGGAAGAGCCCATCCTCAACGGCCTCCAAGGCTACTAATACCAGCCCCAACTTAAAAAGGTACATTTAACCTGCTTGTCTGTGGCTTCCCAAAAATGGATTGAGTCATCAGCTGGCAATCAATAGGCAGTCATTAAATATTTGTAAATCAGTGAATAAATGTCTAGCCATGGCTCTCACAGCCTGCTGACTTTGAACTGCTAGAGGATCCTGACAGTCACCAGCTGCAGACACTGTAATAGCTGGAGACACAGACACCATTTAATAACTTCAGAACCATTTCTCTAGAAACTTTCGAGTACACTTTGGAAAATACTAACATTTGTCTATCTGTAATGTACCAAATGATGCCTTTTTGTATGTGAACTGAACACTTCATGGCACCTTTTAATTAAAAATAACTTTATTTTATTACAAAAGCAGTTTACGTAACTCAGACATTTCAGCATGGTTTTACTATCCAAGAGAGATCTTTTCTCCAGAGAAATACATCTCTTGGTTTGTAATAAAACCAATGAAAACATTTCAAAATGCACTGCCATAACATTACTGTCATTCTGTTACACACATCGGCACTTATGCTCTACAAATTTAACTTAAGGTGATACTACTACGGATATTAGGCTTAGGATTCAAGCCACCTACACGGCTAGCAGCACACAGAACATACATGACATTCTGATTAAATACATGCAAAATCCTCACACACAATAAATAGCTTCATAAAAATACCATCTGATCATCAGAAAGGAGTGTACTTCAATGCAGAAGGCAGCCCTTGTCCTACCATGTGCTGCAAGCAGCCGAGGGAAAACTGCCTACACCAAGCAGGGCACGGGGCCTCCCTGCAGGTGATGCGCATATAAAGCAAGCTGCAAGTTGGGAGACACTGAACTGCCTGCAGTCCCCATCCCACTCGGGTAACCGTCTCCAGTATTGTCCACAGTATAAAAAAACGTGTAGAAAAAGCTGCGTTTCAGGACTTTCCTTGCTATACTATTTCTCTGCCCAACAAGTGAGCATTTCAAGTGAAAAGGAAACAAATAAAAATAAAATGACAATACACTAGATTCTATCTGTAAGGTACCATACACGGTGGCTTCTGCATTGTTCCTCAGGGATAAATAACAGAGGTGCAGCAGGAGTGACGGTGTGTTTACGTTTGACAGTGATCTAGTTACAGCAACTGGATTCGTCTGGAAGGGACATCCACTCACTGACAAACAGAGGCCACGCTGCATTTGTCAAGTATCATGGGGGAGACCAGCTGGCCCCAGTAGTGACAGACAGACAGAGGCACCCATCGCAGGGCCACTGCTCCTGCAGTCATGGCCACGGCTTTCCCAGAGACCACAAGGGCCATGTCTGCCTCTGCCCATTTTGAAATTTAAAAAAAAAAAAAAATCCCCAGTGTAACTTATTATCAAGAAGGCATCTTTATTTCCCGGTGGGATAGAGGTGGTCCCATCTAGCCTTCGTTCCCGACCCCTCAGGAGGTACGGAATCAGTCCTCTCTGGCCATGTGAGGCACAAGCCTCGGAGAGAAAACAGTAGCTACACGAGAATGAAAGGCTGGTCCCCTTTGGGGGAGCCTGGCAGCCAGACCCTGCCAAGAATATGGAGCAGGAAAAACTTCTCTACATTAAATGGGAGCCATGGATAGTACTCTCCTGTCACCAGAGAAGAGGCACTTGAGAGCCGAGTTCCTGACAGCCTCTATCTACCTGGTCACCTGTCTCTTCTCTCATGGCAAGAGGTAACCGCTGACACTCTTATTGCACTTTAGCCTGCTCGCCTCCAACGCACGCTCTCACTGAGCAAAAGGGCCTTCCTGAAGTTCATCCTCACCCAGAAACCAGTCCTAAAGCAGTGCATTCGCAGGTCGGGCAAATCTCCAGCTAAGGATGCAGGCGGTCCTAGGTAGAATATTGAATGCCTAAGTAAAATGGCATTTGCAAATTTGGGTCAACTGAGGTTAAGAGTTAACTGTTTCGGCTGCTGAAGAGTTCTGAGGCACCGTGCAGTGATGAGCCTGTGACGCAGGAGGGGAAGAAACACAGTCAAGGTTTTCCAGGCCTCATTTCCGGAAGCCTCAAAGGAGAAGCTCCCGCTTAATTTCCTGTTCTAGCCTCAGTGATGCTGGCATCCCAGGCTTTTTAGCAGATCCAGTTCCTCGGAGAGGTCTGGCCTCGGCTCACACAATCAGGAGAGCAGTGTGAGGGATGCCACTGAGGGGCGTCTAGGCTCAGTCAGCACATTCTGTACTTCCTAGGAATCAGAAAGAGAAGCAGAGCCATTACACCACAGCCAAGAGATGAACAAAGAAAAGCCAGAAGAATCCATCCCCAACCCTCGTAAGCATGTGAGGACACACTGGTGTGTCCGCACACACCTTGACCCTGGGGACTCAGGTAAACTTGAATGGCCTAGCCATGTAATGGCTTCTTTCACAGAGAAGCTGACCTTACGACAACAGTAGGGTGCACGTCTGAGTCAGAACTGGACTCTAAGTTACATATCTGAGATATAAACCAGAGGTGGGTTGGATCTCTGTGGTGATGAATGCTGTATCAGCCAAGAGACCACACACACACACACACACACACACACACACACACACACACACACAGTAGCAATGTAGCCACAAGCTATATGGCTTCTGAGGAGGGTCACAACTGTTATGGTTACCCCAGTCCACCCTGAAATCAGCAGCCAGAGTAGGTCAACTTCTTCCCATGAACTGGTATTTAATGTTTACCTTGTAAGAAATTCTTTCCCTTAGAAAGCTTGTTTCTGAAATATTAAACGTGCCTATGAATTCAGTCACCCAGGGATCTTGTTAAAATCCTGGCTTAGTAAGTTTGGAAGGAAGCCTCTGATTCTGAATTACTAGTGAGCTCTGGGTCCTTGCTAGTGCCCTGTGGGGTAAGGCAAGAGAACAGTGGACACCCATTGGTCTTCTGCTCCAGGAGGAGTTAGTACCATCTCATACCATTGGCTGAAGTCTGCTTAGAAACAGGCAGGACATATTTTAGAAACAACTGCTTGGCAAATTCTTAAAAAACTCCAAAAATTTTCTTTACAACATATAACAAAAGTTACATGTAGTGTGTTCTATTGTGGTTCTTAATTCTTGCACAAGTACAGAAGGTGCAAGGGACTTGACAACTAAAGTTGATGCACTGCCAATAATGTCCTTCCCACTTTCGCCCAGAAGGTGGTGGTAGAGAGCCATGCTTATGACCCTGGACTCCAGGCATTCTGAGAACTTACACTGGTTTGCTAAGTCTCAGTTTGTCCAGTATGAGACAGTTTTGGAAGACAGTAGATGAGAAGAACTCAAATACAAACATCATCATCATTATCATAATAATAATAAAAATAATACCAGAAGCCTTCAGATAAGGTCAAGTTATTCAACAACTTTATTAACCCATTCTATACAGGCATGCACATAAAACACATTTTAAATACAATTATATACACGTTAAATGGACCCAATGCAATATTTCACTATCAATATCACAAGAATAAATCAGAATGTTACTAAGGATTAATATTCTCACTTTTAGGAGAGCTGTGCCTAAGAAATCTGCAATAAATTCTGTTACTGGGCTTCCCAAGTTCAGCCCATTTCCATCCAAACCAGCAGTGCTCAGCCCCTCTCTGTATCACATGCCCCACTGTGATTGGTCCTTTGCTTTTGCCACAGGGAAATCACCACATCTGAGTAAAAAAAAAAACAAAAAAACAACCCACACCCAATTCAGATGCCTCTTTAAAAACTGAGTCACCTGACTGTTAGTCACACCGGTGAAAGGCTTAAGGAAAGAACTACTCTGGCCCACTCTCGGGATCACTTTGTGAATGCACACTTCCCTTTGTATAAGATTAAGGACAAACACAGCAGACTAAAACCAGCAGCACTCTCAGTGAGGACACAGTGGCCTGTGACAGGGTCATCTGAGGACACATTAGGTTCAGGAACAGTGAGAAAAGGGAAGTCCCGCCTTGTAAGCAGCAGACCAGATGAAGCAACTTCAAGCAGAGTCAAAACTTAACTGCTACTGTGACTTCCGTAAGTCACAGCTCTGACGACATTACCTTAGCTAGACTCACAAAATCACACGCAATCTACAAAATCATCTTTTAAAAAATAATGAGAAGTTGGTCACTATTATATAATAATTATCTATAAAAAGTCCAGTGTATAGAACTTCTTCATAAAGGAAACATGCAAAATATTCAGTTCCTTCCTTGAAGGAATTATAGTAATGTAAATAGACTACCAGTCAGGACAGAGACATGAGAGACAGGAGGCAAACAGACCTCTCGTCTTCTGGACACTACAAAATGAAATTCTTAGCCACACTTCCAATGAATGTCCATCACTTCTTGGGAAAAGCCAAGATCTTGCGTGGCAGGCCTGCTACCTGGCTCAACTGTTACATAATTTTAAAATAAAAAAGCTTTAAAACACAAACAAAACGAATACAAGGAAAACTGGGTGGCTCACTGAGACTTCAACAAGTACAATGTTCTTCTGAGACTGGAAGGGATGAAACCCATCACTGGAGCTACCTCAACTGCCCATGGGACTCCCTGTTCACCAGTCACTCCAGGCTAAAGAGCTTCTCTGGAACTCAGAGAACTCACATGTGTCTCAGAAGAATCATCAGGCAGACTTATTCCTTAACAATTACAGTTTTCTCAAATGAGGTGCCTGCGGATTAACTGTGGCTTTCAAAGAGGACTATTCAGATTCTTGCCTGAAGTTCCACCATTAGGTCTAGGAACACAAACACGCTGCAGGCCGAACTCTGACTTCTCAGGAGCCAGCGGGAGTGGTGAGCACATACATAGCGCGTGTCTAGAGATGATGCGGTGACTCTTGTACCAAGGGAAGAGGCACTACATCGATGTCCAGTAGAAACAAGATAGGATAGAAACAGTGCTCTAAATTTAGATTCTTTGGGGTTTCATTCAGCTTTGATTTTAAAAATAAATAAATGAACAAATAAATACAAAATATTCTTTTATCTTCCATTGTACACAGGTAGAATTTACACAGGTAGATTCAAGTCTTCACCTATTCCCTCGAGAACAAAACTGAAAGCCTCAACACAGGGTACCCACAAGTCATCTCTTCTCTGTAGGGCTGGGACACAGACACAAGCATAGCAGGGTAATCTCCTACCTGCAAGTAACAAGGGGAACGGGAAAGATGACAAGTGGGACTTCCCTCAACTCTGGAAAAAAGAGCCCTTTCCAATGTTTTCCTGCTTCTCTGCTCTGCTCCTCTGAAGGATCTGGCTCTAAAAGCTCAAGGATGTTGAAACCCCTGCTGCTTCTCAGCAACTTCCACTCCCTGTTATCCAGAGATAACAAGACTACCCCAGCTCTTCTTGTACCAGAAGCGAACTAACACAGGGGAAACCGAAAGAGCGAGGAGTAGACAGAGTCAGAATGATCACCCAGTGAACCGCGCCTATAGACGGTTCTTACAACAGGGGAGCCTAGCTCCAGGTAGTCAGCAAGTCTCCCCTTGCAACTAGATCCTTAATTCTTGGGTCAGGGTTCTCCCTCTCCCCACTCAGTAGCTCTGAATTACTCTTACCTGGCAACAGAAGAAAGGACTGGACGCCAATTTAGACCAGAGCTGCTAATGACTAAACAGTAGACAAGGGAACCATGTAAAAGTGCCAGACCTACCGCCCAGTCCACATCTCATCCTCACACTGTGAGAGGACATCCCAAACCTTGGGGTTTCACAGCCATAGAACAAGAAAACAGCCAGAAGGCAGGCCATCCTCTACCCCCAAATCAGCTCTTCTAGCCTGTTTGCTTCTTTTACAAATATTAATTTATCAATTACATCTCCTGTCTTTTTTATTTTTACTTTCAGTATTTCATACATGAGTACTGTATTCTAGCCCTCCTACTCCCTGTCCAACTCCAAAATTTCCCCTACTCTCTTTCAAGTTCATAATCCTCCTAGTTGTTATTGCATTCATATGCATACATACACATACACACACGTGTGTATGAATGAAAACCCTCTAGATGAAGAGCCACAGGCAATCAACAGTTGCTGAGAGAGGGAGACAGTCTTCTCCAGAACAAGCCCCCATAGGTTATCCAATCCCTATTGATCGGCCCTAAACACACACACACACACACACACACACACACACACACACACACGCCTGGCTCTTAAGGGTTGGCTTGTTGTTGTTGCTGTTTTGTTTGTAATCTCCAGGGCAAGGAAAATGAAAATGTTTGTTTTGTTTTATATTTTTGCATGTGTTTTCCTCACTAAGGCCAGTGCCCACAAACAAAGGTCAAGAGGGGACAATGAACAATACCTAACAGGAATTGCCAGTTTCTTAGTCTTGGCCAAGTTTCAGGAATTTAGGCAGTCTGAAACAGACTGAAGCAGCTACGTGGGATGGAAGGGTGGAGGGCTCAAGGCCAGAAGTCAGTAGCCTGTGATGATGACCTCCATTAGCTCATGGCTCTATCTCCGTGTACCTTCAACTTGCACGAATTCTCAGTGTGGGCCCAAGGGTACGTGTTTAAGTCAGTAATGTGTCGCACATCGCCTGTAATGCCAAGGGAAAAGATGGGGCTAGAACCTAAAATACCTTTCTAACAAAGCAGCCTGCCTTTGAGGGGGTAACTCATTCAAAACTGTGCTCTGCTCCAGCATCAGAACCAAGAATTCAGAATTTCCAGTCTGATACATATTTATCTAAGATAACAATATGCTGGTATTTTCTATCCAGCTTCATAAAGTGAGATTTTAAAAAAAATATTTTGTTTAGTTTTATTTCTGTCTATGTGTGTATGAGCTGCACATATGAAAGCACCTGGGGAGCCCAGAAGAGAGCATCAGAGTCCCTGGAACTGGAGTTACAGGCTACTGTAAGCCACTCGACATGAGCGTTAGAGTGGAAGAGCAGCTTGGCTCTTAACAGCTGAGCCATCTCCCCAAGGACCTTCTGACCCTTAGTGGCCTGACCACTAAAACAGTAATTTAAACACCCACATATCTAGGCTCCAATACAGAGATCTGAGGCAGTGCTCAGCCTGACCAAGGGAACCCAGGCAAGTATGTCTTTCAAAAATTCTCCAGAAGAGTCTGAGGTCTGTCTCTGGATAAGAACCATGCAAAAAGCTTTTATCCCCAGACAAAATCTCATAGAAAACTACTACTCTCACCAGTTGGCCCCACATGACAAACTGAGAGGTAGGGAGTCACCTGTCTCTTCTGAAGAGTCTCCTGAAACCTTTAGATCTGTCCCTTAGAAAAGTGAACTCAAGTGGACTGGTACTGAGCTCAACAGACAGGGCCCTGGGCCACTGTAGAGAGAATCCCCCTTAAGCAATAGATACACAAAACTCCCGAGAGCCAAGCCTCAGGAGACTCCTTGGATTACTGAGATAGTTTCTCAATATAAACAAAATGCCCCAATAAGAGAGGTTAAATTCAAAACTTTTTTTATGCTCAAAAAATAATTTTTCATGTAAAAACTTAGCTTAAGGAAATCATTCTAAAAAGTATCGGTAAATGGGGAGCAGCTTTACTGAACTTATTGACCACCCTGCCTTCTGCCTGGAGACATTCAGGGCTCAATGTTGGATCCTGGTGCTTTTACACAGCCCCAAAGTTCATGGGCTGCATGAAAGCTACTGGAATTGTGAAGAAACTGAGAGCCACAGGACAAAAAGTCTGAACCGTGAATTTGTGAGAACTAGACTTCACCCTACCCAGCCCCACTCCACAGCCAACAAAGGACTGTCTGGCTCCTCGAGTTAGTAACACAAACCAAAACATGTCCACATCCTTAGAGCCAGCTCCCCAGGGCAGCAAGAACTCAGGGCTGTTTCTCATGGAAAGAGGCAAGAGCTCTCACCCTGTCCACTTGCAAACTCCAGGGCTCTCTGTGGATGTTCTGCAGCCTGGGCTGACCCTTGCAGGACCTGGCTGGAGAGGAAGGCAGAAGGGAAAGGAAAAAGACTCTCCCAGTGCAGATCCAGACCCACTTGCAGACAGCAACAATGGGGCTCAGACTCCTATCAGCCATCCCTTACTTTAAGACACCACAATGACATGCAATACCCCAGACAACCCAAAGCGAAGCTATAAGACACGGAAGTCAAATGGAGTATAGGGAAAGATTAAAAGAACACAGGTGAAGGACACATGGGTTTTCTATCTCCCTCTATTCAGCACTCCCTCCCATCCCACCCTCTTCCCCCCCCACCACCACCACACCCACACACACACACACACACACACAAACACACACACACACACACACTTCACAGAGACATTAGTGGGTCAGACATGAGGAAACAGAAGAACCAAGTCCATGACTCATGCTTGGCTCCTCGTCCTTCAGACCATCCCATCTGGGAACCTGTCCTAAAAAGACCCAACTTGCCATCTTGCCCCTGGCTGAGGTGTTTACACTAGAGAATGTCTAAGGCTGCTCTGCACACGCATGAGCTCATATTCCACGTTCAGATTAATGCTGGGACGGGAGTGGGGTAAAGTTAAATGACTTCTTGGCTGATTAGTGGCAAGGGCAAGAGGCCAAAGCTGGAGGGAAACACACAATTACACCACCGGAATGCTGACTTGGGTCTTCGGCTGGTCCGCCCCTTCTTGCATGTCCAGAGCTCGGAGAGGGCTGAGGGGCTTGAGGGGCCGGCTCCCAACACTGTAATTTCTTGGACGCCTTATTGTGTTCGAACTGGACAGAGGCGTAAAGCTGTTCCTTCTCATCCTTACAGGGGTTTGGCTCTTGGGGAAGTTGTGCTGATTGGAAATGGAGGGACACCACACACGTGAAAGCCACACCAAAACCTTACCCACGCTCCTGAGCCTAACCTTCTTCCTCCTGCTTCTCCACACACGGGGCCAAGCAGGGCAGAGTCTGAGCCCATGGCCCCAGAGGAATAAAAGGGTCATCACAGAAGACCTCTGGGGACCACGTTGAAGAGCAGTAAGGGAGTCAACAAAGGCGTTTGCTTAAGACCATACAAGTTACCAAGACCAGACCAAGGAGCTGACCTGCATCTGCTGACTATACTGGCAGTGACTCCCTGGACCCTGCTTTATAAATGGAGACATCCCTGGGACTGCAGCAAGGGAGTTGATACATTTCACTTCAGCCAAACGCTTTGTATATTGAACTCAATTCCCAGGAGCTAACTCTCAGGGCTAAGATTCATCAACGAGACACTCATTTAGAAGAACTAAAAATCCCTTCATCTTTCCCTCTCAGAAGTAAGGAGACCTTTACAGGCCACGAATTCTGGATTTTTTTTCTTTGTACATAAAAGAAACCCAAGTCTCTGGATACAAAGATTCAAAGACTCAAGGCAACCAGGAAATACTTACAGTTGGCTTATCACGATGTGTGTCCACAGCCTCCACATTGAGTTTAATTGTTTCCACTTTGCAACCTGAAAAAAGGAGGAAACAAAAGCTGTCAGAGCGAGGCATGGTGGCTTACTCCTGAAATTCTAGCACTTGGAGGCTGAGGCAGGTGGATTGTCATGAGTTCCACACTACCTGGAGTGCCAGGCTAGACTCAACTAGTCCCAAAAAACAAAACAAAATAAAACCAAGAAATAAACAACCAACTAAAAGAGAGTAAGGGTAGAGAGGACAAGGAAGAGAGAAAGCCATCAAGAAACAGCTCAAAGAAAACTTCAGTCCCAGCATGGTCGAGTATATGCTGGGGGCCTATGTGTACTCCCAGAGAATTGCATGTGCATATGCTCTTTTCAAGTGCAAGCTACTAACAGAGCATCCCTGCTCTACAAAAAGCCATCTATCCTGACGTTCCTCAGTCCCCACCTCTCCCCAGCTCAAGCTCATAGTTACCATAGGCCACAGGAGTAAGTTTGAAGATGGTGTGAAGAGGACACCTCAAGTACGGTAATTCATCTGAAAGAAGAAAGACCCGGTGAGCAAAGTCTTAGTATACAGAATAAGGTCATCTGAGGAAAGGAGAATCTAAGGGGCTCATGAGAATTCTTTACCCTGACCACATGGAGCAGCACAGCCCCTCCCCTAAACTCAGCAAACTGCTGAGTGATAAGGAAGGAAATAAGGCCCATGTAGATCTGAAATGCAAGTTAAAAGGAAGGGGCTCTGCAGCCAAGGCCTCCTGGAAAGGACGACTATGGCCTACCCGAGCACTCAAAAGCAGCCAAAGGCTTCAAGAGGCCTGAACTTGAAGGACTGGGGAAAGCCAGGCCACAGCAGTGCTTCCTGCTGCTGTTCTAAAACAAGTGCTCTACCCCAACCCGAAGGCTCAAGACAGTTCTAGTAACCAACCCGCAAGAGCTAGACAGACAAACTGCACTATTCAGCCGCCTGCCTGGATGCTGCCAGTAATGCCAGCTGGAGCTGGCCCTTAGGCACATCAGGAAGCATCAGATCAGTCATCCTCACTGCTGGCTTTGGTGGCAGCAGACTGGAGTGGCTGACCAACGGCTGCTGGGAGCTTCACACTGCAGCCTCAAGAATGCACTTTAATATGAGTGGAAGAAAAGGAGAGCCAGTGGTCAAGAATCCTGGTACCACCAAGTCCAGCCTTGTCCCTCTGTGTGCGCTTATCCCCTCCCCCATCCCTTCCCTCAGACAGCACCTGCTCCTTTATCCAAGAAGTAGGCCAGGAGGCAGCGCATGACAGCCTGGTGGGAGATGACGAGGATGTTGCCCTGACGCTCCAGCTCCATGATGACAGGCTCGAGTCGCTGCACCAAGTCCTGGTATGACTTCAGAACAAGAAAGGAGAGCTGGTGAGAGGCCAGGTGCATGCTGGCAGCCAAGTAGTTGGCTATGCTCCAGAATCGAGAGACTACTCTGGGAGGCATGGTGTCTCTGTGTTGCCTAATGGCTCCAGCCCTGGTTCCCTCAGACTATCCAGAGCTTTCAAAAGCAATATTTAGACTCAAAACCACAGTTCAAGAAATGCAAGTGTGAATACTTCCCTTTTACTCACAGACACTAACAGGCTTCCTGAACCTCTGCCATCACACGTCATTTACCTTCAGCACATGGACCCTAGCTTAGGAAGCCATTTCAGTAAGGACAGCAGCTAAAACATGGTAAGGAAGAAACCCATGCCCCACGCTTACTTGGTCACTCTATCTGCTGTAGGAGTGGAGTAGAGGGAAGAGAACAAAAAAGGCAGCAACATGATCATGCTCACTCTTAACATTCTCTGTCACCCTGTCTGCTAGAGAGCTTCAAAAGCTAAGGAAATGTAAAGCACTAACTGTCTAGGCTGAATTAAGGTGTGGCTGGCCAAAGGCAGGAGAACAAAGGACTGTTAAGTCACCCCTTCTCCTCCCCTTTAGAAAAGTGCCCAGCCAAGCAGCAGGCAGCTGCTCCAAGTGAAGGAAGCCTCACCTCCCCACCAGGGTATCGATACAGGTACTTCTCTTGATCTCGAAGTGCAAACTCCTCTGGGTACCGTTTCTCAATCTCTGCATAGGTCATCTCCTCACACACGCCCTGCAAGAGCCGTACCGACTCATCAGGACATGGGCGGGCCAACATCAACACATCCCAGACGAGGACCATGACACTGAAGAACAGCAGTGCCTCACTATGTGTGGACGCCATGTGCTGCACCTGCCTGTGGCCACAAGTCAGGGGTCACTAGGTGCCGTGGAAACGAGGCACTTCAGAGAGAGGTGGTTGCTCTAGCTTGAGCGGCCACTCTGTCCTACTATTGCAAGGAAAGCCACAGGTCAGCAAGAGTCTGCAGGACAAGAGGAGCAGGAACCAGAGGAGAGAAACTGAGGGGAAGAGAACCCTTGTGGAATGAATAAAAGAGAAGGAGGGAAACAGAAGCAGCTAAGCTGAGCATGGTGGTTCATGTCTGTCAGCACAATATTTTGGATGCTGAGGCAGGAAGATCATGAGTTCTAACCCAGGACAACCTGGGTTAGAGTGAGTCCTGGTACCAATAAAACAGAAAGAAATATATATTTGAGCTAAGCAATAAAGAATGCCAAGAAAAATCTGGGTAAGTATTTTCTCAGAACTGCTGGCTGGATGATTAAAGCAAGTATTACAGAACTGGGTAATTAGGAATTACAAAATAAGTCCTTGTTAGCTCCAGTCTCTGCAAGCACCAGCAGTTCAGGTAAAGACTGGAGTGGATCTCACCTTGGGTTCAGGTACGAGAGCAGTCAGGAAGCCCTGATGAGGAGTAGTTAACCCCTTCCTCGTCTAACCTCTGAAATGACTGGATTCAGGTTCCTCAGTTTCTAGTTGATGATTCTAGTTCTCTAAGCTCCTCAAACTGTAACTTCTGGAAGTGTCGATGAGAAATCCCCACTCACAGCATCGATCTCATTCAGAATCTTCCACTGCTCGTAGGTCACCCCAAGGGACTCAGCGGTCTGAATGGTCCTCTTCAACTGGCTCGTCCACACCTTGAGGTCCTGGATCTCCTGCTCCTCCAGAAACTTCTTCAGAGCCTGAGCAAACTAGGGTTTGGAAATAAAAGCTAAACAAAGAAAACCCACACACCACGCACACAGTACACACAGAGACTACTAGCCATGGTCAAACTATAAACCCAAGAGGAAATGAAATTCAGCTGGAGGATTCTGTGTGACGCCACACATAGTGCCCAGTAATCTCTGATGGCTGAATGGTCACAGCAGAAAGGGTCTCAAGTGACCCGCACTTTAATCCAGAGCTAGGTACAGTAAGCAGAGAACATCCTCAGCACTGTCTGTGAAACCACAGCCTAAGCCCAAATGGGATTTAAGCAGGAGGGGATAAAACAGATGACCTCCATCACGCCCTTCTAACTCTAAGCTCAGGAAATCCAGCCTGCTGGCTAACTGCTCACCTGCTTGCCTCGAAGCGAAAGGCCAGAGTCACCCCCAATCTTTCCCAAGAGATTGAAGTCACTCTCTCCATGCCGGCAAAGGTAGATGGTGCGAGGCTGGACGTGGATATTCATAAGGTAGTAGACAATTTTACTCTGGATGTAGTCCTGGACTCTGTTGACCAGGAATCTCTGGCCTACGTTTATCACCTTGATGAAAGACAGATCCCTGAAATAGGGTACAAAGCAGAAATTCACAGTAAGAACATCTGAAGCCAGGAGTGAGGCGGGCAGGGGAGCAAGGCTATCAACACCTGTTGACAAATGCAGCGCTTTGGAGGCCAAGAGGAATGGGGCTCGAGTCTGACCCTGACTCCAAACAAATGAACAAAGTGTATGGGGAGAATGAGTTGTATACTGACTGGTAGACCCTCAGCTCTTCCTTCTCTCCCAATCATTGCCATGTTTATAGAACAACCAAATGTTAAGAGCTAGATTACATCTTTAAATTAAGACAGCATACAATTTATTGAACATCCAACAAGCATACACTCTCTCCTTGGTGTCTATCCTGTGCCATGAAATATGTGTAAGTATGGGAAACAGAATCCAGGCTTCCCAGACCTAGACTAAGTGACTTGAAGATTTTGCTAACTTCAAATTTTGGTGAGACAGACACATGGGCCCCCACATGACATAGTCAATATCTAGAGAGAGCATGGACTGGGAAGGGGGGCGGGTTAGCCAGGGTACCTGTTGCACCCTGAGCCACCTAATCAACCTCTCTCAAAGACACTGCCGCTATTTGCTTTGTGGCCATAGAATTTTTCTTAAAATTAAAGTAATGAGCGCTTATTCAAAATAATGATCAGGAGAAAAAGGTACAATACGGTAAATCACCCACTGACCTACCACCAGAGATAAAGTCTATAAACACATACACTTATAAACATAAATATCCTTCTGGTATATCTCCTGAGGCCACCTCTAGGGCAGTGCTGTTCAGTCACTTATTACAGAAATGCTCCTCAATATTTGTATTCTGGGAACTCCATGTGAAGAAAATGAAAAGCTCAAAAATCTAATGAGACTGCTGCAGTGATCGAACACTGGCTGGTTTTCATAATCAACTTGACTGGGCACTAGAGACACACACCCCTGGGTATATGTGTGAGGGTGTTTCCACAGAGACTGAATAGGGGAGGGACCCTCACCCTGACTGGACAGGTCTCAAGAGTCCTGGACTCAATCAGGAGAGAAAATGGAGCGAGGCATGGGGCCTCACACCTGTGACCCCAGCACGAGCACTGCCCTGCGCTCAAGGATACACATACACAGTGATATCTTGACTCAAAAAAATGGGGTAAGAGGGGGAGACAAAGCCAGGTGAGCGCTACTTCTCTGCTTCCTGAGCCTCTGAGATGTAAGCAAGCAGCACCCTTCCACTAGCACGGGTGGGGGTCAGTCCTGCTCCCATGTTTTCCCTATCATGGGGGCTGTTACATGCTGACGAGCAATCCAAAACAAACTTCTCCTCCCAGAGTTTCTATGGCAAGTGTTCTGCCACCGTGAGGAGAAAAGTAGTGGGTATAATATTATTTCATTGAAATACAATCCCAGCACTATGGAGGTGGGAGAAGAAGGGTTAGGAATTCGAGGTTATACTACATAATATATAGCAAGTTAAAGGCAGCATGGACTGTGTCTCAAAAACCCAAACACATGATCTCGTAAGCCAGTGTTCTCACAGGTTTCCATATATACACTGCTTTTCTGCAAGATGGACTTAACATTTCACTATATCCCACACCAGGCAAATCGATCTATATTCCATGCCTCGCTGCCATGAGACATTACCACAGCCATGATGGCTAGCACTGATGAGACATTTCTCCTTCATCCAGGCAGTGTCCCTGAATTTACGTAATATATATGTAATAAGCATATATATTAAAATACAAATTATTTATGATAAACTTTAAAATGATGATGCATCTCTAAGAGATATCCTATAGCATTCTAGTTCAGACTTGCACTTCTTAACTTAAGATGATTTGGGTCCCTAGGAGACATCTACCAATATCTGAAAACATTTTAGTTGTCACAGTTTAGAGGTGTTCCTGGCACCTAGTGGACAGAGGCCAAGAATACACAAAGTAGTCCCTATAACGAAGAATTCCATAGTTCAAAATGTCACTAACGCTTAGGTGGAAGCCCTTGCTCTTAAGCAGTGGTTCTCAACTTTCCTAATGCTGAGACCCTTTAATACAGTTCTTTATGTTGTGACCCCCAAACATAAAATTTTCATTGCTACTTCATAATTGTAATTTTTCTAGTTATGAATCATAATATAAAATCTAACATGCAGGATATCCGATATGTAACCCCTGTAAAAGGGTTGTTCTACCCACAAAGAGGTCCCAACCCACAGGTCAAGTATGGATATGTAAAATATACAACACACATAAATATCTGTGCTGGACAGTTTTATGTCACCTTAATATAAGCTAAAGTCATCCGAGAGGGAAGAACCTCAATTAAGAAAATCCCTCGGTAAGATCAGGCCATAGGGCATTTTCTTAATTAGTGATTGACGGGAAAGGGTCCAGCACATCGTAGTTGGTACCATCCCTGGGGTGGTGATACTGGGTCCTATATGAAAGCAGGCTGAGCAGGCCATGAGGAGCACCCCTCCATGTCCTCAGCATCAGTCAGCTCCTGCATCCAGGTTTCTGCCCTGCTTGAGTTCCTGTTCTGACTTCCTTCAGTGATGGACTACAATATGGAAGTGTAAGTCTAATAAACCCTTTCCTCCCCAGCTTGTTTTTGGTCATGGGGTTTTATCACAGCAATGGTAACCTAACTAAGAGAGTATCCCAATAAAAACCTTGTTCAGTGAAATGGCAGAAATATCATAGGTTTAGATTACCAGAAACAATTAGAGACCAGCAGGGAGAATGACACTTTTCCTCCTGCCTCAACCCTCAGATCATGGTGTTGAACCTTACTTATCATAGTTGTCTGGGTCAAGGGGCTGGTAAGTGACTTTGTAGCACTCGATTCTCTTCAGGAAGTCCTCCATCACATTCTCCCTGTTCCTTTCAGGGTAGTCAGGGCTTGACACCTTTACCTCCTGAAAGCACAGGAACATAAGGGCCTGGTCAGAATTCTGTTCTTAACAGCCTCCGACAAACAGCCGCTGCTAAAAACAGAAGAAGTCCATACACAGCTTTTCACTAGAGCACTGGCATTCCCCACTCACTGGACTCCCTCATCCTGTCCTGTGACCCTGGCAACCAAGAAAGGGAAGACAACTGGGGAGTCATGTGCCTGCCTTTGGCCAAAGGACAGAGGGAGTCACGCTGCTAATACTACTTCTGAGCCCTGGCCCCTTTATGTATTTGCCTGCAAACACAGAATGGGCTCCAATTTCCCCCTTCTGCTTCACAGAATAGGGTATATGACCTGGTATTTGACTTAGGAATTACTGCCTCTTCCTCATATAAAGTAACTCCAGTTCCTATGATGGGAAGATGCCTCTAGAAAAGCATACAAAGATGCCTACTTGGCACAGAACAAAACAGCCTGTCCAGTGAGTACTGTCTGGTGCTGTGCCCCACAGGGCATAAGAGTGCAATAGTCAAGGCTGATCAGAACACTGGACAACTACTGAATAAATAACCTTCCTATCAGGGTGACTGAACAGGAAAAAAAGTCTACTCTGGCACAATATCTAGGTCTCACCAGCAGGAAAGATCACAAAGCCAGAACACCCACAGTCTAAGGTGTTCCTCATTCAGCAACTTATTTTTAGTATATTCCTCGCAGGCCCAGGTTCTTTTCCCAAAAGAAGAGTATAAAGGTACAAAATGTTCTCAGATATGGGGGCTGGAGAGATGGCTCAGAGGTTAAGAGCACTGCCTGCTCTTCCTGAGTTCAATTCCCAGTGACCACATGGTGGCTCACAACCATCTGTAATGAGGTCTGGTGCCCTCTTCTGGCCTGTAGGCATACATGCAGACAGAATATTGTATACATAATAAATAAAATATAGAAAAATTATTCTCAGATAAAGAAGATCTGTTAGCTTCCTTCTTTCACTACCCAGAATCCACACACATACACCACACACACACACCACACACATAAACCACACACACCACACATATACACACACACACCCAAAAACCACACACACCACACACACAGACTGAGACTGAGTGACTACAGGTGACAGGGATGACACTCACCAGAATATTGGCAGCAATGACATCAGGGTCATCACAGACAGATTCCACAAAGAATACCTGGCCATGGAGCAAAGGCATGATAAACACGTCAAAACGTCAGGTTGTTAACTGAAAGCACATACTCACCTACTCCACCCAGCTACCACACCTTCAAGATTCATAAAGTGGCCTTTAAGGCCTCTTCCTTTAAAAACAGGTCTTACCACATCCCCTGGACCTTACAAGCCAAATAAAGGTGAGAGAAAGGATCTAACAAAAACACTCGAGGCCTTGGCATATGCCCCAAGTGGACAACCAGACAGCTATCCTAATCCTGTGCTCATCAGAGTCAAAGGGATCGACAGTCCCACCTCTCCATCCCAGTTCCCACCCCGCTCCTGTCTCTTCTTCCAGCATAGAGTCAGCCCACCTTGAAGGCATTCTGCTCAGCAAAATTCAAAATCATGTCCCTCCTCTCCCGAGTGGTATTGGTAGCATCAAACACCTAGGCAGAAAGCATACAAAGTAAATGAACAGGAGAAAAATGAAACGGTGCCCAAGGCCGACTCCAGGTAGAGATAAGTAACCAGGATGCTGGGAGAGTGGCAATGAAGGGGAAGCAGACGAGGCTTACCGCAATCTGCCCACTCTCTTCAGTAAAATAGGCCTTAACATCTTCCAGTGCTACCAGAGCACACTGTCTGCCATGAGAACAAAGGAAATCAGCGAAAAGAGCTAAGATCAAACGAGGCTGGAGACAGCACACTCAGTGTGGGAGTCACTTCCCATTCGATTTCTTTACGGACATGTTTTCCCCTAACTAAATCTTTCAGCTTTCCCACGGAAGTTTACACACCGTCCTACAACTTCCTCCCTGTCCAATTTATAGGCCTTATACCTCTTTAGGCATCGCACAAAAGCATCTTCTAGAGCCCTGTCTGCTACCCACGTAACCCAAGCTGATCTTATAATCGAATCACATCCATTAAAATGCTCCTAAGACATTTCCGGAGGAAAAATGGGGGCCCTAACACATTCAGTCTCACACCTTTAAAACAAAAAGAAGAAAAGACTCACTTGCGGATCTTCATAGCCTCTTCATTGTCATGACGAAAGAAGTCATAAGACTTATAGGACTTGACTGCTTCACGCCGATAGACCCCAAGATTAAACACTGCAGTAAAAACAGTACAATGCCCCACTAAAGAAGATGTCTTGGCCTAACAGAGTGGCCCATGGGATGGAAAAAGCACCATTGTATGTCAAACAATACCAAACTAAGACAAGTTGGGTTAAAGCCCTGACTTATAAGAAGAATGTGGGCAAGTCTAAAGCTGAGCTTCTCTCTCCTCAGCTACTGTCTAAGCAGGGTACCACTAAGGTTCAAAGACAGGGCACATATGCTAAGGGTTCTGAAATATCATATTCTCATTAATTCTGAAAAGTTCTATCAAAATTAGGATGATCTGTGTAGGCCTGGAGGAGACACGTCTGAGGACAGGAAACAAATCCAGTAAATGAGGAAGCAATCTTGATTTTCATCAGAAGCATTATAGGACCTCGCTGTTAGAAAGACTAAGTCTCCCAGAGGCCTGTGTGGCCCCAGAACTAATCAACCCCCTTCCCAAGGGATGAATGGCCTGCACCTACCTTTGGTGGGTACCCCAATCCAGTTGAGGTAGCGTGTTAGTTTCTTGGACACGTAAGTTTTACCCCGGGCTGGCAAACCAATCATAACAATGAGGGTTGGGGAGTTGGTCATGTAGGAAGCCCATGCTAAAAGAAAATGAAACAGGCAGAGCTAAATGACTACATGTCTCCTGAGCTTTATATACTACACGAGGAACTTCACAGTCATCATCTCAGAAATCTACAGGGCGAAGGTTCAGGAAGAATGAGATGGCAAACTGAGGCTATATTTGGCATATCCTCTTGACACAAAGTTAAAGTCATGCAGACTTCCATAAAGTACCCACACCCAGGCATTTTTTCCCCAAGTCTTCAGAGAGTTCCCAAGATGGGAAAAAAAATAGTCAAGATTAGGAAGAGAGAGAATACTAATAACATTGCAGCTACGATTCTATCACCCCAAACCAGACTGACTTTAAGAGAGTCCCAGATCCTACCTGGAGGATCCCACAAATCCCTCCAAAGCCAAGGCAAACCTTTGATGCAAAACGAACCCTGCCTCAAGCTGTTTTGGCCACAACACTCAGGTCATGAACTCCTCCTCCACTTTAATCTCTAAACCACAGTGATATTCAGTAGCCAAAGCCTGCAGGATAAAGGTCTGAAGAGACTCCATAAAGGTTAGGATCCAGCACAAGACCTGGAGGCCTGCCTGCCTTAACAGCTCATATGGACAGGAGATGACTGGTGGTGCCCTTTCCGTAGGGATGACCTCTCTCCTTTACAGTACAGGCTCCTTTACAAATACCAGGGCCTAGACGGTTAGGGACTTGTACAGCACAAACACTGGAATCCAGACCTGTGCTTCCCAGACAGTTTGTCTCCGTAGCAAGAGGCCTTTTTCAGTTTGCTCAGGGGACTTTCTCCTCCCTGCACATGCGCCCCAGAGCGGAGTGGAGAAAAGACCTGCATTTGCACCTCATCAACTCCTTTCTTGAAGCCAAGCCCCAAGCTGATGTTACCAGGGAAAGCTCAGACTGTAGGCTCTCTCCATTGAGAAAGACAAGAAAAGGGGTGAAAAACTACCTTAACCTTCTGCTTCTAGCTCCTTTTCCAAAGGGATCCTGCAACATGTGTCACCTAATGGTGACAATGCCTCTCTAAGGCTAGGCATCTTTAATGCTTCAGTGAGACTGATCTTACTGTGCCAGAAACTAAGACAGCGGGGCATTTTCCCACACATGTGTACTAAGGGTCTGCATCCTCATTACAATATATGTGTATTGCTGCTGGGACACCTCCCTGTTCCAGGGATCATGGGAAGAGATATCCTAAAAGGGAGATATGGCCCACCATGATGTGGGAGGACAAAGGCACCCACCTAATAGATACACAGTTCAGAACCCACTGGGCTGCTCCCTGCCTTGAAGAAGGCCACTTCAGTCTCCTTAGAGTCTTTACTTTGTTTAGCTTTGCTAAATAAACTTCTGCTTAAGCATTCTATTAAATGTCTCTATGAATTCTTTCCTTCAACAAGAACTAGGAGACCACTGACCAAGAGTCCAACCCCTGTAGCACGGGGGAAATTGCTGACTCTGGACAGGAGCTCCAGCAACATAGGTCACGGAGCAGTCTAAGCAGCCTTCATCTCTATCTACACAAGGAGCTAGGAGGTGAGTAAACAGCACCTTGTAGCCTCTGTGGGCATCAGTCCCTGAGCACGGACCCCAGCAGGCAAGGGCCTGCCTGGCATTAGGTCTGAGCCGTCTTCATGCTCTTCTCCTCTGAGCGTGGCTGACTCGGCTCATTAGCCGCACTGCAGGCCTCTCTGCCCACATCTTCTAGCCCATTAGGCACGTCCCCCAGAGGAGCTGCTTCCCTCCCTGAAGAGCAGAGAGAAAGCACGCTTGGGAGCTGCTCAGAGAGAAACCAGGGAGGAGCTGCTCTGTGTTCCCCATGCTGGGCAGAGAAAGCTAACAACAGAAGGAAACAGGGTGGGACACAGGCACTCCATATCCCTACTCTTCAGCACGGCTCCTCCTGCCTCAGCCTAGAGCAGCTACGTGTGCGCGAGCACATATACACACACACAAGCATGAATGTGCATGCGCGCACACCCACATCCCTGCTAAAACCAGGGCTTCTCATTTTCTAGGGGATAAAAAAAAACAAAAAACAAAGACAAAAACCCAAAGACTATTCCCACCTCACACTGCCAGCTGGTAACCCTGGGAGCTTGTCCTGTTGAGTAGAAGCACCCCTGAGCGTGAATGCAGGGACTTCACACACTGACTGACCTAGAGATACACAGCATCTCTTGACGTAGAGTGGAAAACTGTTCCAACCCGAAAATTCTTCTATCATTTTTATACAGAGTTAAACTTTACCTAGCTTTACCAGGCTTCAACTCATTTTCTCTTTATAAACATGCCTAGTCAAAATGAGAGCCTGACAGTTTCTTTCACATAAATGGAAAAACTAAACCCCAGAGAACTTAAGAGCTTGGCCCATAGGACCACAGAAGAAAGTCAAGGTCAGGCTTCTTGACCACATTACTGATCTCATGACTGCCTATTCAGTCTTATCTGCTAGTTCTTGGCCATCATTTTAGCACCTAACAAAAGGTCCCATGGAAAATATAACTATGTTCTCCAGCTTATCTGGGAAGATGTCTGGGAGGGGCCAGCAATTAGGACGGTTCCTGGTCCCCTCATCATCAAGGACATTTTCCATTATCCACATTAAACAGGCCCAGTATTTTGAATGTGCAACCCATAAAACATTATCATCACTGCTATCTTAATTTTATTCATTAAAATTTATGAAACCTGATTATCTACTGCTGTTTTAACTGATAAGTATAAAATAATTAAGTTCAAAGAACTGTACCCAAATACTAAGAAAAAGAAAACTGAGGTTTCTGTCAGGCAATGCAGCCTTAGTTAGGAATAGCCAACCTCCAGCAAAAGCATCTCTTGAGGCCCGAAAGCTTCAAGGAACACATACAACACGGTCGAGGAACACCACTGGGGCTATAAGGCTCCTTTTACTTCCGTGAGAGCACTGCTGATAGGAGCATGCGGAAGTATGAAGGTGTCCACTGAAGCATTCTTTAGGACAGTGAAAAGTTCCAGTTAATTGGCTGAGATTCACTCAATGAAGAAGGAGGTCAATCTGGATTCACCAACATGAGAAAACTAAAAAAGAGCAAAATGTGTCCTAACTACTTACAAAGGAAATGGCATCAGAACAGAATAAGTATATCATGAGTCTACCTATGTTTGGTAATGGGATACACCAGAACTAAACACCTAAGAGAAGTGAATTTGACAGAGATAAGAGAAATTGGAAGAGATTTTACTTTCCATGTTTCCTTTTGGAATTAGGTGAGTTTTCCTCAACATGTACTACTTTTATAACTAGGGTTTATACACTTGTCTTCTCCAGATCTATTCAAAATATTTTAAAAATAAAAGGAAACAAAAGATGAAAGAGAAAAAAAGACTTAATAAGGAATGCACACAGAACCCTCACTTCCTGCTCTCAGAGACTCCTGAGACCACTAACCTAGGTACCTTAAAAGGACCCCAGCTAGCACACCTACAACCCCATCCCAGGAACAACTCCTTGGAGGTCTTGGCTCCTTATAGTCATTCTCTGGCCTTGAAGCGAAGCCCAGTCACTCCCCAGACTCAAAATTAGCAAGCAGGTTTAACGAGCAGCAAAGAGACAGCAGCCGAGCTATAAATAAAGCGGCACGAGGCAGCCGGGGAGTCTATAACAACCTACCTTCTCCACATCATGCGGAATGGTGAGTCCAGGTCTGTCAACTTAGGAATGATACCTACTGCTCAGTGAAGTTTAGAAAAAGAACACAGTAACAGAACAGAACAGGAGCCGACTTATCTACTCTCATTAGGAGGATGGACCAGAATAAGACGTTCAAACTGCTGAGTCTTTGCAGGGCAGAGAAAATAAACTAATATTCTCCCAAGGATCTCGCAATCTCACAGTCCAACCATGAGATAAGAAAGGCAGGGTACTAAATGACAACTCAGAGTCCTTGAGCTGGGGAGAAAGAGCAGTTTTAAAAGAGCAGAGATTAGAAAAGAACAGCTAGGGCCAGGAGCAGGGAGGAGTCTAGAGAAGATAAAGAAGACCTAGAATTGGCTTCGTAATCAGAAGCACCAGGTAGAAGAGTGATGGAGGGGTTAGGGACGCAGGAGCAGCTAGCTGGACAGCAAGGCAGAAATGTGAGCCAGCTGGCTCTGATGGCACCCCCATCCCTCTCCACTGTCTTTGGGATTACATACTCTAGGAACAGGGGTACATTCCCTTTAAGAGAGCCACACTGGGTCAGAACATGTGAGTAAAAATACTGCCACACAATAGGAAACATTCTTCACTGAAAAACACTTCTTTACCAGGCTCTTAAATGATGAATATAATGAGTCTAATTCTACTTATATGTTTCAAGAGTAAACAGAAAAGGTAGAGTCACTTGTGAAAAATGACACACAGCTACTTCCGGCGCTCATCTGAGTGCTGGTCTGTATGGACCTATCTAATTCTCACCTCACTCCCGGGAGAACCATTTCAGTATTTCCACTTTATAACAGAGTAAACTAGGTTAAGAGTGGCGGTGGACACCTTTAACCCTAGCACTCTGGAACTAAGGGAAGCAAATCACATGTTTAACACTGATCTGGGCTACATAGTGGGACCTGTCGAAGGAAGAAAAGAGGAAAGGAGAGAAGGGGGCCAAAGGGGACAGAAGGCCAAAGCGGGGGGGGGGGGGGGGGGNAGGGGGGGGGGGGGGGGGGGGGGGGGGGCGGCTAACTGAGGGAGAGGAACATTAAACAAATTGCTCACAGGAGCACAGCTACGAAACAGTAAAACCACTATTCAAACCCAAGCAGTGTGACTGAAGGGGCTACAAGTAAGCACCTTGCTGCCTAGTTTACTCACAGTTTGCCCTCGGGACTGGCTTCCTGCCCTGGCAAAGAAGGGAGACCCTATCCACAGAGGTATGCCAAACTCAGTACTATGACTGCATCTACCCAGGCCACATCTCATGGATGGCAGAGAAAAGAGCACAGAACAAACAAGAGCAGGACACCATGACGGAGCCTCTGGGGTAGAGTGCCTGGTCTCACGCTGACCCCACCTCCTTCCACCTGCCATAGCCAAAGCACTTCTTCCTAAAGCGAGAACTGACCAGAAGGGTTCCAAAAGAAGGTGTATTCCATAACGAAGACCAAGAGTGCTAAAACACATGTGAGGGTTCCAGAAATATCTGAGGACCAATGCCCCAGTCTTTTAGGGAACTCTAGAACCTTGCTTAGGAATGTAAAGTCAGGGGAACGAGAAAAGATTCTTCATTCCCTGCCACCATTTCCGCCATCTCTGCACTTAGGGGAAAGAATCTGCAAAATGCAAGGCTAACCCTGTAAGAATGTAAGGCACCCGAGACACTGATAGTGTCAGGGCTCATTCCCCTCAGGCTCTAAGTAACAGGACCTGTAAGGGTTTACACCTGCAACGTGTTTGCTTGTTTTCTGAGACGAGGTCTTACTCTGAGCAAAGTACTTAGCTGAGTACAACCTTGAACTTCTGACCCCGCCTTTATATCACCAGGGCTAGACTAGGGGTGTGTACCACCCTGCCTGGCTTCTGCCCGCAACAGAGTGTCCGGGATCTAGAACACAGTCCAGGAGATAAAGGGAAACTGAGAGACTGACAGGCCATGTTAGTCCTGTACCTTGTCACTCGGCCATCCTATGTTAGTCCTGTACCTTGTCACTCGGCCATCCTACGTGTTCTAAGCTTCCAACATCAGGCAGGTGCTCCCATATCTAATGAAAGCAGTAAGAAACTCTGGACCACACAAGCAGTCAAACTCCAAAGACACAACTCACTAAGCCTACTTGTTTGGGGCAGGAAATGGCCCACTGTAGACTTTGTTTTAAATCCTATGTCTGATGTGGGATTCTTCTCTGTATGCTGTGAATACCATCGGTGAATAAAGAATCTGCCTTGGCCTGTTGGGGGGGGGGGGGGGGGGACTAAACTGAATATTGGGAGAACAGAGGCAGAGTGAGAGAGAAGCCATGTAGACCTGCTGGAGATAGATGCCGGAACTTTTCCCCGTAAGCCACAGCCTCATGGCAATACACAGATTACTAGAAATAGGTTAAATTAAGATGTAAGGGTTAGCCAATAAGAAGCTAAAGCTAATGGGCCAAGCAGTGATTTAAACAGAGTTTCTCTGTGATTATTTTGAAGCTGAGCAGCCAAGAACCAATGAGTGGCTCCCTCCAACATATGTCAGACACAGTAGCACACATCCATACTCAAGAGGTTAAAAAAGAAGACTTGCATGAGTCACCGGGCAACCTGAGTTACACAGTGAGTACCCAGCAAGCCAGGGCTCTGTAGTAAGACCCTGTCACAAAATAAATAAATGTAAGTTGTCATGCCAAAGAATTACTATTCGCTCCCACAGTGTGAGAGCATCTAGAATACAAATACAATTCCAGGACAAAAAGAAAAAAAAAAATCCTACGAGGGGGCTGTCTTCCAGAACTCACAGCATTTCTTCCCCGCCTTCCGAAGGTTTGAGGTGTGAGATTTACAGCTACTGCTGCTGCTTCTGCTGCTGCTGCTCCTGTGTTCTGTGGAAGATGAACTATTCCCAGACATGGTAGTTCTTCAGGAGGCACCTGGGGAAAGAGAGAGAAGAAAATACAAGGAAAGCGTCCCTAAAAATAATACAGAGATTAGTGTGCTACAAGCAAGGAGCCCTTATGGAGATTCAGGTCCAGCCTCTTCCTCCCAACTCAGATACTTGTTCTCGGATAAGTCACACACACACCCGACTGCTCGCCTACAAAGCCGCACTCCAACTTTGTATTTGCTTGCTGACCTTGTTCACACTTATATCTCAGATCCCGCAAGTCTTCCAACAATCTTTTAAACAGAAGATTTTCCTATCATGATTGCTCCATTTTGTTTTATAGACAAATCAAAGATAACCAACTAAAGTTCTCCAATTTCCTTGACCTCACATTCTAGTTTTAAGGCTATGGAGAGTACAGGGAACCAGAAGTGATGTGGGGGCGGGAATAAGGGCATTGTCAGGAAAGCACTCTCGAGCCAAAAGTAAAACTCAATCTTGCAGAGAGAAAAGAAATGAGAATGGGAAGAGTGGTGAGAATAGAAGGGCAGGGGCAGAAACGTGTTCCCTGGAGGATGGACTGTAAGGGGACTGGGGTTTCCCTAGCAGGTTCAGTTCTCCTCCGGTGTTCTCCGTTCTCAAGTCCTCCTCCCTACCCTCTCCTATTCACCCCCTGGGATAGGCGGAAGAAAATGACTTACCTGCACAATAAGTCTTGGGTCCTAATATCAACTAAGGAGGGAAGGACCGGGGCTCAGGTATCAAACCCAGATAGATACCGAGGAGCTCGCTCACTCAAGACAAAAGGTACTATTAAAAAACAAAGCCAAAAAATAAATAAAATAAAACCCTTGCACTGCTCCTCGCCTGACAGTACAGATTCTTCAGTGCTCACACCAGCTGGGGCTCAGCGTCCCTGAAGATCTGCACGCGCAGGAGTGCCGGGGGAGCTACACTTCCCGAATGGGCTGAGCACCACCGCTCTGCAGCTTAGCCGCGCCCGCGCAGCACCCCATCCTCGAGTCCAGACTGCTCAACTATCGCTCACCCTATTCGACCTGCCCTATTCGCCCTCCCGGCTGTAGACCCGGTGTCGCCACTGGAGCGCCGCGAACCAACCTGGCAGACTGACTCTAGTCCGGGCTCCCGGGGTGGGGGCAAATCACGTGCTCCGTTTGGCTCCGCCCACCCGCGCGTCAGCCCTCACCTGGAGGCAGGATGGACCAATGAAGCATCTGCAGGGCAGGAGGCGGGCTGCTGGAGAAGCCGACCTAGCTCCTGGAGGACCTGTAATCGCCTAAGGCTGCCAGTTTCCAGACCAGCCTACTCAGTTGAGCTTGGTGGCATCGTTGCTTGGGAACAGATTGAGCAGGCAGGGTTAACAAAAAGCCTTACCTTTTTTTCTTATTCTCGCGAGACCTATTTGACTGACATCTTGAGTGGGGGGTAACTGGTGAAAACGAAGATTAACGCCTTCACTCCTGAAACCCAGCTAGACTTGGTGGTTCCCAAGACCGGGGAGGTGGACATTTGCTTTTAAATATGCCTTGCTGGCTACTAGGGTGCAAGAGCTAAATACAACTTATGATCAGATCCTGGAACCTAAGCCACGTATGCTTGGAACCGGGAACGTTCCTGGACCTAGGTGACTCCAAATCACGTTCCTTATTTCCTCCCACTACCCCGACCCAGACTAATTACCTATGGTCTTATTGAAGAACCAAGGAGGAAAAGTGCACCTGATTCTAGTGTCGGGGTGGGGAGGAAAAGACTGGCTGTAATTGAGTCATAGGGGGAGGCTTTCAGTGGGTTTTCCACGTTCCAGAACTACTTTTCAAAGTTACCCCCAGCACACCGTTGGTGCTTGATTCCATGACAGTCCCGTGTGGGAGCGGGGCGGGGTGGATACTGCTTTAGCTAAAGGCTGAAAACTGAACGAACGAAGGTGCTTCTACTCGTTTCTTCTTTACCTGGGTATCAGGTCATCTTCCAGGCGGCCCGAGTATGCGTTTTTACAACCCCAGCGTGTTAGAGCATGCTATAAACTCTGTCATTATTTGGCGTTTACTGCACTTTTTTTTTAAGTGTTCAGTCTCGGCCTCTCGGCATACAAAGCTGGACAATGGCTAGTGTGCCTGGAGTGTCTAGTGTGTCTTCTTCCCCGTCTTCTGCCTCTCAGCCACAATGAGGACTTCCTGTCGGGCTCCCAGGAATCGGACTGGAATCCGGGTGACAGCAGTTCGTCCTCTTTGACACTGCCACCACCTGAGTGAGGCAATCGCCTTAGGCACAGCTGCTGACCTCAGACAGTCTTTCTGAGGTGGCAGATGGACGCTTTCAAGTTCGTCTCACCGAGGAAGTCCGGTCGTCCAGTCCTCTTAGCCTCGATGAATCAGTTCGGTGCGGCCACGAGGCTCGTCAGCAGTCCCTGACTGCTTGGCAGGTCCTGTGACCTTCCTTGGCATGTGTTTACCTTCTCAGCCGTGAGTCGGCTTTTCCTGGTGTTTGAAGGGCTGCTTTCATCATTTCCGACCTCCCTGCAAGGTGACACTCTGCTGGGCTAGACTCGGGAACTCCTTCCCCGCCCTCCTCCCCGGAGCATAAAGGCTGGCGGACGCCAAGGGCACCACACCGCAGCGCCCGGGAAAGCTGGCCTACTTCCAGCCTCCAGTTCCAGCCGCCCTTGCCACTTTAAGAGCCCGTGCTCCGGGAAGAGCCGAAGCCGGTCCCTTACCGAGGTGTCGCGAGAAGCGCCACCGCGGCTACTTCTCGCGATGTTTGGCGGCGCGAAAGGCGGCCATTTTGGGGTCCCCCCCGCTGGTTGCTCCGGCGGCGTCTCCCAGGCTCCGGCTGGGACCAAAGCCGGCCCCGCTGGTGGCCGGCCGGCCGACACGATGTGGCGGCTCCGCTGCAAGGCCAAGGGTGGCACCCACGTTTTGCAGGGGCTGTCCAGCCGGACCCGCTTACGGGAACTTCAGGGCCAAATCGCCGCTATCACCGGCATCTCTCCGGGTAGTCAGCGAATCCTCGTCGGCTACCCGCCCGAGTGCCTGGATCTCAGCGACCGGGACATCACTCTTGGGGACCTGCCCGTCCAGTCAGGTACGGGCACCGGCTGGGGCCGGGGAAGTCCTGGAGGACGTTGAGGGGAGTGAAGCCAGTAAGGCAAGGTGCCGGTGGGCCAGCTAGGGGCTTCGAGGACCGGAGCTCCGGCAAGGCAGAGACAAGTGTCAAGTCCTTTCCGGTGGTTGGGAGAAAAGCCCAGAGCCTTGAAGTTTCCGGTTCCCCAAGCCTGCTTCCAGGTCAGCCTCGGGACCATCTCATTCATTTTGTTTTCTCTGTTGTTCCAAAGGACAGCAGGACCCTTTTCCGGTGGTACGATGTTTTTGTTTTTTGTTTTGTTTTGAATTTTTACCCCCTGGTCCTGATCAGCAGGCCAGCAGTTGAGATACCGATTTTGTCTTATTGTTTTTCCCTTTTGTTAATTTGTTTTTATAGTTTGTTTCGTGTACAACTTTTCTCGGACTGTATTAGCTGTAGAGTTTCGTTCCCAGAATTAAAACTTGAACATCAGTGTTGATCAAGAGCTTTTCCAGTCTGTGTCAAGGGCCCTCTAAACATCAGTTGGTTTAGTCATGCCAAGTGCCAGGAGAACACCCGAGTCACCTACCGAGTCTATGGTGAACATCCGAAAAATGCGTGGTTTTTAAATGCAGAATACAGGAGATTTTGTTTTTCAGCTTATCTTTATACATAAGAGTTTTTGTCACTAAGTTGAGATGCAGCTTGAAGCATTTTGCTCCGTTTTCCTTTCCAAAGACACGTGGACTAAACAACAAACAAAACTTAAGTGTTACTAGTCTCTTGTTTACAGAGTCGGGTTCTCCTTGGTAACCCACTTTATGCTTTAACTCACTTGGCTCATAATTTGCCAGGTTGGCTAATAAACACCCCATCTGTAATTCCTCTGCACTTCTGGGTCTGCTTTATTTTTTCACAGGTGACATGCTGATTGTTGAAGAAGACCAAACCAGACCCAAAGCTTCACCTACATTGTCAAAACGTGGTGCTCCTAGCTATGGCAGGGAAGCTTTGCCTGTACTTACCAGAACCGCAGTCCCGGCAGACAACTCTTGCCTCTTTACCAGTGTGTACTATGTCGTTGAAGGAGGAGTCTTGAATCCAGGTTGTGCCCCTGACATGAGACGCCTCATAGCACAAATTGTAGCCAGTAATCCAGACTTGTATAGCGAGGCAATCCTGGGAAAGACAAACGAAGAGTATTGTGAATGGATCAAAAGGGATGACACTTGGGGGGGCGCGATTGAGATATCCATTCTGTCTAAGTTCTACCAATGTGAAATATGTGTAGTAGATACACAGACAGTCAGAATTGACCGCTTTGGGGAAGATGCGGGCTATACCAAAAGGGTTCTGCTCATCTACGATGGCATCCACTATGATCCACTTCAGCGTAACTTCCCTGATCCAGACACTCCTCCTCTAACCATTTTCTCCTCAAATGATGATATTGTTCTTGTCCAAGCACTGGAATTAGCTGATGAAGCTAGAAGAAAGAGACAGTTTACTGATGTAAACCGCTTCACCCTGAGATGCATGGTATGTCAGAAGGGGTTGACTGGACAAGCGGAAGCAAGGGACCATGCCAGGGAGACAGGCCACACCAACTTTGGAGAGGTGTGATCTGTTCATGGTAAGAGTTGGAGCCTACTACCTCACAGATCCAGAAGGTTCTGGGTTCTCCAATAAGCTATTCATAACCCTACAGAATAGAAGAACACATGCTTGGACCATCCTTTTGACTTAAACCAGTAAGGCTGATGCTGAAATTCCTTGTTAAGATTAAAATTAGTGTGCAAGTTTACAGATGTGTGGCTACGCTAGTGGCATGCCCTCTTTCTACTAGGGTGATGGAATAGGTGGCTTGGGCCACCTGAAGACTGGAGTCTATTATAAACCAGCACCCAGCGGCTTTAACTTCCAGAAGAAAACATCTTATTGTAGGTAATGTGAAAGCCTTGCGGAGGGTCACTGGACATGCACCACAGTGTCTCCAGTAATCGGTTCCTTTTAATAACTTGGAATGAGTTGGTAGTTTCTAAATTCTGAATTGATTCATCAAATGAAGATGCTCAGAATTGTCAAAACTTTTTATATTGCAATTTGGTAGACTTTATAAGTGTATCTAACAACTTCTGAGTGCATAAAAAGCAATTTTACAGGGATGTGTGTGTTTCTTGAGAATGTTGTCTAAAACAGGAATGGGGTCCTGTTTGAGATTTCTGGCATATAAAAGTAGAATGTATAAGAGGGAAAGGTGCCTGAAGCAGCTTACTGAAGCTTTAAAAGACTGCTGGCCTCTTGTTTTAATGCAATTCATGTGTTGCTGTTTGTCACATTAGATAATTTTTTCTTTTAAATGAGCAGGGTATGCTTTTTTAATTGCTAATTTAATTTAAAATTCAAGAAGTATCTTGAAATTTGAGTGATGGCTTTTTGGTTTTTGTTTTCTTTTGCTGTGTTACATATCAGTTTGTCTGGAGGGATTTCATTTCCTCAGACTTTCTGCTCAAAGCCCTTCCTCCAAACAGGTCTTCCTCTAAAGCGTTAATGCTGTGCAGGCTTTGATAACTTCGTAACAATCTTTTTCATAGATAGCAGTGTTCTAGCTCCACTTTGTTCTTTTCGACATTCCACATTTCTGCAAGTTAGTACTTTACCTGTGATCTTTGACTTTCAGTTTTTAAATAACTGATTGGGTTTGTTTCGCTTCCAAAATATGAAAAGTTGTAAAATCCTTGCCTTATACAGCTCTCTGAGAATCCTGCTACCTAGATCAGATATGTAGCCATTTGCTTGATGGATTGATCCTCAAGGCACACCCACTCAAAACTTAGCTTCTCTATAGAATCTTCCAGGTAAAATCTTCTACCTCTTAATTCTTGAGAAGATCAGGGATCTTTACGTTACAGTGTGTTGTGCATTCTGTCATACAGTGTAAAGAGGCATACTGTTGTGAAGTTTTCTTATTTCCATCCCATATTTATTAAGTAGCTCAGACAAACATTGGTGTACTTTAGACACATCTTTTCTCGTGTATCTTAGCAAATGTTTTTAAATTAAGGTCAACCCTTAGCCATTTACTTGGTAATGGTAACTTAATGTAAAATTAAGGAATGTTAAAGTCAACACTTTAGAGAAAGTCCCTTTAAGGAACAATTGAACAAGTCACAAAGTACGCTTCAGTTATCAGGTGACAGTCCTTCTTGATTTGAGACAGCGTCTCCCCATGTGTTTCTAGCTGGCCTGGAATTTGCTATATTGTCCAGGCTCCTCAAACTTGAAGTAATCCTTCTGCCTCAGCCTCCAGAGATTACAAGCAGGGACCACCACACCTGGCAAGATGACTTTTCTTGAATACCCTTTGTGCACATAGCCAGTCAGGCAATGACAGTTACTATATAAATTGAAAATATTTAATTTTGGTTTTTTTTTTCACTGAGCCTTAAAGATAGCACCAATGAGCTTAGAACACTGAACATTTGGCATTCGTGGTATTTAATTTAATTTAATAAGATATTTAATTTAAAACTGTACATTAAAAATATAGCACTGGGTAATATCCATCAAATCGAGTTTTTTTGCTTCGTATTTAAAAAGTTTGCCTTCCTGTACCACTTGAGCATCCAAATTTAATGTTTCTAAAATTTTGGATCCAGACCTTTGTTCATGCAACAAGTATTTATTGAATAACTTATAATGTGTCAGGCATGTTCAATTTTTTGAAAATAAGTTCCTGTCACTTTAAATTTGAGTCTATGTCATCTACAGAGGATTAGTTTAGTAAATGTAAAGAAATAGAATGAGCACTGGTGTCTTAAAATCAAACCCTTCATTCTAAGTGTCTTTTATACATCTTATTTAGTATTTATTTAGGGACAATTTCTTATCCTATTTAATCTTTTGCCTGGTTTGTCCAGTTGCCAGGTAGGCACTGATAGTTATATGGCTTTCAAAAAGGTGTTTTAATTATTTGACATGAGAACTGGTATTAGAGTAGTGTTCTGGTTGTAGAACATTCAAAGTGAAGCATTATATGCAAATTATTTAATTATTTATGTTCATTCTAAATACAGCCTAGTAAGTCTCAATATAAAGGGTTTGTTGTTGTTTTGTATTTTTTCTTGTGCTTATTAAGCTCTTGAAATATTTATTAATGTGAGTAAACTCATTTTGAGAATTTTGAAGAATCTGTGAATTTAGTTGCACCATAACTAAAAGAAACTTTGTCCTACTGAAACCCTCTTGTTTGTTGGGTTGTTGTCTGTCCTGCAAGAATTTCTTTTTTAATTAAAATGACACAACTTATATTAATGTGGTAGAATACTAGTGATGGAATAAAAATTATACTCTTGCCCCTTCTACCCCATCCTTCCCACACTCTTCTTTGGATTAAAGATTCAGTGTGTTTTTATGAAGATACTCTCCCTAGTCGTGGTATTGACCTGAATTAATGTCCCTGGAAATTTTATGATATGGCAGCCATATGAAGACATCGGGTGTTTACCACATCTATTGCTAGTGATTCATGGCTGATTTCTTAATTGTTCTCCATGAATGAGAAGTGGGCATAATGAAATGGCTACTGGCATTGGTTAGGTTGCTAACCCTGTTTTTAGAAACTAATACCATTATGCCATTTGAATATTCTGTCGAGTTCCAGTCCCAGAAAACAAGAATCCAAAAGTTGCATTACTTACTACCTATATATTCCCCTCACTGCTCATGTCCAACTTGCTTGTCTGTCTAGCTTCCTCCCTTCAAGCTGCCCTAGCTGAATTTTCTGTCCTTTTGGAAAATATACAGTAGGATATATGTGAAATTAAGTAACAGTGATCCATAGACACAAATTATATAACATGTTATATATTAAAAATCAGGTGGCCTTCTTAAATTTACATATACTAAGAATTACATTTTTCATGTGTTGAAATTTTTTTTGCAGCACTTTAAATTAGAGAATAGGAGTTTACGTAGCCTTCTAGAGATCCCGAGGACAGGAAAGATCAACCTTGAGCTGCCAGCCATCAGCTCTTCATCAGTTATTACCATCAGTATTTGCTGTATCTTATGAGAAAGTGTAATTTCAGTCACTGTTAGGAGCATGGTCTGTGCCCTCACATAAGAAATGCTACTTCTCTAATGAGATTGCTATCACTTGTTTTACACTATTCAAAATTTGTTTACAGCACAGAGGTTTGAAATTCATCAAACCTTTTGTAGATTCATCAAATAGCTCATTTTAAAGTAAGTATATTTTAGGGAGATTGTTTTTTGAGTAGGATATGCAAGCAGTAATTTTAAGGAACACTTGATTTGAATAAGCTAGTTTGTTTCTCCTACAGATAGGCATCAAACCAGGGCTGTGTGCTTGCTAGGGTAAGTAAATGCTCGCTGATCAGCATCCCTGGCCCCAGGGTGTATTCTTATTAACCACTGTAATATGTCAGCACATCCAACTCAGTGAATGGAAGATGTCCTTGATTGTAATAAAAGATTTTTGTCAAAAATTAGCATTTTGTTTATAGTGCTTTGAATATTTCATTAGGAAAACAAAGTATTATGTTGATACTAAATTATGGATTATGTCTTAAGAGAAAAAAGTACTACTAAAAAGGAAATGTATAAGGTAATGGAATGTAAGTAAGCATTTTGCATGGCACTCTTTTTACTTTTGTTTTTAAACACATTAGCCTGTATGTAGGAATTTAAGTATAGTGAAGGTATTATTTGGTTAAGTTATAGGTCAAGAGGTTGAGAATTTCTACTAAGATGATGTGGCTTGCCACCAGAACTGGTATAGAATGTTTAGTTGAGTGTAATCCCAAGTCATTTAAAGGCCAAGGGTTTCCATTTCACATTTTGTGCCATTCAGGACTCAAAGGTGTCACAAAAAATAGATTTATACCAAATTCATTTTTCCTTTAAGAATGCCTAAAAGTACATATAGCATGTTAAAATGATAAGGAATGAAAAATAGTCAGTAGTGCCTGTATTAACACAGAAGAGGCAGAGCTCCTTAAATAAGAAAATAATCTTAAAGCCTGAAATACAGAGCTCTAGAACATAATTGCAAAGGGGCCAAACAACCAGGAGTTGTTTTCTTGGCATAAGAAAATGTGTTCTTAGTGAAGATGGACAGTATTGCTTTCAAAATGTTCCCTTGTCTGCCAGCAAGTTTTCAAAGTTCGTGCATTGCTGCTGCCTGGAAGATGTCTAACTTCATTTTATACAACTCATGATTTTGCCTTTGTTATTAAGATGCATTCATTTTATTTATGACATGTGACTTTTCAATATCTAAATGTCTGAAGTGACTTGTTTTAAAGGAATAAATTAAGTAAAAACATTGTTGTGTGAGCGTGTTTTGGGGTTGGGGCAAAGGGCCAGCAAAGAATACTACACTCAAGTTGCATATTACCAACTCAGACCCACAGCTTGGATTTGTATACCTGATTCCCACGCCCGTTGAGTAGTTAAGGGTTTCTCTTTCTCATGCCGGAAAGTCACTCAAAATTTCTCTTCACTGACTGTATTTATACAGTTTAAACCCTTTGCTGATGGGTTCTTTGAATGGAAAGGTTGAGCGTGCCCGTTTTATGCTAGAATATGATCTGGATGGGCTTCCACCTATTTGAAAATGATGACTTCTCTATAATTTTAAGTGTCAGCAATTAAATACTAGAAACCCTGGAGTTGTTAGGGTTGGCCAGAGCTTAGGTTTTCTAACTTGATCTGAGTCCACAAATACACACAGCACACAAACCAACAATGGAAAGAAATGGATGCCTTAATATTTTTTTAAAGACTCAAATACTGTGAAGATTTGTGCATTATGGAAATGATACTAGAAGTCGGTCTGTACCATCTTGAAAAATATTTTAATATTTGCTATAAAATAATTACAAAAGAACCTCTTCCTCGTTTCAAATGGTATTACAATATTATACACATGCAAATCAGGGTTTTTCTTCCCCTTATCCCGATGAAGCTGGGGTAAGAGTGTCTTGGCTGTGGTAGAGGTGCAGAGCAGGACATCCTTTTGTGGCAGATGCATACTTTCCGAAGGGATACATCTCCAAACCTGAAATAAGGCAATCAAAACAGAAGGTTCACAAACACACTTTGTTTGGAAATTTTGTTCTGATCTGGATGTCTGTCTCTCTTGCAATGGCACCAAGTGCCAGGTTACAGAGTAACTAAATGTGACAATAACCCTATAGGTCAAACAGGTCCTGGTCAGTTCGGGGTGTAGCATACGGGAGTTTAACCTACACTGGGTATATAGTCCTTGTTCCCCTTGTTCTGTTCAGCTTCCACAAGTACCATTCAACCTTTCAGCACGGCAGCTGCCCAGTCTGGAATAGACATATCTCCAGAAGAAACCTGGCCCCAAGTATTAGTCATATCACACCATACCTACCTTTTCCCTGTACCAGGCCTAGTAATCTACCAAATTCTTTATTGCCTTTCTGGTACTTCATTGCTGAATGTAGCAGAAGGCTCATCTGGATTACTTGGTTCCAAATTTCTAGAAATGGTTGCCTGTAACATTCCCTTATGGTTATCGACAGACCACCACCATGAAACTTAAGCTGGGGATGGGTTATAACTTGGAAATGGCAGGTAGAGGAGGAGAAGGAGAAAGGTACAATTTGTCCATTTGGGATGCAGAGTTGTCCAGAAGGAAAAGTGCTTAGCAAGTAACATGAACATACCTATCACAGCTCACATTCATCCTTGTGGCTATTGTATTGAAATCGTCATCCAAATTGTAGACAAATTCGGATACTAGAATTCCACGGTCCTTTTATGAGCGAAACTGCTTCCTCTTGGGGCTAGGAAATCAGTGTTTGCTATGGTCTTCATGAATTCCTTCTCCCACAGCATGACCACTACAGGAGACACTAGTCAGGTTCTTAAACCTCCAGAGTGTGAGACAGACTGAATTAGGACCTTTTGCATAAGGGCCCTTCCTCTAGGTTCATCTAATAGCAAAACATCCCATTTGTGGTTTTGTGTGTTTGCGGGCTCGCACCTGAGAACCTCATTGAGTTTGTCCTTACATTTCCTAAAGGAGTGCCAAGGATAGGCATGCACTATCGTGCCTATCTCCAGTTTTGTCTTTCTTACTATAAAGATGAAAACTGAGATGATTTTTGTCTAAGAGAAGCGAAGTTATTTCAGGTAATTCTACTTGTGGGGCTCAATGTCACATTTCTCAGGATTACCAAAAATAAGCAAAAATGCAGATTCATTCAGTGTGCACTCTTGAATGGCACTATTGTGTCAGAAACTTCCCTGGATACTAGATGCACCGGAAAGAAAAATAGACACAGTGCTGTTAGGAAATTAGAACGTGGGTTCCATGAAGAAAATAATGGGATGGGAAGAGCAAATTAAAATCGGTGAGTCTGGGAGAGCCTTTTAGAAAACGTAGTATTAAGGATGAAAGCTAAACTCTATGTCGTAATTAGTCCTTTAAAAAGTAGGAGGAGCATCGAACTGGCAAGTGGCAGCATCTGTAAACTCAGTACTGTGAGAGGGACCCAAGTATTTCCCTAATTCCTGCCCATAGTACAACTGAGGGGAGAGGAAAATAGGTGCTTTTAGACGTGGGCAAGGACCCAGATTTGTGCTGTCTTTCACGGTCTTAAGCCCTTATTCCAGGCACTTGTGGCCATACAGGTGTGTGCATGTGCATTTGTCTTTAGATTGCTCCATGTGAACAGACCAACTTCTGTCTTCTAGTAAAATACTGGGCACGTAACAGACTATATATATATATATATTTATATAAATGAAATCAGGGTCTAAGGAAAGAGACACTGGCCTTGATGTTTGTCATAGAATGACTAAAAGGGCATGAAGGTGTTCCAGTGAATCATCAGAACTTTGTCTCAAAGGCATTTTATTAGCTCCTACTGGGAAGTCCAAGAGCTTTTGATATGGCTAGAACTGAGCTTCAAATAAAGTCTTTGACTCTTAAAAACATCTCATTATCATTTCTAAGCACTAGAAATGGAGAAGGGCCTAAAATTTAGAGTCAAATACTTCGGGGGCTTTTCAAAAACAATACTGGAAGCTAGCAGACAACACTGTGTAGGCAGCCACCCAATCAAGTAGAGATAAAGTCATTTCAGACATACAGGATTTTAAGCATTTGTCCTTAAGAAACTAATAGAAACTGCTGTGCCAAAGGGAGCGCTAAGAAGGAAGAAAGTCCGCACTCCAGATAACTCAAGGGAAAAGGGCTTTCTTCCAGTTATTGATGAAGATAACAAAATGACAGCCACTGACCAGCTTACAGAACAGTCTTCCCCAAACTGATACAGATGTGAAGCCTGAAGGAGATTTCTCTTCAGGATGAGATTGATAGAAAGCAATGTGAGTATACTGAGAAGGAATTTACATAACGGGTGAAGGGTGTAGAGACAGGCACATAGGAAAGGTGAGTGACCATATATCTCATAGCTCAGCTGTCAATGTGTGTGCAATAATAGGAAACTCTCTGTGTGTGTGTGTGTGTGTGTGTGTGTGTGTGTGTGTGTGTGCAAGAGAGAGAGGAGAGAGAGAATATGGGGTGAGAATGCAGGCATAGATGTGATAGGAACAAAGAGTACTGTGTAAAAAAAATATGAAGCCGTCTTCTTTCTTAGTAGGAAGAAGATATCCATATACAATCGGTAAACATTAACTCCAGACTTCCATAGTAGAACTTCCACAAATAGAAAAGAACTACTTCTGGAATCTACTTAGAAATTAAGTAGTGTCAGGAACTAAAGTCTACTTTGTATATATGACTTAGTTTCCTTTTATATTAGGTTTAATAAGACTCATACTTTGATGAAAGCTTGGTGGTTTATTAGCTATGGCCTATTCTAGAATTTATAGCCAAATTATACTCTCTTTTGAACTCATTCCTAGTTATTCCTTATTTAAAATTGGCTGTTCATTCCTCAGCCTCTACTTGAACTGATATTTTCCTTCCTGTCAGTAATGTTAGAGGGCACACTGAGAGCCCCAACACATAGCACCATGAGGAGACAGGACACCAAGTGTGTCCTGAGAGTGAAGAAAACAGCTTTTCTTTAAGACAAAAGGAAGAAGGACACTGACCAGGGTGATGTGCATCGAGTATGAGGAGTTTGGATGGAGGCCACAGCTGCTTTGCAATCTGACTTTGTAAGGAATCCCAAGGAGCCAGCTTTACTGATTTTGATTTAAAGTGAGTGCGTGTGCACACACCTACCCATACTTGGGTCACTTAAGTGACTGCCTCACCCACAGAGACAGGCTGACTGAGGAAGGAAACGTAAAAGCAGTCTTAAAGGAGATCATTATGCCACAACTCTGTACCCGCAGGGACGAGGACCATGGACGTAGAGTCCTGGAAGCTGATCTGTAATTGGATGTCAGATTCAGAGCATCAAACAAGAATTCATCACTACTCTCATCAGCATCTCTCCACAAATGACCTACAGCAACCACTGAGCTTCATTTCGCGTTGTGTTGACTGGAGAGTCTTCCCTTGTCTGTCCTCCAAGCCACCTTCTTAATTCACTCTGAACCTTCCAGGTTCATATTTTTCCAAACAGAGTAAACCAAAGGAAAACCATGCTCAGTTCCAGGGAAAACAAGTAAGGAAATGGAGAGCAAGAAACAACAGTTAGGATAGTAGTTTATTTCAACCATGACATATGTGTACTTTGAGGACTGGGGAGATGAGCCAAGACTTAGACGTAATTCCAGCTACAATGTGGTAGACAGCAGGGTGCTGTGCCCAGGTGCCTGAAACATTTATTTCCCAATACAAATGTCTAGGATGAAAGAGAAAATAAAAGTATTATTTTATTTTATTTAAAAGTCACCTGGGAAAAGATAGGGGACCCTCTGATCATTCTAAGTTTATTGTAAGTTGAATAATTGCCTGGTTGTGGTCTTTTGGGAGATTCATTGAATTTTTGCTTCTATTTTAAGCAAATGTATAAATCATTCACCTATATAAATCTGGATCAAATCTGGCAACCCCAGCCATGGATGGAGTTCCAGTTGCAGTGAATGGATGTGGAGATCCCTTCCTGTTTTCTCAGTATTACGACATCATATATGTTTGATGATGAATTAGAAACAGAAGTCACAGCCCTGAAGACCTCAGTCATCTCTGATCCATATGATGCCAACAGGGTCCTGGCTTGTCCCAAGTGTTCTCAGATTTTTTTCACATTATTTCTCTTCATGGCTCCGGGATACTTCCTTCCCACTTATGATAACAGAGAAAAGAGAAACCATGTGTCATCCTAGAAAACAGAAACATCTGCAAGCCAGAAATGAAATAGAAAATGAAGCAAATTGTTAGAATTGAGTATGCAAATTATCCTTGCACCTAATGCTTCTCACTGGGGAATCTTTTCCCAAAGTACAGGCAGATTGGAATCATACTGGTGCCTGGCAACTGTGATGGCTGATTGATTGTCAGTTTGACTTTATAGGAAATGAATGGTTAGGCCCCTCTTCAATACCAGATGAATTCAGAGCAATTCAGTCACCAATGAGCACAAAGCACTAGGCCCTCTCTCCCCTAGCTGCCAGCTGGTGCCTTCTTGTCTCAAACGCTGAGAGCTGAAAGTGGCAGACAGCTATGTGACCATGACTGAGCCCACCAAAAGAAAATGAAACGTTCTCAAGCCCCGGAATAGTCATTTGAAAAGGCTTTGCCTTGCAAACCAATAGATCTGGGGGTTTGGGAGGAGTCGCTGCTGGAAGAAAGCAAAGATGATAATTCTCTGGGTACCAGCATATAGGAAAAAGAATTTCTCAAAATCAGGGACTTTTAAAAACCACTGTTTTCTACCAAAATGCCATGCCAGCTCTTCTTGCTGTCTCTTCATTAGTGTTTCACTAGTCTCTTCAAATTGTTACTGCAGAGTGATGGTCTTGCTTGTTGAATCAGGTTCTAAAATCATCTGGGAAGCATGCCTCTGGGCATACCTGTGAGGTTTATCTAGATTAAGTTAACTGAGTTGAACACCCCTACACATACTAAATGCTGGCTGAATAAAAAGGAGGAAGTTTAACCTCCCTATGAAGTGTGGATAGTAACAATGCCAAGGCTTTTAAGTTGAAGACATGGAAACGCTTAACTTAATACCCAGCACACAGCAAGGGGTTGAACTGAGCAATCCTTGCAGTACTGATTCTAAGTTTTCTTTCCGCCCTATTACTGCCAGCAAGTGAAATACTTTAAAGTTGGCCATTTTTAGGGATAAGCTACATTCAGGGGAATAAGGCAGCTGCAGAGCGGAAGTCAGTCCCCTCTGGCCTGAGTGGCCTCTGCCACCTGGAGGGAGATTTCTTCCTGGAAGCGGGAGATTTCTCACTCACTCTCCTCTCCCATACACATCAAACATTTCCCCGCCAAAGAAGTGCTTGCTAGACTGGCGTGGAGCTGACTTTACTTGTTTTTATTGTCCATTGCCACCTCTAAGCGGCCGAAGGGACCAGAGACGCAAATGACAGAGGTCAAGTTCTCTACTTTCTGGCTGTTTGCTCCTGCATTATTTTTTAATCTGGAAAGGGACTACCTAGAGGGAGAGAAGTTGGTTTTATTTCCCCAGAAACCGACCAGGCCGACAAATCAGCAAGCGGGTGACATCTCTCACCTTGATATCCCTGAACCTTCTTCGAATATGAAACTGGCTGTGACCGAGAGTTAGAAAAAGCTGATTCCGGCCGGGCGGTGGTGGCGCACGCCTTTAATCTCAGCACTCGGGAGGCAGAGGCAGGCAGATCTTTGTGAGTTTGAGACCAGCCTGGTCTACAAGAGCTAGTTCCAGGACAGGCTCCAAAGTTACAGAGAAACCCTGTCTCGAAAAACAAAACAAAAAAAGGAAGAAAGAAAAAGCTGATTCCAAGACTAGGCATCAGAATTTTAGCCTGGAGATACTTTGAGCTTCAGGTGGAGGAAGGAGGGTCTAAACAGGAAAGCCGGATCTCTGCAGCCCCATAGAAATACATGATACCTGTTTGGGCGGAAGCTTCACCCCAGCCCCTGTCATCCATAAACACAAAAAGTCTGGAATGTTCAGGTAGAAGTTCCACCCCAAGCCACTTCCTCTGAGAGTTGCCTCAGTCCAGACTCCGCCCCCGAGAAAGCCCGCCAACCAATAACCCCTCCCCAGAGATGCTCAAGACCATTCTCACAGGGTATTTAAACTATCCCCGAGAGAAGAGAGGTCTACCTTTCCCATCTCCTGGGTGTGTGGGGGGAGGGGGGAGGACTGGAAAGCCATCCGGGAGCATTTGTAACCATTAAACCTGGGCTTTTTCTAATTCGGTTTGATTTGGTCTGATTTGGATTATTGCGTCTGGTGGAGAGGTTTATGGGGTGTAGAAACTTCTCTGTGCCCAGCCAGAATGTTGTGTTCCTTTCAAGAAGGAAAATCAAGCACCATTGGCCTACTTCCACCCTTCCAAACTCTCCTTTTTCTCTCTTCACTCTCGGCTCAAACCAGCTCCAGCCGTTTCCTACCTCTCTGTTTCAGCTCTCTATTGGCTCCAAGCCAAAAAAGGGGCGGGGCGAGAGCAGGAGGTGATTGGCTACGGCAGAGAAGCACCACCCTACTCTCTTCCCTCCCGAGCCCCCCCCCCCCCCGACTTAACAGCTGGAATGAGGAGTAGGGAGGGAAACTAGGATTGGCTGAGAGTCAGCAGCAGGGTGTGTCCAGGCTGCACAGCTGAAGCATTTACCTGTCTAGGTAAGTCAGGAGGAGGTCAAAAGAAGAAAACAGTAGGAGTGGCGGCGGAGAGGCAAGCCGTCTCCATCTCTGCCCTTTGGAATAGAAGAGAATTCCTTTCTTCTCTTCAGACCCCAACCGAGAGAAGGTGAGTCAATCACTAACCAGTTCTTGCTTACTCTGAAGTAAGGGAAGGGATCTTAAGGGAAGGCTACAGAGCTGTACTGGGGTGCTGCAAAAGTGGCCCTTCACATCCGTTCTGCGGGTTCCCATCTCTGTTGCTCAAGTCTCTCAGTCAGCCTAAGATTAAGCCAGATGAGTTTTTTTTTTTCCCCCCAGAGTTGAAGTATTTTATGGAGAACCGGGGAACATCTCTTCCATTTACTTATTTAAGTTACATAAGTGTATTGTACAAACAGAAACCAGAGGCAGGCATGCTGGTATGCGCCTGTAATCACAGCTCTCACAAGGCTGAGGCTGGAGGATGGAAAGTATGAAGCCAGGCTGCTGGGCTATACAGCAAGTTCAAGGCCAGCTTATCGTATCTGGCAAAACCTGTCTCAAGGGGGAGGGGGGCAACTTTGTTTAGATTTTGGAAATTTCCGTCTCTGAGCAGCTAAGATCAAGCAGTGATTTTGAAGGAGACTAAGTGGATAATTGAAGCAGAGAGAGTCAAAATGGCGGGGAGGGTCATGCAGGTGAGCCAGGCATCTTAGTTTTCCATTACATTTGTGAAAGGAAACTCTCCTGCGGCTCAGAGTCTATCTTTATTTAAATAAAGGGCGCAGTGTGTGTGTTAGTAGATAATGGCGCGCTCTGTGCGGATATGTAAAGTTTGAACTGAGCTAGACTGTTCGCAATGGGAATTGAGGTTGGGAAATAAATGTTGAGAAAACTCCAACTCGGGCTAGCATTTCATCCTTGGGAAGCCCCCAGATAACCTAACTCAGCTCAAGTTCACTAGCCTAGTCAAACCTCCGGCTTTACCTGCTCATAGACGTAGACCCCGGAAAACAGAAAGTTCTTTGGCCATGCTGGGCCTCACCCACATTTTATTTCATCTCAGTATACCAAGCCTAACCAGATTGCCAAGTGGAGTTTAGGCCAAGGTGATGTGGCAGAGTCAGTCCTTAGAGAGGAGAATCAGGCTCCAACAGAGGTCTTGCTTCGCACTTCTTCAAGCGTCCCAGCTGACAAAATAGTGTGGCAGGTGCACCTGCCTGAGGAGGCGGCTTATAGATTCCAGTCAGAAGAGCACATAAGCTCTCCACCATCATGGCTGGAGCAGGAGCCACATGCAGCTGCCAACTTGACCTCTGGCCTTGTGCAGAGCAGAGGGGATTGAGAAGACATCAGCTCATCGCCCCAGAGCAGAGGGTCTCAGCCTCCCTAACACTGCAGCCCTTCAGTACAGTTCCTCTATGATCTCCCAGCCATAGAACTATTTTCATTGCTGTCCTAACCGTGCTTTTGCTGCCGTTATGAGTCGTAATGTAAATATTTTTTGGAGACAGAGGTTTGCCAAAGGGGTCTCGACTTATAGGATAAGAACCATTGCCCTGGTCCTGAATTGCTGGAGCTTTAAATGCTATTTTCCCCTACCCCATAGAAGCAGCCGACTTCACTCACTGACTGAAGACTAGGTGGCAAATGTCAGCAGTAAGGGCCACCTGGTCACCTGCAATGTCTAACAGGGCCCTTCTGTGCAGATAGTATTTCTGTCAAGCCCCTCCCACAAAGCACTGATAAAAGAGAGAGGAACATCGTAGGGATGGTACAAATTTCAGTCTCCCTGGCACTCTTGTCCCGTCTTCCGGTTTTCTCCAGCCAAGGCTCATGCTGAGTCCAGGAAAGCAGAGCCTTGCTGAAGAGCAGCATTCCTCTGTGACTCTGGGCTGGGTTCCTAGGAGACAGGAGGGTGCGCTCGCGGGAGAGGGTGCTGAGGAGACCTGATTCTGTTCAGGAGGTCTGATTTAGATAGCCCAGAATGGCGCTCAGGCCCTCTCCACACCCACTGCTTCTGATGCCAGGGCTCTGTGGGCCCCATTTATTTACTCTCTTGCAAGGCTTGGCTAGTTTCAAAGAAGAAGTTAATATTTAATGTGTCTTTGGATAGGTGGCCCTGACTATAGGCTGTGCACATTTCTTAGCTTGTTTCCTTTACCCTTAAGTCTCCAAAAAAAAAAGTCAAGGGTGAAAAGATACCAAACTCTCACCTTGACTGCTTTGCTTGTTTCTCGGGTTTCTTATCAGGCTTAGAAATGCTTAGAGTTTCGATTGCTGCCCTGATACAGCCCACAAGTTTCAAGGTTATAAATTTGGTAGGCAGAAACAGAACATCGAGGTGAGGCCAGGCCGGGGATGGAGAGTGGTGGAGAAGAACAGACGGTTTCTGCTCATACCGTCTGAGTCAGAACCCTGGGTGTGGAGACAAGGCTGAGTGTTCGCTCGTCCTGAGATTATGTGGCATCCACCGCATCACCTGCAACCGCACTCAGGGCTGTTTCTTTACTTGGGTTCGTTGTCAGGATAAACAAGTGACCTAGAACTCCAAAGCTGAACCAGACAAGGCACAGGGTTTAAGGGATGACGCGGTGGACTTCGGGTAGCAGAGTAGCCAATGACCCTTACCTGAGTATGCTGACATCTAGTCAGTCTTGAGATGTCGGATGTCAGTGTGAGTCATTCCCACTTCATGTAGGAATCTGGGGAGACCCCCAGTTTTCTCGGCTGTGAAAGGAGGGAAATGCCCCCACATTCTCTTGGAGATCCTATTAGCATATCTGAGATCCGATTAGCACATCGGAGGTCCTATTAGCATATCTGAGAGCACTTTGTAGGGATAGTGTGCAGCCGGTGTGAAGCAGAGCTGTGCTCATGGCACCTCTTCGGTTGCTTCTGGTGTAGAGAGTGCAGTGGACTTCCCTGGGAGGAACCAGACACCAGCAACCCACAGTCCAGCCTGAAGCACGCCCGAGGGACCGAAGGTAGCAATTGTCTCTGAAAGTAAGAGGCCCCACCTCACCCCTTTGGAGAAAATACCGCACTAATCGTAGCGAGCCACCTTAAAGACTTATTACTCATTAATCATGGGAAACTGTAGGCAAAAATAGCCCCTAGAATCCACACCGACTCCTTGAAAATAATGTTTTTTTGTCTTACACAGTGCCTAGTAGGTGCTCACAAATGCTAATCTAAACAAACATTCTCCAAATTCTTCTGAGTCACTTACTCTATGGGAAATAAAATACTATGAAGAGCTTCCAGTGGTGAACTGAAGCCAAGAAGAAGCCTCCATCCAAACAACTCACCCTATAGGCTATTCAGACAGCATTGTTTTTTAAAATTACTTTAGCTCTTTGACAGTTTCATACATGTATATAATCTATTCCGGTTGCTCTCTCCCACACCCTTTCCTCCTACCTCATGATCCTTTCCTCTTCTCGAGCTGCCCCGTTCCCACATTCATGACTTGGGACTTTGTCGTGCAGCCCATTTAGTTTATCCAGGGTCATTCTTGTGACCAACGGTGGGATCACCAGGGAATACACTGAATTCACACTCCCCCTTTCCCTGAATGTTTCCCTAGAAAATAGTTCAGCAGTGAGGGGTAGGGCACCCTGAGTGCCTCCTCCGTCCTTGCTTGGCTGTTGGTGGCCCATTCTCGTGCAGACCCAGTGCAGTCTTCAGAGGTTGTGGAGAAGGCATGAGTACATGGAGATGCCATGCCTAACACACACATGCACACGCACACTGCATTTCTGGCTTTCGGCCTTTCTACCCATGCTTCCACAGTATTCTCTGAGCCTTGGTGGGGACAGTACGAATGTCTTCTTTAGGTCTGAGCACTCAGCTGCCGCCTCCCCTAAGCACTACGTGCAGATGTGTCTCTGCAGAGGACAGCTTTGAGTGGCCTTGCAGAAGGCTGGGAATAGGTTAGTGCATTCTCAGCTCCAACAATCACTAACACTAAATGTATGGCTGAGGTGACTAGACTTAGTCTACGAGTGCCCTTGAGTTTCTGTTTCTTTGGGTTTGGGCTGTCAAGGAGCTAACCTGACCTCGAGGAGCTGACCTCAGGGAGAAATCCTAGAGCTACCCCACCCAGTGTTGATTAGCAGGGGGCTTCTTTGTTGTTCCTTCTCTTCTGGGCCCCTCCTCACCTCCTGAGAGGCTCTGAACCTATGTGTCTGGCTCAGGACCCTACCTTTTCTCTCCCCAGCCTCCTTCTCACCCTTCCATACCCCATTTATGGGTCTCTCCTAAGCAGGGGAGGAGCCTTGTGAGGCCTCGCCTTACCTTTGCCAGAATGACCAGGTTGGAGGACTGATTGACCTAACCGAGCCCAAAGTTGACATTGGTACTGGAACAACTATCAGCAGAGGAATATGTACCCTGGCATCTAAGCCCCAAGTCTCCAGATCTCAGATAAGACATACTGTCCCGGGGCAATTTACCTTCTATTAGAAGACTAGCAGAAATGATTCAAATATGCCTTAGTGTTACAGGCAAAATATGAATTTGAAGCGTATAAAACTTATTGTCATTCTAGCTCTCCCCTAACTGGATATTTTGCCCTTACAACTGAATTTTGTTCGTAATTCTTTTAAATTTTCATTTTCTATAAAGAGAGTTAGTCTTGACCTGCCCTGCTGTGGTGGACTATTTCCCACAGGCAGAAGTGAAAAATCCTTAGGTATTTCGGTAGCAGCAATTGAGATGGTTTTCTGTTTTGTTTTGGTTTTTGCTATTGCTGTTGCCACAATGAACTTGAACTATTTCTCCCATTGAAGCTGGGATTGAGAGGAGCTACACGGGACATTTTTCCTGTCATTTGACATAGTCTAGGGAACTTCGCTGCAAACGCATAAATGGCAGAACACAAGTGTCACGTGGGGGAAATGGGCCTGCCCCCCCACCGCTGCAGGTGCCATGGTCATGTGGCCCAGGGCAGAAAGATGATTTTAGCCTTCTTGACAGAAGTATCTTGTTTATAATATTATTAACAACAGCTGTAGCTGGCATTAGTGGGCATACACTGTTCTATATAGGCTGTTCCGTTTCCCTATTCTCATATTACCTCTGAGAAGCACATTATCAAGGGCCCTGTTCCTGCTCTCAAGCCTATACCCTCTGTTTAAACCGATCCCTTCTTTCCAAAACTCTTGGTTCCTGTGCTTGGGTTTAATTTGGTCTGAGATGGATCCTGTCCAAATTTTATAACAACAATAATAGTTATCCTTTTAATTCACTTGCTGATTATCTGCTACCAACAGAGCTGTATGTGCTAACTGGCCTCCCATTTAATCCTTAAATTAATTATATTTAACAAGTAATTTGCCTAAAATCAAGTAACTAACTTTGACTCAACTGGGATTCAAACTCAGAACCTTATAATGTATGTTGGGTTGCATAATGAAATTACAAATTGGGTCCCTTGCTTCATAGAAGAAAAAAAAAATGGCAGCTAAGAGGAACCAGCAGAACCTCTTTTCTGACTAGCCTGCATCTCTGCTCCCTGAATCCATCCTTCTGCATGCATTTGAACTGTCTTACGTGTCCCTCCACGTAGACTGGTGGTGGAGTTCCGACGTGACTGCTCCATGGCCCCCTTCCAACTCTGTGCTTGCTTGGTATCTTGCTGCCATAAAACCCCGGGGCCTGAGCAGTGCTTTGCGGAAGCCTCTGCTCACAGGTGGCTTTGATTGTTCTCTTTTCAGGCCCGGCTTGGGACATAATCTTCACTTCCATTCACTTCCCCTCTGGGGGCCCCTCTCACCATCCCTGCCTGCGCCTTGCTCCAGGCGATGCCCAAGAAGGAGCTTTGGCCAGCAGGGCCTTGCTCAGAACCTGTGACCCACATCGGCAGCTGTGACCCCATGATGAGCACCACCTCCACCCACTCTGGATCTGTACGTACTCTCTCCCTCTTGCAACCTGGCCTGCTCTGCATACCTGTCCCACCCCGTCCTGCCCTGCCCTGCCCTTCCGCGCCACCCACCATCCCTCCCTGCACCTTCTCCTTCATCTTCTTCCCCAGTGAGTGAATCACTAGATTCTTGCTGCTTCTGAGTCACCTCTGGGTCTATAGAGAACTGGGTGGGAGAGCAAAAGTATCACTACCCAGCCACGCCCATTTTCATTGGCTTAGAGGGATGAGGTGGAGAGGAGGAACAGGCATTTAGGTCACGGTGGACACTGGGTGGCAGATTCCTGTGGCACACGGACTCTTAAATTTTTCTGCAATAAATAACATGGCTTCGGTTTCCCACAAATATCAATGAGAACAACTGGGAGCCTTTATTAAGCCAAACATATCCAGATTCCTTCCTCAGAAGCCATACGACCTTGGGCATCTCACCACTTTCTCTCCGCTTCAGTCTCCTCCTTTTGGGGTTGTTTGTTTGTTTGTGGTTGAGACACTGGCTTGTGGTCTCCCTGTGTGGCCCTGGCTAGCCTGGCATTCACTATTTCAACCAGGCTGGCCTTGAACTCACAGAGAACCACCTGCCTCTGACTCCCCAAGTGCCGGGATTAAAAGTGTGTGCCACCAAACTGAGTCAGTCTCCTCAGTTTTAAAATAGGGAAAGTATCAATACCTAATCATAATGGTTCTTGGAGGGGGTAATAGGATGTCCTCAGTCAATAATGTGTTTGCTGTATGGCTCTTCCTGGGGCGGCTTGACAGAGCACAGGCAGACCAAAGAGATGGCTCCTAATATGGAGAGTTCCTTACAGGAGCATAGGTGACTCTCAGCATGAGTGACGGCTTAAAACCTACATCCCTGTAGCTCTCTGACCAGGTTGCAGATAGTCTCAGAAAGAAAGAATCTCTCTCTCTCTCTCTCTTTCTCTCTCTCTCTCTCTCTCTCTCTCTCTCTCTCTCTCTCTCTC
>NW_026067940.1:8065515-8081275 GCF_014885135.2 Alexandromys fortis | reverse complement strand
AAGGCATGTAATAAGCTAGTTTTTTTCTGGATATGATTTTAAATTCTGGGTGTTCCAGGGTGTGGACGAAGGAGTAAATATGCTTACATCCCAATGTAAGCATTCCTTTGCTGTCTATCGTTGTAGTGAAGCGTCTGAGCTTTATTGTCTTGTGTCCTAAAAAGTAGGTGAGAATTTAGACTGCAGCTGGAGACGCAGCTCAGGGGAAGTGTTTACCCTACAAGCACAAGGTCCTGGGTTGGATCTCTGGCACCACAGAAAACCAACTGAATACCAGGTGGAGAGGGGTGAATCAGGAGTTCAAGGCCGTCCTCAGCAAGTGCCGGGCCAGCACAGGCTACAGGAGACCTGTCAACAAGAAAAAAGAAGGAAGGAGGGAGGAAGGGAGGGAGGGAGGGAGAGAGGGAGGAAGGGAGAGAAAGAGAGAGAGAGAGAGAGAGAGAGAAACTGGGGTGGTGGCAATGCACACCTTTAATCCCAGGACTTCTGAGGCAGAGATAGGTGGGTCTCTGAGTTTAAGGCCAGCCTGGTATAAAGTGCAATTTCCAGGATAACCAGGGTTATATGGAAAGCCCCTGTCATGAAAAAGGAAAACAGGGTTATAAAAGGTTTCTAGCAAATGTTAGCATTACAATAGTTGTTGGTTGGTTGGTTTGGAGACAGTTGTCCTGGAACTCAGCAGTGTGCCCAGCACACCTGGATGGCTAGTTAATAAGTTTTGCTATATGAAAATGGGGCAGAGGTAGCAAAGTACTGGCAGTACATGCCAATTTTCCTTGTGATTTGAGAGGTCGGGGACACAAAGACAGCATCCTGTTTGTGACTGGTGGACATTAGTATAACTAGTCCTATCCATTGGATCTATAAAGGAGAAATCCAGAGGGCAGATCGTTAGTCCAGTAAAGAGCTGTTAGGGGGAGTCTCCCTTGTTACGCAGGGGCAGTCATCAGACAGCTGACTTAAGGGGCAGGCAAGACTGGGAGGGGAGGTGTTTAACAGCCTCTTCCCCACTCCCCAGGGGATTTCTGGGCCTCTCTGACAACCTTGCCCGGCAACCTTGGTGAGTCTGGACAGTAATGGTGCTGAAGTGTCACAGACATTAGGAAGAGGTGTGGAAATGCCAAGAGAAAGCTCAGCCCAAGTGTCCTATGTCCCCATAGCTCCTTTGGATTTTTACCTAGCTGCTGGTGGCACTGGCCCGCCAGGTAGCAGCCGAGAGGAGGCACAGTGCTCTGCGAGGTTAAAGGAGTGACAGTTGGGTGTTAGCCATATCATTGCCCATACAAATCAGAATTCGATGGGAGACCTACTTGTTGAAATATTAAAATCACATGGAACTAGAATGAAAACTTTGGGTCACTAAGCACTCTACCTACTCAGGACTAAGTAATAGAAAGCGCCCTTGCCATCTGCCTACCCAGTCTTCAGAACTGGATCCTGGTGAGCTTTCTCCTGCCAACCCTCCTCGGTACCTACTGTGGCAGGAGGCAACTTTACTGGAACCAACCGGGGCAAGGTGGCCAGCTTTACAGCCTTCTCCCTCTGTGGCAGGGGGCGTCTCGGGACCCCCACCTTACAATTCCTTCTCCCAGCAGGGTGACAACAGCTACGACTTCCTGTCTGCTGAAGAGAAGGAGTGTCTGCTCTTCCTGGAGAAGACCATTGGCTCCCTGGAGGCCGAGGCTGACAGTGGACTGTCCACAGACGAGTCAGAGCCAGCCACCAGCCCTCAGAGCTTCAGAACACCACCCCTCACCCAGCAGACTCCCCAGGGTAAGAGACTGTCTAGGGAGGCAGTGCTCAGACCAGTGTCTCCTTCTGAACAGTTGACATCTTGTTTGCCCTCTGCTGCTAGCTTATAGGCAGAAGGAACCCCGCAGTCTCCCAGCCAGACTAAATTCTTGTCTCCAGAGGGGAGGGGGGACTCCTGAGAAGCCAGCTTCTGGTGACTTTCTATGAATTATCAGAGGCCTGGGAGGGAAAGGAGTTTGGCTAGCTCCCTTTCTGTCAGGGAAGAACTCAAAAAGAGATATGATACCACACGTAGGGAGGAGTCAGGGCGGCCTAAGCAGCTGGCCCTGGAGAGGATGATTTGGCATAGGGAGCTAATCTAGGTGACCCAAAGAACAAGACCAGGAGATAAGAGAGGAGCGCCCCAGCAGCATGCAGTACCCAGAGGCCCCTGTGAGGAGACAGCAGAAAGACAGCGCCATTCCACTTCAGTAGAGGAGGATGGGACGCGCACAGGTGTTGGGAATGTGTCCCAAGGTAAACAGAAAACGTTGCTACTATGGACAATCCCAACAGTATCGTTATCCTTTCAGTAAATATTTATAACTACTTAACACATCCTTGGGCCCTCCATTTAGACAGAGTAGAAATGGAAACTTCACATACCCCGAGGCTAATCCATCAAGCCTGGTGGACCTCACTCACCTGCCAAGAGCGCTAGGCCGCTAGGCAAGATAGCACGTCACTCAAGGGTGCCAGGCATGACGCTGTCACAGAACCATCCAGGATCTCACAGAAAGTGAAAGCAGAAGACCAAAGCAAGTCAAGTTGGCAGCAAGAGCTTCCACTGGGCTCAGTTATCCTGGGCTCTATGAGATAGTGTGAAGACCATATCCAAATCTCCCCCTGACTTTGATACCTGCTTAGAAGGTGGGGAGAGCCTGAGGTAAGGCTTTGAAGGCTTTGAAGCAACTAAGAAGCAATGTCTTCCAACCCCTATAAAACAATCAATTCCCAGTCAAAAAGAACCTGTTGCTTTTGATCTATTAGTCTACATGACCTCCAGAAAACAGTACTGCCCTGTTATAAGTCAAAGTCAGACAAACCCTGTTCATTGGGGAAGTGTGTGCTTTCTGCTCTGCTCGGTAACGGCATCCTCGCTCTGTTGACGCTTCTCCTGTTCTTCCCACTCCCCACAGGAAACCCAGAGGAGATAGACTCTCAGCACGTGCCTGCACCAGTGAGAGTATCCCAGTTCTCCGGTCCTCCTGAGTCTCCTAGTCTGGGCCTCAGGTCTGGTTCCTACAGTCTTCCCAGAAACCTCCACCTTGGCAGAAGCCAGAACCTCAGGGAAAGCACTACCCAGACTAATAGCCACGTATCTGAAACATCTGAGGTGTTCTTAGCAGAGCCTGAGAAAGGGCAGACCAGCCAGGACTCTAAGCCCATCCAGCCACCGGCCCCATCTCAGGACACTGCCCTTGACCTGAACACAGTTCTCATTCCGCCACCGGAGGCTTTTCAAGACAGTAGGCCAAAGCAAAGTGGGGAAGAGAGCCCACCTAAAGAGCCAGGGGAGAAGAGACACACACCACAGGCCCATACTGTGGTCAGCTCCCAGAAGAAAGAGGAAGCATCTTCAGAAACTATGTCCCATAAAGCCGCCGAGCAAGGTTGGACAGAAGGTTCACAACAACCACAGCAGCCCCCTGACAAGTCATCTCAGAACACAAGAGCTGAAGAGGCTCCCCTACCATCGGGGGTCAAGCCAAGTCTCCAACAGGCTCCCCCCACAACCTCAAAGCCCCGTAGGCTGCCTCCTAATATCGTATTGAAGAGCAGCCGAAGCAGTTTCCACAGCCATCCCCAGAACTGGCTGTCAAATCACAGCGAGGCTACAGACTCTGGGCCTGACCCTTCTTCCCTGCAGGAACAAAAGAAAGCCCGCAGAGAAGCTCTGGAAAAGCTAGGGTTGCCCCAGGACCAAGATGATCCCAGCCTTCTTATAAATAAGCGTACCACTTCCCTTAAAGTCAAGGCAGCTCAGGCTCAGAGCCCTGCCCAGGCCCAGGCCACGATTCAGCAAGCATCTCCAGCTCTGGTTCCAGGGGCTGCTTCTGCTGCAAGGAAAGCTTCCCCAGTGAAGGCTGTCACTCCTGTGGCCTCTTCAGGCAAGAGCTGGATTCCTGCCCAGGAAACCCCTCCAGGGAAGTTGGCAGCTGCCAAATCTATGCCGATTCCTATCCCTAAAGCTTCAAAGGGAAGCAGTTCCCTGACACAGCCCAAGCCTGATCCACGACTGACCCTCCAGGAGAGTAGCATCCCTGGCCTGAGACAGATAAACTTCAAGTCCAATACCCTGGAGCGCTCAGGCGTGGGGTTGAGCAGCTATCTCTCGGCAGCTGAGAAAGACTCCAAATGCCGAACCAGTACATCTCTGGGAAAGAGCCCCGTCTTGGACAAGGTTTCACCTAGTGTCTTGCGTAATTCCCGGCCCCGGCCCGCCTCCTTGGGCATGGGAAAGGACTTTGTAGAAATCAAGGGGGCCAAGTTGGTCGGCCTGGAGCAGAGCCAGCATTCCCAGCAGCTGGCCTTCCAAGGACAGAGCCGTGACAAGCTTCCTCGACCTCCCTGCGTCAGTGTCAAGATATCCCCAAAGGACATTCCTGATGGACACAGGAGGGAGGCCCTAAAGAAGCTGGGACTGCTGAAGGAGTAGCTAGGCCACCTGCCTAGCCAGCACCAAGCCACCAGAAGAGACTGGCTCTACCTAGAGCCTTTGTGGCCTCACAGCTCAGGGCTGCCGTCTTCCCTGTCTGAGGTGAAGAAGGAAGAGGCTTGAGTCCAAGCGTGTGTTTGTACTCAAAGCAGTTGCGCTATTGAGTACTTGCATAGATCATTCTAAAGATGTGTCTCCCGGGAGTGGGAGGGAGGAGGAGGAGAGAGAGAGAGAGACCTTACTTATCACTGATCCTATGTAACACAAGAAGTCACTGTTCAGAGCTCTGTTCCTGGTTGAGATTTCACAGGCATAAAGTTCAGCCTGTCCAGAACTGAGCGGAGCAGAGTGGCCAAACAGGAGAAGAGCAGTCGAATGAGACAAAGGAGGTAGAAAACTTAGAAAGATGAACAGCATCGCACACGTGACTACGGTCACATCAGCTGTGGGATGAGTTTCTGCAGTAATGGAGACTCGCTCAAGTCTTCCATGCCTCTCTCTCGGGGAAATGGCCCGAGGCCAAGGGGAGCTGCTCCGGTATCTCTTTCCCCACTGCCTTTCCCTGTCGTTTCTTGCAGTGTGGGCTACATCCCTGTCTCTACATCTCATAGTTCACTGATAGCAGGGCACTCCCTGGTCTGAGAAAGCCGAGTAATGGCCACGCCACACCCGCGTCCATTTCTACCTGGAAGAAACCATGTCATAGGCTTGAAGCATATCATAATAAACTGTGCCGTGGCCTGTGTTCTTCCTGCTTTCTGTCTCCCTGGCTGGTTTCAGGGCAGGTCATCACTGAGCTGGAAGCCCAGCCCAGCGGCTTTATAAGTACACAGTGGTTCCTGAATTTCTCCCGGCTCTTCAAAAGCCTGCAGGTTTCCTGGGGGCTGGAGGGGTGGCTCCATGGTTAAGAGTGTGTAAGGCTCTTGCAGAGGACCAAAGTTCAGTTCCCAGCACCCATTCACAACAGCCTATAACTCCAGTTTCAGCTCCAAAGGACCCAGCACCCTCTTCTGGCCTCCAGGAGGGACCCCTGCATTCACATGTACTCACACACAGACACATATTCATGTAACTAAAAAAATGTATGAGGTTTTTTTTGGAAATTTTTCAGGTTTCCTCAGTCCCAGTGATGGAAACCCACAGAGAGAGACTATTAGAATGGAGGGGACTTGAAATTCACACATGAACAGCTCACCTGGTGCCGCGCCTGTCAATCATGCTGCTCCGAACTGCCTCACTGCCTCCTTAGCCTGGGTTCTTAGACCTTGTCTCTCTCAGAGGCTCAGCCTTAGGCCCCTCAGAATTCTAAAACACCTTCCAAAACACCAGGACGCTGGTGTTTTTTTTTTTTTCTTTAACAAGGGGATATATTGTAGCTTTTTTTTTCTTGGTTTGTTTGTTTTTGTTTTTTCTCAAAACAGGGTTTCTCTGTGTAGCTTTGAAGCCTGTCCTGGAATTCGCTCTGAAGACCAGGCTAGCCACAAACTCACAGAGATCCTCTTGCCTCTGCCTCCCTAGTGCTGGGATTAAAAGTGTGCACCACTGCCCGGCATTGTAGCTCATTTTTAATAATTCGGAGCAATTCTTCCTCCAAATTTCCCAACACGCTGTATATGTCTTAAGTGAAATGTGTAGTCTTGTGACATAAATGAGCAGGCATGGCCGGACATGACCCCCCCCTCTCGGTAGATGACGATGAGTTGGTAGAGATGCCCCAAAAGGGGGAGCAGGTAGTGGCTGTTGCTGGAAGATGCCCTTTTGTCCCGTCATCTCTTGTCTGTGTCCTTAGGGACCCTTTGCCATCAATGATCAAAACTTCTGAGAGCAATGAGACGGTTAGGGTTAAGGGTGACAAATGACTCCACCCTATCATGGTATGTGGGTTGTGGGTGTGGCAGTTTCTGTGTGTGCTCTCTACACACCCCCACATACACACCCAAACGTCTGCTCCCTGGTTCCTAGCTCCAGGTGAAGACCTGATCTCTCAGAACTGGTGAGGGCTCTAACATTGAGCAAGCTCTACCATTAGAAGCTCTCAAAACACAGAAGATCAGTTCTAGGGGAGTGACTTGACAAGCTCTCTCATCCATAGACACAAGCTGGTTCCCTGTTCACTTACTGAATGATTAAGAGAGAACCATGAGTTATACCTCCGTTGAGACTGAGGCTTAATGGGAGTCTAGGAACAATACGATACTAACCGTGAGCTGGTCAGAAGGGCCACCTGTTCCATCTCCATCCGGGAGACAGGGAAGCTGGCCTCATACCAACCTCAGCCACATACAGCCTGCTCCTGCCCCTCTGCATCTTCTCCACAATGTCAGGCCCATTTCCCCCATCCTCTTAGAGTCAACAACACCTTCTGTCTACCTTAAAGAGCTGAGGAGAGCCTGAGGAAAATGTTTGCTACGCCAGTATGCCAGTATGAGGATCTTAGTTCTCCCTCCTTCTCTCTCTCTCTCTCTCTCTCTCTCTCTCTCTCTCTCTCTCTCTCTCTCTCTCTCTCTCTCTCTCTCTCTCTCTCTCTCTCTCTCTCTCTCTGTGTGTGTGTGTGTGTGTGTGTGAGAGAGAGAGAGAGAGAGAGAGAGAGAGAGAGAGAGAGAATGTTTTTCAAGATGCAAGAATATCAATTCAAACTTGGCCATCATCATTTTGAAAAGGGCAGAAAGGTCCAGTGAAAACATCCATTTTGCCCCCACCAAGAAGGTGAGGCTCCACCCACCTGATCCGACTGGTCTATCCTCTTGTACCCAGACAGGAAGAACTTCCTGTCATTGTCTTGCACTGATGGGGTGAATTAAGAGTTCCTCCTCTCTCTCTTTTCAAGAGATTTTGTGTAGGAGATTGGAAAACCTTATGTATAATTTTAAAAGCCAAACCAACTGTTCTATTTTCACTTGGATCTTAGATGTCTGCCTTATCCAACCAGAGTCTTGTTGCTGCTGGGTGCAAGCTATCTTCCGAATATAGAAGTAAGCCTCCTCTAAGCCTGGAACAGTGGGCTCAGTGCCCCCCAGATGTTTGGATAGCTGCCTCCTTGAGTCACCATTCACGTGTTACCCTGGGAGCACTACGCTGTGATTCCAGAGAGGCGCAGCAGGCCTACGGTGGAAGTGCAGTTTGGTAGAAGCCATCCTATGACCTGTGGGTGGGTAGTTGTGCAAACACCGGTGTGTGTTTTATGGGAGGAAGGACAGATTAAAGAGGGGGAGTACGGGCTCTCACTGGTTTGCTGAGTCTGACCTGGAAGTGATGGGTGAAGATACGTGGGTGCAAGAAGGCGTCCCTCTCCCTTCCATGGCTTCCATGCTTGTCTGTGTGGGCAGGGGAAGAGCATACAATCAGAATGTGCAGGCTGGGTCTCATAGATCCAGGATAGGCAGGTGAAAGCATGTCCATCTTCATCATTCTAGGCAGGATTACAGATGTAATGCTTCTCTGAAGATTCTGCCTTTGAGTAACTATGGGGCACATAAACGCATGTTCAAATTTAATATTCATCTTAGAACAATCGAGCAATCTGAGGGTGTCACTTTTGAACCTTATCGTTTTCGTAAGGTAAATGGGAGTGGTACCACCAGCTGTTTAAGACTGTCCGGATAAACAGAGCACAGTCCTGGGCACACTGTAGTAACTCAAAAAATCAGTGATGCCTTTTAGATAACATTTCCTCTTGCTCAGGAGAGAATACAAGGCTGGAAGCCAAGTGCTCTGGAAACTAAATTCTGCAAGTGACTTGCAACATATGAAGTCCAAAGTAGTCTAGTCTTCTTCGGCTCACCCTCCGGGTGACACAACTGTGCCCACATTTTGTTTCCTGAAGTTGCAAAAGGAAAAGATCCGCATGAATCTGATGTTCATGTCTTGTTGAGACTGAGCCTGATGCTTCCTGCTTCTGAATCCTCGAAACCAGCTTCTTCGCTTGCCAGTCTTAGACCGTCTGTGAGCAGACGCTTCTTCATGTTCCTGCTGACTTAAGCACCAGTAAGGAAGCTAAAAACGTTTCCAGACTCCTGGAACACTTCCTAAAACTAAGATCAGCATCTCTCTGGCACGAATCAACTGTTCGTTTGGAAGAGAGAAGGGGTGCAGTTGATGAGCTCTCTCGTCCTTTTTGGTGTCGGGATCCTGTGGATGTCAGGAGCCTCCATCGCCGTGACAGTCATCACCGGCACTGAGCGCACGCAGGAGTTAAAGACAGCGTTTTAGACTGTCGTCCTCTTGCCTGTTGCCGAGGGGGATCTTCATCCATGTTGACCTCATCTGCAAAGGATACAGAGCTCAAAGCAATGTGAAATGTGATGGTATCCCAGGAAAGTCCCGGAGCGGGGAATTTCTGTCATGCTCATACATGGGGCGGGAGAAGCAGACTAGGTCCGTTACAGTACTGAAATACGTCTGCTTCTTCGCACCAGCAATCTGCTTCCGGTCCCGGGCTGCCCAGGAGCCAGGAGGATATTTGTCCCGCTGCTCTAGTTTTTACTGTGAGAGACGGACGCCTGAGAAAATACACACAGATTTGTACATAGGTACAAGAGCAAACTAAAAACGGATATGATTGATTGCCTACAGAGATCATGCAGAGAAATCATGGAAATAAGGCAGAGTGGGCACGGAGAGAAGGGAATTCATTGGTATACCTTTTAAGGCAGTTCAAACTTGAAAGCCTTGAAACATTTCGCACAGCCATCAGATAACAAACAAGCAAGCAAACCAACACTCCTAGTGTGGGTAGAGGCGAGGAGGAATCCAAAATGAACTACCAATAGAAGACATTAATGTAACTGTGTTAGGAATTGTATCAAGGGGCAGGGACAAGAACGGAAACTAAAGTCGGAAGCTGGCCTGGGGAGATTGTTCAGTGGGTAAGAGCACTTGCTCTGCAATCATGAGGACCTGAGTTCAAATCCCCAGCACCCAAATAAAAAAGCCAGTGTCTGTAATTCATAGCACTGGGGGTTGCAGAAACAGGTGGATCCTGAGAGCCTGCTGGCCATCCAGCCAGCTTCTAATTCAGGAAGATACCCTGACTCAAAGGAAATAAGGTGGAGAGCACCACTTTATTGTACCCCACACACGCACACACACATGAATATACACACACGAGCATAAACACGAGTAAACACACACAGGAGTGTAAACACACATACACGATATTTTGACTATGCTTTCTTTTTTTCAAAAAAAGACAAACTATTTCATAAATATGTGTCTCACATTTATGGGTTATAATTATTTTTTAAAGACTTCTAGAAGGAATTTTAATTTGTTTTTTATTTTTTATATGCATTGGTTTTTGACATTGGTGTCAGGTCCCCTGGAACTGGAGTTACAGACAATCGTGAGCTGCCATGTGGGTGCTGAGAATTGAACCTGGGTCCTCTGGAAAAACAGTCAGTGCTCTTAACTGCTGAGCCATCTCTCCAGTCCCTATGGGTTATAATCCTTAAAGTACTTTCTGTGTGTTACAGGAGTGAGTAAATGACTGTGTTATGAATAAAGAAGCTAAATTTATTTCTGCTGGGGAAGGGAGCTAGAGATTCTAAAATGGAGACTTGGATAAACCCTGTGAGCTGGTTTGGAATTGGAGGCTGCATTAACTCATGAATAGGTGGGAGACAGACAGACAGACAGACAGACACATGATAGATAATTATCATGTACAGAGACATGTGTACGCATGTATTTGGACATCTTTCCTAGCTCTCTTCCCTGAAATAACAAAAAAGATCTCCCCAGGAGCTGTGAGCACATCTAACAACCAAACCTTAATTTCTCAATACCATTTCTACCAGAGGAAGTGACAAGTCTTTAGAGAGTTCTCCACCAGTGCAAGGAGAAGACCAAATGAGCTTTAAATGACTTATACTACCAGAAAGGAAAGAAATACTCAAAGAGCGACGCTGGCGTGTTGGAAGAATGGCAGAGCCACACAAAGGTCTCTTGGTTAAACATGAAAGAAGTTGAGCAGCAAATAAATGGAGTTTGTGGATTGTACTACCTGGAATAAAAAAAGACCAGTGATTCCATGTTGATATAAATAAAAAGCTTAATAAATAATTAAATTCTGGAAAAGAGACATGCAACAATTCTGATAAATACAAGCAGGACGATTGCCAGCAATAAAAGAGGCCCAATTTAGAAACTATTGCAGTAGCATAGATGCTTGTTGTCGGATGCTGAGACTCAGAGCGGAAAGTACAGTGAGATATTGGCATAATCTCGGGTGTGCTTCTACAAAACAACAACAAAAACAAAATTCTAGCCAGGCATAGTGGTGCACACCTTAAATCCTAGCACCTTAGAGGCAGAGGCAGGCAAAGCTCTGTGAGTATGACGTCAGCCTGATCTGCCTATCAAGTCACAGGCCAGCCAGAGCTACCTAGTGAAACCATGTCTCAGAAACAACAAAATTATGAAGAAAAATAGTATCTTTGCAAAGATATGCTTAGCAAATGAGTCTAATTCAATGATCATCAAAAGTTATTATTTTTTGTGTCATTCCTGCCAAAAAATTTTCACAACCTGACTTTAGCATGAGAAAACATCAAACAAATACAAACTTGGAGACATTCTGCAAAAGCATTGGCCAGTATTCATCAAAAATGTCGTGGCCTTGAGAAATAAAGCCTCAGGGAATTATCACGCGTTGAAGGAGACAAAAGAGACACAACACATGAATGCAATAGGTGATCGTGGATTGGATTCTGCTCCAGAAAAGGACACGCTGATTTAGTAACAGGGCCTTGGAAAATGATGGCTTTTAGGAAAGCTGGGTGAAGACTATGTGAGAATTCATGCCATATTTGCAAGTTTTGTATATTATGATAAATGTTTTGTGTTTTGCAACTTTTGTAAATAACATTATTGCAAAATAGTTTTAAATTTTCAGAAGAGAAAGCTGAAATAGTCATGATCTGATTTCCTCACTACTCTTAGGGCACAAACCAAAATATTTTCTTTTTTTTTTCTTTGATTTTCGAGACAGGGTTTCTCCGTAGCTTTTGGTTCCTGTCCTGGAACTAGCTCTTGTAGACCAGGCTGGCCTCGAACTCACAGAGATCTGCCTGCCTCTGCCTCCCGAGTGCTGGGATTAAAGGCGTGCTGCGCCACCACCGCCCAGCAACCAAAATATTTTCTAAATTATATCTATTTATTTATTTGTGTTATACATGGAAGTAAGAGGATATACATGGAAATAGGAGGACACCCTAGGGATTAAATCTGGGTCATCAGACTTGGCAGCAAGAATCTTAACGCCCTGAGACATCTCACTGACCCTAGATCAGACCTCAAACACAGACTCCACAATGTCCAAATTCCTGCGTAGACAGTCCCAGCCCTTCCCTGTAACCTGCCTTTCTCCTTCTGAGTTGTAACCAGTACCTAGCTCATGGAATGCTCCTTGCTCTGTGTTGCTCACTGTATGCCTCCTCCAAAAGCATTTGCTCATAACTATTTTAATAATGTCAGTGCCTGTGTTAGACAGAGCTCCACAGGATGGGCAAGCAATGCCATACAACAAACCTTCCATGTTGATCAGTATGAAATAGATCTTCAGTGACATCTCTTGAACAGCACATGACTAAATAGGGTGCTACAAACCCCATCGTTCCTAAAATTCAAACAAAACATAGGGCACGTTCGATTCTCCAAGTCACAGGGACATCTTTTTTTACTTTTGTTTATTTGGGACAGAGTCTCACTCTGTAGCCCAGGCTGGCCTTAAACTTGCAATACTCCTACATCGGCCTTTTTACTGGGATTCTAGGTGTGTGCTATCATGCCTGGCTCATTGCTGTTTTTTCTTTTGTAATGATACACCCAATTCACACTGGGACTTGTCATGTGGGAGGTAACCAGGTGGTCCCAGTGGTCATTTTGGAAGTCGGTCTTGGTATGCAAATGTGTAGGCATTGTCTCAACCTAGGGCCTTGAGTTGTTGGGGAAAGTCCTAACCAACAATGTTAACAGCAACTTTGTAGGCCCGTGCTTAGAGCTGTGGGAGGCAGCAGGGTGCAGCAGTTTGAGTGGACAAAGTTGTATCTTGAGCCTTCTAATGAGAAGGCCCACATTAGCTCCCAGCCTGGTGCCATCAGGAAGATGTGAGCACCTGAGTGGGTAGCGCCTAGTGGAAGGGGTTGAACCCACTGGGAGGCTGCCCTGGAAGTTGGCTGTGGGACCCAAGCTTTGTTCTTGCTTTGTCATTTTGCTCCCTGGTCACAAGAGGGGCAGTTCTGATCCACTGCATGCTCCATCCATCCAGTCCCTCATCAAAAGCCTGAGGAAAAAAATAACTCAATTGCTGGAGTCTTTAAAACTGTTATCTAGGGGGGAAAAAACTTTTCTCTTTATAAATTGACTCTTCCAGTTATCTGTTACAGCAGCAAATCTGAATATTATTGCCATTTTGTAGACTAGGAAATTAAGAAATAATGAAATTAAGAGACGTATTTCTCCCCAACCAAGTGGCAACTAACGAGCTACTTGGCCTTGAGCACTGTCTTTTCAATAACTCCCTTAAAATTGTGTCTTTTCCATCATCTTCTCAACAAGAAACATCGTCCAACTCAATGTGGTGGTTCGGTAGGAAAGGCCTCTTTTTTTTTTTTTTAAAGATTTATTTATTTATTTATTATGTATACAACATTCTTTCCATGTATGTTTGTATGCTAGAAGAGGGCACCAGATCTCATTATAGATGGTTGTGAGCCACCATATGGTTGCTGGGAATTGAACTCAGGACCTTTGGAGGAGCAGGCAATGCTCTTAACCACTGAGCCATCTCTCCAGCCCCCAGGAAAGGCCTCTTGAAAGCCACTCCTGTGGTCACTCGGCTCTGATGATCTGTAACATCAGGATAGGAGTGCGCATTTGACAGTGTCTGACAATGCCACCTCCATTCTCCAGCTTAGCTGATGAGACTAGATCAGAACTTGGCCAGCTCAGGAGGGGTAGCCACCACCTGAGAGCGGTCCTCAGCTGTATGGGCGTCCTGGACCTATTGCCCTCTGGATCCAGTTCATGCGGCTTGGGGCTAGTTCAGAAAGAAGAAGACTCCTAACCTCTCACTGTCCCTGTCTTCCAGCTGGAACTCTCGTCGTGAGCCCTCAAAGAGCTCGTGAAAGCCTACAGAGACAGTCTAGGAGGAGGGTCAGCGCGAGCATTCTACCCACTGATATGCACGATGTCCACAGACGTCTGAATTGGTGCTTAATTAAACCAGTGAAGATGGACGGGGTGAAGTAAGCAATTCTGAGCGTGTTTACAATGTTAACTAGCCTTTCAGAGAATGATAGGCTAAACCGGTGGTGGTGCATGCCTTTAATCCCAGCACTCGGAGGCAGAGACAGGAGGACCAAGGCCAGACTGGTCTACAGAGCGAGTTCCAGGACAGGCTCCATAGAGAACCAGCACTCAGAGGCAGAGACAGGAGGATCTCAAGTTCGATGTCAGCCTGGTCTACAGAGTTCCAGAATAAGCTCCAAAGCTACAGAGAAACCCTGTCTCGAAAAAACAAACAAACCAAAAAAAAAAAAAAAAAAAAAAGAACTTCACAGGGAACAGGCTTTTCCAGACCCTGACCTAAGGCTTACTGAAATTCCCTGCCCCCATGTTGAGCCTCAGCCCCTTCTCCCTCTCTGTCATTGCCTAACTCAGTCACCCACTATCACCCGCCTCCTGGCATTCTGATAACCAGGCCGAGGCAGTTCCTGAAGATAAGACGGCTTTGTCTGGACAGACAACTCCTGGAGGGGGAGCGTGGGGACCGGCACGTACCTCCACTGGAGCTGTCAACTTCCCACCCCCTCCCCATATCATCTCTGGCTGTCCCCTTTCCTTCCGCAGGTACCTCACTCTTTGAAATAAACACTCCCACCTGCTGAGTCACCCTTGGCCTCTGAAATCTAACATTCTGTACGCGTCTTTCATTTTCTGTATGCTGCTTGCATTTTGACGTAATCGCCGCTGTGCTTAGTCTCCTTCGCAGGGAAAAACTGACAGTGGTCAGACTGGACGTGATGTGTCCGTCTGTAAGTCCAGTCTCTTAGGAAGCTGAGGCGAGAGGATCACAAGTTCAAGGCCTTTCTGTGCAACAGAGTGAGTGCAAGGTCAATCTGAGTGACTTAGTGAGACTCTATCTCAAAACAAAAAGTTAAAGCCCAGCAATGGTAGCGCACACCTTTAATCCCAGCACCCAGGAGGCAGAGGCAGGCAGATCTCTGTGAGTTCAGGGCCAACCTGGTCTTCAGAAAGAGGACAGGACACCAGGGCTACATAGTGAAACCCTACCTCAAAAAAACAAAAACAAATAAATACAATTATTTTTTAAGTTAAAAAGGATTGAAGATGAGGCTCAGTGGCAATGTACTTGCCTGCCATGTGTGAGGCCCTGGGTCAGTAGCACACACACACACACACACACACACACACACACACACACACCAATCAAATCAAGCAAAAGAAAAAAATTTAAAATCTTCCTTAGCTTCATATTCTCAAAAGCATGATTGTGAGATCTCCCCTCAATGACAGAAACACACTGCACCTGTTCTGCCCAGGTGAGTACCCACTAGCTACATGGAACTAGAAAGACCTAGAAGGTGCTGGTTCACTTTGCTAGGGCCCAAACTTTTAACTTTGCTTCATTTTAACTAATCGAAATTAAAGTTGTTGAGATTTACTTGTGTGTGTGTGTGCGTGCGCACGCGTGTATGCTATGCATGGTATGTGCACATGAGCTCAGGTGCCCACAAAAGGCAGAAAAGGGAATCAGAGCCCCTAAATCTGGAGTTGCACATGGTTGAACCCCTGATTTGTGTTCTGGGCCCTGCACCAGTGTCCTCTGCAAGAGCAAACAGTGCTCTTACCCCCAGCACCTAAAGCAGAGCTTTCATGTGGCTGTGGTGTGTACGACCCCGAGTCTGGTCAGTCTGCTGTGCTCTGCCTGAAAATACTTGGTGAGCACCACCTATTCGCCCCTCTTAAGACTGACATTTGTACCCTAAGAGCCCCAAACTGAATTTACGGGTCACTAATGGTGCCCACTCTGGCGGATTCAGCAGACCTCCTGGGCTCTGTTGTGCTCTGGGTTTATTGTTTGTCTTTTCTCTCAGTAGTCTTTGGCAGAATTGGCAAACTCCTTGCCAGCTTGTCCTCTTGGACTCCATAAAGATGTGCCCACATGTTCTCCAGTAAGTACATCAAGTTGGCGCCAGCTCTGGGGCTCTGTCCCCAGCACTCTTTCTGTGGGAGTTTTCTTTCTCTGCATATATATATATATATATATATATATATATATATATATAT
>NW_026067940.1:8036232-8065417 GCF_014885135.2 Alexandromys fortis | reverse complement strand
TCCCCCTATATCTGATACTCAACCTTGCAGCATCCTCCCAAAAGAAAAAAAAATAAGATTAAAAAAAAAAAACAAAAACAAAGCCAAAAGAAAACCCCTCTTCATTCTTTTGTCTTTCCCACCTCTCCACCACTTCTTCATTTATCCTGGTGGCATTGGGAGCGTCAGTGTGTCCCTAGTGTCCCCTTTTGTCCAGTTAGCCTTACTTGCAAATGTTCATTGCAATGAGTCATTGGTCTGGTTCAAGGTCTCTGATTTCTGGTTCACCCTCATCACTGGGTCCTCACCAAAACCCCTCAGATGTACCAAGGCCGTCCGGGGTCATGGAGATCCTGTAGGCAACATTCTACAGGACCAGTCCTTTTACAGGCTCCAGAAGGATATACATGGGGTAGATATTAGGGTGGGCCAACCCAGGGCCCTGGATGTAGGCCTCTGTGGAAGTTGAGCTGGTCAGTCTGAGAAACTGGGGCACCCCACTCAGGCAAGGGGTAGAGCCAGCTCTTCTACACTCATGTCATCAAAGCCAGTTCTTCCATACCTGTGGGGAGGGATATGGCCAGCTCTCCCATGAAGGTCAGGAGTGCCCAGTGAGGGCCAGGACCAGCAAAGGGTAGGACCAACTCAGCATGGCCCACTGATTTAATCGCATATGGTTCCCATGGCCCCCTGTGGTAACACTGGCCATAGACATCAACACAGACCCTGGTTTCAGTAGGACCATGGACTCAAACATGGCTCTCAGTTACAGCGCTGGCCCTGATATAACCATGGCACTGGGTAGCAGCCCAGGCTACTCAGATCTATATGGTCCCTACTGCCTCATGGCCCTTGGGCACCAACATGGTCTCAGATGACTGACCAGACATCAGGCATCCACATGGTCCTCAATGACAGTCAATTCCGACCCTGGCTGCTGTACGGCTACAAACCCAGACATGGCCCTCAGTTTAGCTCAGGCCTGGACAACACCATGGCCCTGGGTTGCAACACAGGCCACTCAGATCTGTATGGCCCCAGCAGCATGGTCCTCAGACGCCAACAAGGTAGCAGGTCTCTGTCCAGACCCTGGGTATCTGGGCAACATGGGCTATGGACATTAACACAAACCCAGACTGTGACAGAACCTTGGGCCCAGACATGGTCTTTGGCAGCAGCCCAGATCCATGGTTATTCTGGCCCCAGGTGGCTGAGCAGGTCCCTCAGTATCCAGATCAGTATCCATAGTTACAGCGTGGCTCTTGGACACCAGCATGGCCCCAGGTGGTTGGCCAGACCCCAGACATCCCCACAGCCTTTGGTGGTAACAGGAGCCTAGGACATCAACTCAGATTCTGACTGCAATAGAACCTTGGACCCAGATGTGACCCTTGGCAGCAGCCCAGGCCCGGATGTCACCATGGCCCTGGGTGACAGGCAGGCCTCCCACATCAGCCTACTCCTCATCCGTTCCCTTTTTCCATCCTGCCTCTTTCTACAGCACAAGAAACATTCCCCTTCTCTTTCTCTCCCATTTCTCCAGCACACATTAGCTCATCATAATGGCATCCACCCACCCCAGACTGCAAGAAGCCAGGCAGGCCTGTGGATGTCCTCCTGCCTGCCCATGCCTTGAGAACCCAAGCTATCTTGTGGGTGGCTTCCAACAGCCTGAGCAGAACAGCATCTCCCTGTCTTTTTTATAACTAGCTCATTATGGCTCTTCAAGTTTCTGGTTAAATTTCAAACCTCCAGAAGCAAAACCAAAAGTCTTTGCTGGGTGTTGAATCTGGTGGCAGCATCAGCCTTTGCTTTCACCGGATCAGCCTCTGCTTCGCTCCAGGGCTCACCACAATCTTATCTCTCCTTATTTATCGATTTGGTTGTCTTATTTACTTCCTCTTTCTACAAATCAAACATAAATACTATAAAAACAAACACTTTGTACACCTTGCAGAAGAATTCTTGGCGTGTAACCAGTCTTCAGCAAGTGTTTGTCTAATGATTAGATGAAACTGTGCTCTAGGACTGTCTAAACAGATTGTGGCCAACAATGAAAATGCTACAGACACACACGATACAACTAAAACATTTCCAGTGGGGGGTGGAAATTAAGAAATAAGTAATGGCACTTGGGAGGCAGAGGCAGGCTGATCTCTAGGAGTTCGAGGCCAGCCTGGTCTACAAGAGCTAGTTCTGGGACAGGCACCAAAGCTACAGAGAAACTGCACCTATTGGTTCTGTGGGAGCCTAGGCAGTCTGGATGCTCACCTTACTAGACCTGGATGGAGGTGGGTGGTCCTTGGACTTCCCACAGGGCAGGGAACCCTGATTGCTCTTTGGGCTGACGAGGGAGGGGGACTTGATTGGGGGAGGGGGAGGGAAAGGGTTGGCGGCGGTGGGGAAGAGACAGAAATCTTTAATTAATTAATAAAGAATTAAAAAAAGAAATAAGTAATGATCTCAGACGAACAGTTTCAGTGGAGAAGATTAGTTTGTTTTGTTTTTAATTGTTTTTATTGAGCTTTATATTATTCTGTGCTCCCCTCCATTCTTCTCCCCTCCTGTTCTACCCTCTCCCATGATCTCCATGCTCAATTTACTCAGGAGATCTTGTCTTTTTCTACTGCCCATGTAGATTAGATCCATGTATGTCTCTCTTAGGGTCCTCTTTGTTGTCTAGGCTCTCTGGGATTGTGAACTGTACGCTGGCTTTTCTTTGCCTTATGTCTAGAAGTCACTTATGGGTGAGTACACATTATATTTGTCTTTCTGGATCTGGGTTACCTCACTCAATATGGTGTTTTCTAGATCCATCCATTTGCCTGCAAATTTCAAGATGTCATCAACTTGAAATTTTTCTGCTGTGTAGTACTCCATTGTGTAAATGGACCACATTTTCCTTATCCATTCTTTTGTCGAGGGGCATTTAGGTTGTTTCCAGGTTCTGGCTGTGACAAATAATGCTGCTATGAGCATAGTTGAGCACATGTTCTTGTGGCATGATTGAGCATCCTTTGGTTATATACCCAAAAGTGGTATTACTGGGTCTTGATGAAGGTTGTTTCCTAATTTTCTGAGAAATCACCACACTGATATCCAAAGGGGCCGTACCAGCTTGCACTCCCACCAGCAATGCAGGAGTGTTCCCTTTACCCTACAAACTCTCCAGCATAAGTTGTCATCAGTGTTTTCGATCTTGGCTCTTCTGGTATAAGAAGGAATCTCAGAGTTGTTTTGATTTGCATTTTTCTGATGGCTAAGAATGTTGAGCATTTCCTCAAGTGTCTTTTAATTATTTTAGATTCATCTGGTGAGAGTTTTCTGTTTAAGCCTGTACCCCGTTTTTTGTTTGTTTGTTTTTGGATTATTTGTTCTTTTGATGACCAATTTCTTGACTTCTTTGTATATTTTGGAGATCAGACACCTGTCTGATCTGGGGTTAGTGAAGATCTTTCCCTATTCTGTAGGCTGCTGTTTTGTCTTTTTGACTGTGTCCTTTGCTTTACAGAAGCTTCTCAGTTTCAGAAGGTCCCATTTATTATTTCTCTCAGAGTCTGTACTGCTAGGGTTATATTTAGAAAGTGGTCTCCTGGGCCAATGTGTTCAAGTGTACTTCCTACTTTATCTTCTATGATGTTCAGTGTGGTTGGTTTTATGTTGAAGTCTTTCATCCGTTTGGACTTGAGTTGTATGCATGGTGATAGATATGGATCTATTTTCATTCTTCTACATGTTTATATCCAGTTATGCCAGCACTATTTATTGAATATGCTTTTTTTTCCATATGACATTTTTTTGCTTCTTTGTGAAAGATCAGGTGTTCGTAGGTTTATGGATTGATGTCCAGATCTTCAGTTCGGTTTCATTGGTCCTCCTGTCTGTTTTATGCCAATACCACACTGTTTTCAGTACTGTAGCTCTGTAGTAGAGTTTGAAGTCAGGGATTGTGATGCCTCCAGAAGTTCCTTTATTGTACAGGATTGTTTTGGCTATCCTGGGTTTTTTTGAAGTTGAGTATTGTTCTTTTGAGGTCTATGAAGAATTTTACTGGAATTTTCATGGGCATTGCATTGAATTGAATCTGTAGATTGTTTTTTGGTAGGATTTCTATTTTTACTATGTTAATTCTACCTACCCAAGAGTATGGGAGGTCTTTCTATTTTCTGGTCTCTTCTTCAATTTCTTTCTTCAAAGATTTTAAGTTCTTGTCATACAGGTCTTCCACTTGTTTGGTAGAGTTACTCCAAGATATTTTATGCTATTAGTGGCTATTGTGAAGGGTGATGTTTCTCTGATTTCTTTTTCAGCCCATTTATCATCTGTGTACAAGAGGGCTACTGATTTTTTTTTTGAGTTAATCTTGTATCCTGCTACATTACTGAAGGTGTTTTTGAGTTGTAGAAATTCCTTGGTAGAATTTTTGGAATCACTTATGTAAACTATCATATCGTCAGCAAATAGTGAGAGTTTGACTTCTTTTCCAATTTGTATCCCCTTGATCTCCTTTTATTGTCTTATTGCTCTAGCTAGAACCACAGGTACTATATTGAATAGATATGGAGAGAGTTGACAACCTTGTATTGTTTCTGATTTCAGTGGGATCGCTGGGAGTTTCTCTCCATTTAGTTTCATGGTGGCTGTTGACTTGTTGTATATTGCCTTTATTTTGTTTAGGTATGTCCTTTGGATTGGTTTGGTTTTTGAGGCCAGGTGTTGCTATGTAGCCCAGGTAAGTCTAGAGTTCACAGTCCTCTCCACCTTGTTTCCCAAGCACTCGCGTGGCACTTGGGCTTCACCAGTCCCAGCTCAGTGGAAAGGTAAGCGTGGGCAATTAATTAAGCGTGTTGTGAAATCAGTGAGCATAGCATTAAGTTCCACTAGAAAGGGAGGGAGAAAGCCAGGAAAATGGACAATTGTTAACCAAGGCTCTAGGAAGCTTTTTATCGTTCGCTTTAAGAAAACAAATAGACTTGATCTTGATCGTGTGCTAGAAGGAAAGAGTCAGAAAAAAAAAATAAAAAAAAATAAAAAATATGGGGGAAAACCATGATGAGAAGGAGGCTTTTGAACGAAAGCAGAGGAAACATAATCTAGTAAGCAAGAATGAGTTCTTGGGAAAGGTCAGCACCTTCTCCAGATCTGGAAGAAAGAGCCCATGGACAGACTTGAAAGAAAAAGGAGCACAGTCAGGAAAGAGTAGGGATTGAAGCAACTTCCTTCTAACAGATTGCTTTTTTCTTTTCAATGTGAAAGGCCCTGTGTGACCTACTGAAAGTGAGGACACTGGGGACACAGTGAAGGCCTTGATGAGAAGTCAGGTGTGAAGACAGGTCTGTCCGCTAATCTACTCTGAAGGTTGAGACGGGAGGATCTTGAGTTCAAGTCCCACCTGGGCTACAAAATGAATTTAACATGAGTTTGGGCAACTTAGTGAGACCTTGTCTCAAAATAAATAAACAAACAGATAGAAAGAAAGAAAGGAGAGAGAGAGAGAGAGAGAGAGAGAGAGAGAGAGAGAGAGAGAGAGAAGAGGGAGGGAGAGATGGAGGGAGGGAGGGAGGCTCAGTGGTAGAGTACTTGCTTAGCATGTGCAAGGCCTTAGGTTTAATTCTTGGTAACACACAATCCACATATATTCACACACACACACACACACACACACACCACACACACACACACACACACACCACACACACACACACACACACACACAGAGAGAGAGAGAGAGAGAGAGAGAGAGAGAGAGAGATGCCTCAGTAGATAGCCTTTGGCTGCAAAGCCAGAGTTCTATCCCCAAGGATCACAAGGAAGAGCCAGCTCCCATGAGCTGTCCCTCTGACGGTCTCTGACTCAACTAAATAACAAATTTATAAATTAAGCATAATATAAAGAGCTTGATGAGAGAAGGCTTAGAAGAGTCATGGTGAATAGGACGAGAAATACTTAGTTTGGAACAATGACAAAAAATAAGTGCATGGAGACAGTAAGGGGGGGTGCCTTTTGCAATCATTTCCCTGTAGAGGTAGCTAGCTGTGTGTCTCTCTCAGCCGCTCTGAAGGAGGCCCCTCACTCACCGTTCCACAGTTACCACAGCAAATCATCACAAGACAAGGGCTCGAAACAACCGTCAGATTTTCTACATCCTTAAGTGAAATGTCTGCTTTTTTTGTGTCTTTCCAGAGTGTGCAAGCTCCTCCAGCCTCCTGTCCATGCTTAAAGAAAAGGTGTGTGAAAACACAGTGTGCACACTTGAAAAGCAGTCAGGCGTGGTACGGGGTTTACATGGTCAAAAAGACCTACTTCAGAAATGGCCCGGAAGGTGGCGCACACTCCCCCACTCCCTGTGTCATCCCAGATGCGGGAAGCTGGGGAGCTTCCTGGGCAGAAGGTAAAAGGGGCTGTACCGCACACCGAAGCTGGACTGTAGTTTCATGTCTAGTGACAATCAATCTGAGCAGGAGTCTGCTATGGAGTCCTTTGTGTGACACAGGGTGGTGGTCCTGCCTGGTAGAACCAATGTTACTCTAGGTCCCATAGGCCGAGCATAAACACTTCTCACCCAGGAGTTCAATTCTCAAACAGGAGAACCAAGGATTACAGAGAGGAAGGCAGGCGACTGACTAGGCTCAGAACTTTCTCCTACTCTTTAGAGCAGGCGCCAGCCTAGCAGCCTGGAGGACCCCTGCTGAGCACACTACAGTGGAGGCAGACTTGTTGAAGGGATGGCCACTGCACTACAAAAACTACACATCACTCGCAGTCTCCAGAGAGAGCCTTGGGGTTAGCTCTTCTGTTGCTCCTTTCTTGTCCTGGCTTAATCTGTCCTCCACGCAGGTCGTTCGAACGCTGTCCTTGGGGAAGGTGTGGCAAGAATCAGTGCACAGCAAACATTTGAAGAACTGGGTGTACTGCATTCTGGTTACAAGGGCAAAGACGGGAGGTCCCGGGTGAAGTTTGGCCATCAGAGAGCATTCCGCTGTGGGACAGCGAGTCCCAGTGGGCGCTCACCTGCTGGGTGAAGCCTAGAGGACAGGAGGGGCTGATAGGAGGAAAGTGAGCAAGCGCACATGATACTGAAGTCCACTTTGAAGGGAAAAGTCCTCGACCTGAAGAGTAAAAGGAAAATAGAACGTGCTTCACTTTAGGAGAAAGAAAAGTTCTTCAAGGCCTCACCCGTGGACGGATGCATCAAAATCACATCAGCCTGGCCCACCTGATAGCCGGTTTCCAATCAGGTCTGAGGCCACAAACAAAAGGAGAGGCTCTGGTAGGGCTCCTACATCAGAGTCCCAGCAGGGAAGTGACAAAGGCCTAACATTCTGCTTGGGCAACAGAGACCCTCTGGGAGGAAGCTCAGCAGACAGACCCTTCCTCTCTACAGATAAGGATTATCCTAAGGCCAACAAAGCCAGGAATGGCGAGCAAAGGGTCCCTGTCCTCTCACAGAATGGGCTTTCTACCATGGGGGCGCTACCTGGACTCTAAACTCTTACCTGCTCCTGTCAGTCTTTTTGATAAGGCTTCACATTACTTAGAGGTTTTGATCTGGCTCTGCATGAAGAACAGCTTGAGCCACATGAGGGCAAGGAATGAGTAAGGGCGGGCGTCAGCACTGGGAAGGCTATTCCACACACTTTATACTCCGTACACATACCACACCACGCACACACACATTATACTACACCATAGACCACACACGCGCACACACACACACACACACTACACACAAACCATTCACCACACATACACTACACAGACCAGACACACATGTATACACACCACACGCACATACACTATCCTCCCACACACAAACACACCTGCATGAAGGCCTTTCCTAGGTGAGTCCCTGAGCCAGCACTCTGAACAACATTTCCTTAGTGACTGTTATTTAAGCTCACAACCTTCCCGAGCAAAAAGGTAGGAGGGATGCAAGAAGATGGCCGTGATAAATGCGGAAAATGGGGTGAGGAGGCCTTCGTGCAGGACTGTAGAGGAAGCAGATCAAGGAATCTGAGAGGGTTCTTGGGCCGGTGGCGCTAGTCCCGCTGAATGTCCTGGTCCCTGAGGGCATGGAGTCCCAGTTCCAAGGCTGACAACACCTCTAGCCCCCCCACACACATGCACACGCACACACACATACACACACACACACACACACACACCACAAATGGGATTATCTAAGAACACGGAAATGTTCCTTTCTCGGCCCATTGGTTGTCACCACCAGCTGCTTGCTGCTCCAACACCTTTTGGTGCAGTTTTCCTCCTTCGAGGAAACAGAAGCATCAGAAGACAGCCAGAAGCCATCCTGGCAGCCTAGGGAAGAAGAGGATCAATGAGATACAAACACTGGAGAAGAGAGAAGACGGTTCAGCAACAAGCAAGGATTCTTGGCATTCTCTTTCTTGGACGAGGAGAGAAGAGGATAAAGAATGGTCTCAAAGGACTGGATCAGAGGTAGGTGCTGCTTTCAGAACATGTGAAGAAGGCGAGGAAGGCGAACAGCTTCCTGGCTCCAATCCCAAGGAGCTGTAGGCGAGGAGAGGCCATGGCAAGTTGCTCATGGGAGGATAGAGTCTGATGAAGAGGGGATAGAGTGTGTAGATTGGACTAACTGACATGCCCACCCTAGAGAGAAGATGACGGCATATTTCCTAAGAGAGGAATGGCCTCATCAAAACCCAAGCATGCCAGCAGCCCACTTTGGCCAGTTTCATGGGTTGCTGACCACCACTAAACCAGTCATGCAGATGCATAGTGGTCCAAGCCCGGTAGGCATATGGAGAGAAAGACCTCAGGCCAGCAAGATAAAAAGTCCTGGTTCCTCATCCAGCCCACCTTGAGGATACAGCCACTCCATGCCTTGCCACTGCTATCTTGTTCTCTGGGGATCCCTGCTTTCTGAAATTAGGGTCCAGGCCGGGTGGTGGATGCTCTACTCACATCATCAAATGTTCAGATGAACCAAAGCTGGCATTATTTCCATAGAATTTTTACAGAAAATTATAACAAATACAAACTTCCCAAGCAAGAAAGTGCAGGATCCATGAAGCAGAAGTCTTCCGAGCCCAGATTCCTCTCCCACATTGTCACGGACTGATTTGAGTGTCAGGAGTCCTGGCCATCATTAATTGGTGATTATTAGTTAATGACTAATTAGAAATGTCACAGTCAGAAGGAGAAGTGGGTGATGACACGCACAGTGCAGAGAGGTGGCTCAGCAAGTGTGTTCATCCAATCCCGTCCTCTGCTGCTGAGTCAATCGGGATCGAGCTGCCTGCACCATTCTGCTGTCGGGCAGCAGCATCTTTTCCTCTGGCCCAGCTTCTCCTCTGTCATCAAACAAGCCTGGTCAGTCTCCCTGGGGTCTGGGAGACAGGGAAGATGGCATTTAAGATGGATTTTATTCTTCAGATGGGAAAGTGAAAATGGCTCCAGGTTAAGAGACTGATACAAAGACCCAAAGTGATCCATCCATTCAGGCTCAGAGCCCAGTTCAGCACCTAGCACCCAGCCAGGCTCTCCTGCTGCCCTCACTGAGTCTACTGGGACTGTGACTTAGCTTTGGAGTCAGCACTCCACGTGGCTCCAAGCTGGACACTCCTTCCATGCGTGACCCTTCATTGTCACTGACCTCATTGGTAATTAGTTCAAGCAGGGCTACCTCAGCCTACCATGCTGCCTCCAGAGCCAGGCCCGAGAGTTAGACACGCCCATCTTAGTTCCAAAGCCTTTCTAGACTCAAAAGCACCACTCTGCTGCTGCAGTCTCCTGCTGTGACCCCACTGCCCTCTGCTGCAGTCTCCTGCTGTGCACCCCACTTCCCTGCTGTGACCCCACTGCCCTCTGCTGCAGTCTCCTGCTGTGCACCCCACTGCCCTCTGCTGCTGCAGTCTCCTGCTGTGACCCCCACTGCCCTGTTTCAGTCTCCCGCTGTGCACCCCACTGCCCTCTGCTGCAGTCTCCCGCTAACTCTGTACCTCGCCCAGTGGACCTTATAACCTAAGGAAAGCTGGCAGGACTTGGATGCAAAACATGAGCATTAGTAGGAATTCCTGCCTAGGAAAATGACTGTGAACAAATTGCTCCACCTCTCTGAACTCCAGTTTCATTTTGTGCTAAACTGGGAGGATATTTTCTTAAAATTTGTCTATTTATTTATGTGCATGGGTGTTTTGCCTGCAAATATATCTGTGTGAGAGGACCAGATCCTCTGGAACAGGAGTTACAGTCAGTTGTGGGCTACTGTATGGATGCTGGGAATTGAGCACAGGTCCTCTGGAAGAGTAGCCAGTGCTCTTAACTGCTGTGCCATCTCTCCAGCCCCATCAGGGGCAATAGTGCATGGCATCCATTGTTGAGAATATCAAATGAGGTGACTTTTAGACAGCGCCTACAGAGCAGACCACAAATATGCTGCTCTTTCCCTCCATCTTGCCCTCCCTTCTCTGACACGCCTTCCTTTTCTCCTGTGCTGTTTCTCGCAATTTTCCCTTCCCCAACAGCACTCCTGGACTGTTCTCTCAGAAGTTCCCCTTGTGCCAGCCAGCTCTTGAGTGGATCCCCATTGTCAAGTCCAGTGGCCATCTCTGTCTGTCATGCCAGGCCCTACAGCTTGCCCTGTCCTTCAGACTCCCCCACCTGTTCTTCGGAACACACAAGTGGTGTTCTGTGTGTGTGGACACATGTATGAATTCTTTAAGAATTTCACACTTTGTGTTTTGGCCATATGTATCCCCTTCCTCTAACTCCTCCCAGAACTACCCCCTTTCCCTACCTGCTCAACACAATGGTGAGGGGTTTCTTCCTGATGACTTAATTCTGCTCCAAATTCAATAATCTCATTCTTGGGGTGCCTTTTCCTATCTCTCTAACCTGAGGCTTCCCTCCTTACTCTAGAGATCTCTCTGCTCAGAGATTTCCAGTTTCACTTACTGGCCTCATTGTGCCATTGTCTTTTTATTATCCACTTTCCCCGAAGGGTCCCTGAAGGCAAACCACAGCCTCTTCTTTCCTTGAGTTCCCTCTTGGGCAGGAGGACTGGGAGGGCATTGGCAGAGGCATGCTCACTGCCTCTGAGAGCCAGTCTCTCCGCCCCAGATCCAGGGTGGCAGCAGATCTGTCACCGTTAAGTAATTTGTAACACGCTGCTCTCAGACCCCATTTAAATGCTCTGTAGCCAGACCTCCAGAAAGAGTTAGAGCCGTTTGTGCTGGGAACTCTTAATTAGGTCTGAACTCACACCTCCAGACCTGCAACCAACCCCTTGCTCTAGCATCTCCTGTGAGCTGGAGAATGTCATACTTCTCAGCTAGAAAGGAATCGTTCAACTTCATCAGAAGAATGCTCTGTCCTTTGAGTAAACATTCACTGAACACATATTATGTGCTAAGCCAGTGCTTTCCAAATGTATGAGTTTATTGAGCCTTCAAAAATCTCAGTGTAGAAGCTGGAGAGATGGCTCAGAGGTTAAGAGCATTGCCTGCTCTTCCAAAGGTCCTGAGTTCAATTCCCAGCAACCACATGGTAGGTCACAACCATCTGTAATGGGGTCTGGTGTCCTCTTCTGGCCTGCAGGCATACACACAGACAGAATATTGTATGCATAATAAATAAATAAACATTTTTTAAAAATCTCAATGTAAGGAGTGGGTGTGGTACAGATGCAGAAAGAGTGTAAGAGCCAGAGATGGTGGATGACTACGGCCAGATTCAACAGGGAAGATGCAGCAGCTGTGAGCACGTATACAGGACCTGTACAAGCTAAGCCAGACAAAATCCTAAATAGATTTGCATTTCCCTGATCGCTAAGGAAGTTGAGCATGACCTTAAGTGTCTTTTGGCCATTTGAACTTCTTCTGTTGAGAATTCTCTGTTCAACTCAGTGCCCCATTTTGGGTTTTTGATCCTACTGCACGTACTGACTGGCTTTGGGGGAGCCTAGGCAGTTTGGATGCTCACCTTACTAGACCTGGATGGAGGTGGGTGGTCCTTGGACTTCCCACAGGTCAGGGAACCCTGATTACTCTTCTGGCTGATGAGGGAAGGGGACTTGATCGGGAGAGGGGAGGGAAATGGGAGGCGGTGGCAGGGAGGAGGCAGAAATCTTTAATAAATAATAATAATGATGATGATAATAATAATAATAATAAAGAAATCCTAAATAGAGGGGTGGAGGGAGATGGTTACAAACCCTATCCCTGGCTAAAGAGTTATTGGTCATTAACAGCTGCCAAGAGAGGGAGAGCTAGTTTTTCTTTAAGGGTGTAGTACCTGGTAGGTCAAACACACTTTACTGGGTGGCCACACACTCAGGACTATACAGGCAGCACTAATTGAACTCAATGGCTTAAAAAAAATGATGACATCAAGTTGAGTGGGTGGGGAAAGGGGTGGATCTGGTAGGAGTTAGAGGAGGGTGCTATATATATGACCACAAACCAAAGTGTGAAATTCCCAAAGAATGTATACATGTATACACACGTGTGACAGCTTTAGCGCTAGAATGTCTAACTCTGGCATGATGTATATGGAAATTAAATTAATTAATTAAGAGTCTATGTGAAGGTATAGCATGTTGGATACAATGTTGGACACACAGAGGTAACTGGTAAGTCTTTGCTGAATCTGAGCCCTGGATTCACACACACACACACACACACACACACACACACACACAGCAAGAGAGAGGCTACAATGAGAAGAACTACAGTGAGCTTTGGTCCCTCATGAAGCAGTCGCTTTAGCCCATGGTGAGATTACCACCAAATAACAGCAGTGGCCTCATACACTTATGACAAATACAGAGACGGTATGGTGTGGAGCATGGGGCATGCACGTAAGGACCTAAAGTGGGACACCGTGTGTGGGTAGAGAACTCTGAAAGAAGATGCTGTGGTCATACTGGAATAATGCAGATGGGAACAAAGTGTGGGAAGGAGTCAAGGTGGGAGAACTCCACTAGGCTGTAGCAGTGGAGATAGGAGAGCTTCTCTAGGCCATAGAACTGGAGGTAGGAGAGCTTCTCTAGGCCTTAGGAGAAGAGGTAGGAGAGCTTCTTTGGGCCATAGGAGAGGAGGTAGGAGAGCTTCACTAGGCCATAGGAGTGGAGGTAGGGGAGCTTCTCTAGGCTGTGGGAGCGGCAGGTGCAAAGGTCTGATGCAAGGCAATGCAGGGTCCTTGCCAAGAACTTGAGCTGGCTTGCCTAGCCGTCAGAAAACGGAGCAGAGTGCGGCTACCTGTGGGCCTTGTTGGTCATGCTTAGGATTTGGATATGCTCTACAGTGTGGGCTGATGGCCAGAGAAGTGACACGATCAGACATGAAATTTTAGAAGCTTACTTTGGCTAAAGAATGGCCGAAAGAGCAAGGGCAGACTTGAGAGAAGAGAAGAGGTTGAAAACAGGGGTCTAAACCACGCCCACTAAAGCCTCTGCAGCGTTTATGGGCCTGAGGTGCTCAGAGGAGCTGAGCATCAATCTTCCTGGCACACACTATGCTGCCCCATGGCCTTCTGTCTGCCCCCTGGCTTCCTTCCAGCGGGACAGCTACTCGGGGAGCGGTAGAAAAATGTAATGTCCACCCCATTTTGAAGTGTAGGCTAAGTCACTGGTTGAACTGGTTTGAACCTGTCTTCCCACTGTCCCCAGGTTGCAAAGGCCCATCCCACCTAACTCCGAGTGGCCTCACCACATTCCTGTGCCCACACTCACCCTCAGGAGATTAGGGGCCCATCTCTATCCTCCCTGCCCAGACAGTTGGCAGCAGGCTAGCCACCACTTACATAACACAGTCCAGGGCATGCTTCCATTCCCCTGTCAGGGCTGGGTGGCTTCTGGAGGAGGTGCTAATAGGTAGGTCTCGGTTCCAGATGTGGAAATAAGAAGCAGTTTCCAGTTCTACTGGCCAGTACATCACGACCCTTGAGCATGTCCACAGCACGGACACCCAGAGTCAGATGAGTCCCCAACACTCAGTGTTCAGGGTTCTCTTCCGGCGAGGAACTGAAATGACTCTTTGCTTGGGTTTACTTGTTTACTTCACTGTAGACAAAACCCACAGCCTCTCCTGCTGTTTTCATCAAGTGTGGGATGAGGAGATGAGAGGGAAGAGATGAAGCGGCCGGTCTGAGAAAAGTCAAAATACACCGCCAACTGGGAGACGTCTCAACGACCATGTCAATGGCGACAACAACTACATATACTAATGTATACAGAATATACTAATATATTCTGTCCAGTGGCATGCGATTCACTTATGGCATCAAAGGACTCCTAGACAAGAGCTCAGAACATAGTGCACACAGCTTGGGTTCCCCACTGATGATTTATCCTCCTGTCCCCAACCCTAAGGCAGTCAGGGACAGGCAGAGGCTCAGTTCTTAGTTATGTTGCTTAGAATGAGGACATTGCATGCTCCAGCGGGCCACACCACCCTCTTTCCGCTGAGACATGCATACTCTAAAGCGCCGCGTGACTGGAGCCGCAGGTATTTCTGAATGAAGTAGGAGGAGCAATGACAGTCGTAGCAGCCCAAACAGGATTAAAACTGACATCTAAAATTAAGATTCTTGGAAGGATTTGGTGCCCAGAAAGCAGACAAAAAAGGGGCCAAGGCCAGTCAGAAGACTGGGTAGATACATACACCGTCAGGCTGCTGTGTTTTGTGGTGATGTTGGAGGGGGTGCTATTTATTCTTTTATTATGGCCATTGTCTGTGTGTCTGCAATGCATGTGTGGTATGCACACGTGCTCCTGCCAAGGCGTGTGTGTCGAGGCCGGAGAACAATTTTCAGGAGTCACTTTTCTCTTCCACCTTGCTTGTATTATGGTATATACTCCAGGCTCGTTGGCCCGTGAGCCTGGCCCAGCGTCTGCCCAGTCCCCCTGTTTCTGCTTCCTGTCTCTCCGTGAGAAAGCAGAAATTACAGAGGTGTGCCAATCATGAAGGTTCCAGGCACGGAAGTCAGGTCACCGTGCTTGAATGGCAAAGCACTTTTACCTGCTTAAGTAGTCTCGTTTGCTCTGTTTTCTTTTGTTGTATTTATTTATTTGTTTGAGACAGAATTTCAAACCCTTGATCCTCCTGCCTCGGTCATCAGAGCACTGGGATTATGGGATTCTTTCATCATTCTGGCTTCTGCCAAGGTTTGCATTAAGGTGTTCCACATATTTAGAAAGTCAAATTTAGCCAGGCAGTGGTGGTAGGCACCTTTAATTGCAGCACTCATGAGGCAGAGGCAGCCGGATCTCTGTGAGTTTGAGGCCAGCCTGGTCTATAGAGTGAGTTTCAGGACAGGTCCAAAGCTACACAGAGAAATCATTTCTTGAAAAAACAGTGAAAAAAAGAAAGAAAGTCAAATTTAAGCCAGGTAAATGAATCTTTAAGAATTCACATATATACGTGATAGCCAAGCAGCAGAGACCATCAGTCACACATGAAGTCTGACAAAATTAGGTTAATCGATTAACTCCATACAATGAGGAAGGGTGTCCCAGAAGAATGAACAACAGAGCTCAGTAGGAGATGCCTCTTAGGGAAAGTTGAGGATCCTGCTTTGGGATTGCAAGGGGCATCTCAGGCAGTGGGGGTCACTCCTGAAATCATTGGGGTTTGGGCACAGCATCAGGACCGGTGGAAATTAAGGACTGGATGCTGTCATGGCCAAGCAGATCAACAGTTGCTGTCCCCTCTAAGACACCCATCACTGGAATAAAGTTGGCCCAGGGGTGTTATGCAGAGCCAGAACAACCCAAGACTTTCTCAGAGGCCCTGAAGAAAGGACAAAGGGAACTTCAGTTCTGTGTCCTTGTCCAAGAGCGGACTAGGGCTAGAGTCAGTGCCTCGGAGGAGTCAACGTTACAGTTCCTGGGGACCTGACTCTTCCTCCTGAGCTGTGCATGTCAGGCCTAAGGCAGCTGTATCCCGTGTTCCTTTTGCTTACTTTGTCTGACTTAGCTCTCTCTTGACCTTAGCCATCTCTACCTTGCAAATAATATAAGATTCTGTAATTCTTAATAAAGCTGTTTGGCAGCAAATTGATGAACCTAGAAAAAAAATTTTTTTGAGTGAGGTAACCCAGATCCAGAAAGACAAATATAATATGTACTCACCCATAAGTAGCTTTTAAACAAAAAGCAAAAAAAAAAAAACCCCACAAAACAAAACAGCCTACAGTCCAAACCCCAAAGAACCTAGACAACAAAGAGGACCCTAAGAGAAACATATATGGTTCTACATAGAAAGGAGAAAAAGACAAGATCTCCTGAGTAAATTAGGAGCATGGGGGTCACAGGAGAGGGTAGAAGAGAAGAGGGGAGGGAAGGAGAGAAGCAGAGAAGAATGTATAGCTCATAAAAACAATAAAACAATGACAACTAAGTGGCATTGAGAAAATCCCAGGCTGTAAAGGTTGTTCAGCAGCAGGACGAAGCAGGATTTGGCTACCGAACTTTGGAGTAGAGGCCACTGCTAGAATACCAACTGTTCTACCTTTAACATGGTTAACTAGGAAGCCTGTTTGGGTTGAGCAGTGGCCCCTAAGTAAAGAAAAACTGCAGGCATCTGAGCAGTATGTAAAGGGTTGGTGAGATGCTAAACATTCCAAGGAAGCTACTAGTCCTTGGAAGTCTGCTGTATTTGTAATAAAAAATAAATCTGGGAAATGGAGACTATTAATTGAGGTAAGAGCTGAAAATAAAGTGATTTGATCTAAAATAAATAGATAGATGACAGATAGATGGATAGATTGATAGATAGATGATAGATGGATGGATAGGTAGGTAGATACACAGATAAGTAGATAGATAGTTGGATAGATAGATGATAGATGGATGGATAAGTAGATAGATAGATAGATAGATAGATAGATAGATAGATAGATAGATAGATAGATAGATGAATAAATGAATAAGAAAATGAACAGGCAAACAAATAGAATAGCCCTGTTTAGCACAGGCATAAGAAAAAGCTCATGAAGACCCTAGCATTTATCTTCTATCTTCTCTTTCTTGCCCCCAGCACCTCCCCATCAGGACCCTGTCACTGAAGAACAGCCTGCTGGAGAAGTCACTCGGAAAGTGGGCTTCACACCACCCACCGCAGTTGTCTAACTGGGGGGAAACATTTTTCACTTTCCGGCTGCATCTGTCCTCCCAGCTAAAAAGGCTGCTTCACTGAGCTCTCCAGTGTGGTGCGGGTGTTACTCCCTTTTGTCCTCTTACCCTCTCACCTACCTCCGTTGTTTACAGGACCTTCAGGGTGGTGACTCTGTGGAGCTCCTGGGTTCTGGCTGGCTGATGTCACATCCTGGTTCTGCTGCTTCCTTGTCTCTGAGATCTGGGGCAAGCTATTTACCACCTCTGTCTTTTGGTTTCCTCATCTACAAAACAAGAAGACATAAGAGTACTTGGTTCAAAAGACTGCTGTGAAGATATAGAAAATAATCCATGCAAAGTTCTAGACTAGTACCTAACCCTAAGTCAGCATTCAGTAAACATTATAAGTTTTGCTATCATATTTATTTGAAAAGTAGCCCAACCTATCACTTAAAGTGACAGACTTACTAATTGCATTTCCTCCTCCACCTAAATGATCTTTCTAAACCATAATAAAGAACTAAAATATATCAGCTCAAGGGTTCAGCAGAGAGAATCAATTCCTAAAAACTGTCCTCTAACTTCCACATGCATTTCTATGGCATGTGAGTATGCACTTACACACACACACACACATACACACACGATGATAGACAGACATATACACATGTCTCACAATTTTAAAAACCTAATAGAAGGTCTTGGTACCTCAGTGGTAGAGAACTTTCCTAGCATGGAGACACAGAGAGAGAGAGAGAGAGAGAGAGAGAGAGAGAGAGAGAGAGAGAGAGAGAGAGGCTATGACAATCTCTTTGTGACTCTCAGTGGCCCACCCTGATCACATCCTTACATCTTTCACTCTTGCTAAGACAACCACTGTCTCACACTGTACTAATTACCCCCTTGCTATTTGTTTTGTTTCAACACAAGGTTTCTTTCTGTGTAGCCCTGGCTGTCCTGGAACTCACTCTGTGGACCATGCTGGCTTTGAACTCACAGAGATTTCCCTGCCTCTAATCCCAACACTTGGAAGGCAGACTCAGGCAGATCCCTTGATTTTTTTTATACCTATTATTATAAACAACCCTCAGATGATTTTTTAAATTTAAATTTTAAATTTTAAAATGAAGTAATTTTGTATATTTTCCAGTGCCACTTTTTATTATCATATATTAACTATATAAGGTAACATGTTCCATTATGACGTTTCCCTATGTACACAATGTACTTTGATCATCTATTACCTCTCCTGATAGTCCAGCCTCTTTTTATTTTCATATGCCCCCTCACACACAGAGATCATTCACATGAACAGAAGCACACAGTACTTGTCTTGGGGAGACTGCTTATTTCACTAAACATAATGCACCAGATCCAACTCTTTTGCTTCTTTGCTTGTGTGTTTGAGGTAGATCTCTCTGGGTAGGCCTGGCTGGCCTAGAATTCACTATGGAGCCTAAGCAGCATCATTTGCACACACTATGTAGCCTAGTTCATATGCATGATCCTCCTGCATCAGCCTCCTGAGTGCTGGAATTACATGTCACACCACCATGGCCAGCTCCATCTACCTTCCTGCAAACAGCGTAACACCATGATTCTTTTAGGACGGAGTAAACTATTTTCACCATGTTTTCTTTATTCATCGATGATAGGCAGCTGAGCTGATTCTACAGTGTGACTATTGTCACCGATGCTATGGTAGATGTGACTGTGAGGCATCTCTATAGTCACCTGACTGGGATTCCCTCAGGTTTGTACTCAGTAGTGCAGCTGGTTCCCATATTTTTATATGGTATGGCAGCCAGGTGCTAAAGCCACAGTTAGTATCTGAAGTGGCTATGTAACCTTTCGACAGGCTGTCGCTACCCTAACAAAAGGTCAGGATGCTGTCTTGATCCTTTCCCTATAATTTGGAGGATGCCTAAATAGAGATGCTAATTCAAGCCTACGTGACTGAGCTAGCATACTGACCAAAATACATGACAGTAAGCACAGGTAGATGTGGACATGACTAAAAGTCATTCACATGGTTACCTAGGACACAAAATACTAATAGATTTCCTCCTCAGTTTAAGTTTTGATATATAAAGGCTGTTTAAAATAAACAAAAAAAATTCTCCAGGATGTAAACTTAAAATTTCATAAGGGATCACTAAAAATCTCTCTCCCTATAAAGCCATGTGAGTTGTGTCTTTATTCCCTTGTCTCCATGCTGGCCCAAATAGAGATAGTTTATGTTGGGGTCTGGTCCAGAGAAATAATTTATGATCAGGTCTAGCACTGCACCCCACATAATGGCGCCCAACGTGGAACTAATCCACAAACCCCAAAAAACACCAAAAAAAAGTACAAAAAAAGCCATAAAAAACCCACAAAAAATTTCACAACAGATGGCTACATAAATAATAAACACTCAAAAATTAAACATAAATTTTTAAAAAAAATTAAAAAGTGGGACAAAGAAGAGTATTCAGTTATATATGTTAATAGCTAAAAATTAAAATAAAACAAAAACAATGAGAAAAATATTTAAAATCTGTAAGCGTAGTAGACACAGAGATACAACTTTTACCACTTGCTAAACAGGTAAAGGCAAGCAGGAGACAAAGTAAGTTTAGAAAACAAATTTAACCCCACACAGTCAATAAAACAGTGGAGAGGGTTCAAAATTCTCTTAATTTTATGATTACAAGCTAAAATGAAAAAAAAAAAAGTTAAAAATGAACACAGCTATGCCGGCCAGAGTTTGGTACGACAGACTGACAGACAGAGAGAGCCTATGTCCCACCCCCTGCCATGCGGCACAGCTCAACTAGAAGCTAAAAGACAGGTTTAAAATAAGATAGCCTCAGAGAGCTACAGCTTCAGGACAATCAAAAATAAATAAACAGGTTAAATAAGCTTCTTTTCCATTTCACGATTTTTTGCTTCTTTGTCAAAAATCTGCTGTTTGTAGGCATGTAAATTTGTATCCAAGGTGGATTAATTTCTATACTGTGGCTCTGTAGTAAAGTTTTAAAGTCAGAGATTATGGTGCATTCAAAAGGTCCTTAATAACACAGGATTTTAAGATTGTTTAGGCTATCCTGAGTTTTTATCTTTTCTTATAAAACTGAGAATTGTTCTTTCATGGTCTGTAAAAAACTTTGCTATAATTTTAACGGGGATTTACATTAAATCTGTAGATTAATTTCAGTAAAATTGTCATTTTTGCTATGTTGGTTTTATCTTCACAAGAAAATAAAAGATCTTTCCATTTTCTGATGTTCTCAATTTCTTTCTTCAAAGATTTAAAGTTCTTATCATACATGGTTTTCCATTTGTTTGGTTAGAGTTACTCCAAAATATTTTATGGTACTTATGGCTATTGTAAAGGATGATGGCTCTCCTTTATCATATATGTGAAAGAAATGCATTTTAGAAGGTTGTTTTCAGATTCTGTCTATGACAAAGTAAATCTGCTTTTAATTTTTTGAGGACTGTCCACCGTAGTGGCTGCACTGACTTGCGTATATTACAGGAGTGTTGCGCGGGGCTCTTCTGCCCTCACATCCTCACCAGTGTTTCCTTTTGTTTATTTGCTCACCTGTTTAATTTTGAGCTAAGTTTTACTGTGTGCATGTATAGGTTGGTGCACATGTCACGGTATGTTTGTGGAGTCATTTCTCTCCTTTCACCGTTACACAGGTTCGAGATATTGAACTCAGGTCACCAGGATTGTGTGGCAAGTGCCTTTGCCTGCTGAGCCATCCGACCATTTGTTTTTAAATATTGGCATTCTGACTACGTCCTGTGAAACGTCTATGTCATTTTGATTTGCATTTCCTTTAAACAATTTTTATGTATTTATTCGTCATTTGTACATCTTCACTTAGAAAATATCTATTCAATTCATTTGACCACTTGACAATGGATTTATTTGCTCCTTTAGTGTTTGATTTTTGAGTTCTTATATATTACAGATATTAATCTGTCAGATGACTATCAGGGCAATATTTTCCTCCCACTCTGTTGGTCATGTCACTCTCCTCACCCCACAATATCGTGCTTTGTTGGGGGGGGTGTTGTTGTTTGGTTTCTTTCTCTGATTTTGTTTTGTCTTTGTAATGTTGGGGACTGATCCTAGGCCCTCATCTATGCTTGGCAAATATTCTACCTCCTAGCTACACCCTCTGTTCTCTTTTTTATTTTGAGATGGACCAGGCTGGCCTCAGACGTGTGATCCTCCTGCCTCAGCTGTTCGAGCAGTTGCGACTACAGGACCACATCGTCAAGGCCATCTACTTTTATTTAATTGTAGCTTTACTAGTTTTACTGCTGCATGCACAGCCAACATTCCTTCCTTAAGACGTGCACAGCCCAGTGGTTGTGCCCAATGGGTTTTTTTGAATATTCATAAAGTTTTGCACCCATCATTCACTTCCAGACATTTTCACTACTCATACAGAAACAGTTATGCAATGCTCACTTACTATCGCTCTCCAGTACTGTTCAGCATGGTCCAGATAGCCACTGTGTTTCCTCTGTGCCTGCAGGCGTGCCTCTGTCCATTCATATACGCAGATCTCACGAAATGTGTCTGGCTTCCTTGACTTCCCCTGTTTTCAGCATCTGTCCACAGTGAGCACGTGTCAGTGTTTCATTTCTGTGGCTGAATGCCGTTCTGCTGTGGGTGCACACTTTATCCATTTTCAGCTAATGGACAATTGAGTTGTTTCCACTTTTGAGTGATTTTGAATAATGCTGCCATAAATATTTGTGGACAATTCCTTACGGAGACTCATGCTTTGCTTCTGTTGGAGTTACCGGGACATATGGATGCTCTGCGTTTAGCTTTCTGTTGACCTGCCAGAATGGCTTCCAAAGTGATTGCACCATTTCATGTTCCCAAACAGAAACCCTGAGGAACTCCTAGGTGCTTTTAGATACATTCGTATTGCTGTCTATGACTGCTGGTAATCCATCTTTATATATACTGTACTTTATAAATGCATTCTACCATTGATAGACATTGATAAGTCAGTCCCAGTCTTTCTCTGTTACACACAATGTTTCTACAAACATTCTTCTGTGGGTTCAGAGTATAGTCAGCCTTCTTAGTTGCAAAAGTCTACATCTCCACGCTCAACTAACTGCAGAATGAAAGTAAATTTTATTTATTTATTTATTTGAGAGTTACACGCTATGTATATATGTATATATATATACATAAATGATAGGTAGATGATAGATAGATAGATAGATAGATAGATAGATAGATAGATCAAATCTAACCCAACTGTGTCCCTCCAAATCTTTGTCTATCCCACCCACCAATATTACATCCCAATTTTATGGGTTTTATTTTAAACCGCTGAATTCACGTAGTGCTGAATGGGTCTAGCGCCACCTACTGGAGAATGGATGTCCTCTCAGGTCCTCATCACTCTCATTTATGCCCCGTCAATAATGCACGGGCAACCCATTTACGGTGGTTCTCCAGTTGTTCCTGTCCTGGGCAGTCCTAGATGCTCGTGTTATTGTCAGACCTAAGGTTCCCCGTCTTCCTCTATGCCGTCTATCCAGCGGTTTTCGGGCCTTCCTCTTCACCTTGTGCCGTGCACTCCTCCAAGCAGTGCTATCTTCGGGCATCTGCCATCATTCATTCTCATTACATGGCTGGCGTATCTCAAACGCCGTTGGCTGTATCCTGTCATTTACTTCCTTCCTTAGATGGAGTAGTTTCTTCATGTCGTCATTGTGCAGCCTGTCTGTTTGTGTGACACCTAGAATCCTCCTGAGACACGCCATCTCAGACACATGCAGCCGCTGTTCTGAGGAGCGTCTCATTGTCCAGGTTTCGGAGTGGTAAAGAAGGCAACTCCAGACAATTGCTGCACCCCAAACGAAAACTGGCTCCCTCTCGCAGCAGCGACCAATCGCCAATGACTCCTCAGCTAGGGCTCAAACTTCATGAAATCTTTCTCATCCATGTTGGAATTTTCAGTGGCTTGATATTGCCCAGGTGCTGTGCATGCGGTCGCAGCCTCTGAGAGTTCATACATGCTCCTTCCCTGTTGTGTCTGGAAAACACTTCCACTGTAACCCACTACCTTTGGATCTTATAATCCTTCCACTCGCCCACTCCTTCTGAATGATCCCTGAGCCTTTGGAGGAAGGGCGTGATATAGATGTCCCAGTTAGATATGACCATTCCGCAGTCTCTTATTCTTTGCACCTTGACCAGCTGCAGGCCTCTGTGTTAATCACCATTTACTGCATAAAGAAGCATCTCTGATGAAGGTTGAGTGATGCATTAATCTACGGGTAAGCGTATAATGACATGTCATTAGAAGACAGTTTAATACTATATCCGTTTAGCAGAAAAATAGTAGTATTGTCTCTCCTAGGGCCTATGACCTGTCTAGCCACAGGTTCTTGCCCCAGTGATGGATCCAGGTATAGGTTTCATCCTGTAACATGGGCCTTAAATCCAATCAGAAATGGCCGGTTATTCCCATAACATTCGTGCCACTATTGCCACAGTGGACATATCTTGCCAGGACTGTAGTTATTCTAGCTCTGAGTTCACAGCTGGATAAGATTGTTGCTGACTTTTCTCCCCTGGTAACAAACACAGTACCCTCTAGCACTGTGACAGGTAGGTAGTAGTGTTGACGTTTCTGGGCTGGTACCATTTCTCCATGTTCTGTGATTCAGATATGCGGCACCTTCACCAAGAGGGTCATACTGTCAAGTTCTGGAGGATAACCAAGAGTAATAGCAATAACCCGAAATGTTTGGGGGCACTATAGTACTCCTACTGACCAGCAACTCAAAAAGAGGTGACCTCACATTGTGCTTTTGATTTGATAACCCATGTTTTCTGGGAGAGGCCCTGTCCCCAACAATCCCAATCGGTTGCAGGGTTATTTCATTTAAACTCTTACTATATATGTATATTTTAAGAAGCTTCTACAGTAATAGATTCCATATTGCATTTTCAAAAGTGGTAATGTTAGTTAGCCTTCCCTCTACATCGTGGCTACCCTGCTTTCCCATCACCCTCCCTACTTAACTCTTCCTGCTCCATTTTTCCCCATTTCCCCCTCGTACTACCTGAGTATCTTCCTCCCTTCAAAGCCCACCCACGGCCCCTTACTAGTTTCCTGGCTTCCATAGGCACTACAGTTTAAACACACATACAGAATCAAAGCAAGCTGCTGCATATGAGAGAGAACATGTGGGTTTTGTCTTTCTGGGTCTGGTTTCCCTCACTCAGTGATTATTTCTAGTGCCGCCCGTTTAGCTACAAATTTCACAACTGTCTTAACTGCTGAATAATATTCCACTGTTTAAGCACACCATGTTTTTATCCAATATCAGGTGAAGAACTGCCATGCTGCCTCCGTTTCCTACCTATTGTGAATACAGCAGCAATGGCCATGGGTGAGAAAGGGTCTCTGTTGTAGGAGATAGTCCCTTAAGCATATTCCCAACACTGACTGAGGTCTATCATATAAAATATCTATTTCTGGTCTTTGAGGGACCTCCACACTGATTTTCACAGCAGCTTCAGCACTCTGCACTGGCTCTAACAGGGATTAAATATTCCCCTTTCCCCATATCCCCATCAAGCATTTATTGACATTTGTCTATTTGATCTTAGCCATTCTGACTGGGGTAAGATGAAATCTCTAAGCGCTTTTAATTTGCATTCTCCTGATGGTAAAGTATATCAAACATTAAATGATCTTTAGACATATTGTTTTATTTTATGTGCATGAGTGTTTTACCTACATATATGTGTTTATCATATGCATACTGAGTGCCAGTGGAGGTCAGCAGAGGGTGTTGGATCCCCAGAACTGGAGTTATAAATGGTTGTGAGCCACCATGTGGGTGCTGAAGACAGAACCTGGTCTTCTGCAAGAACAGCAGGGGCCCTAAACACTAACCCATCTCTCCAAACCCACTGACCACTTAAAAAAAATTTCTAACTCATTTGCATTTCTTCTTTTGAGAAGCCTGGTTAGTTCCATGCCCCATTTTTAAATTACACTGTTTATTTCTTGATGTTTAGTTTTCTGGGTTCTTTGTGTATTCTAGACATTAACCCTTTGTCCAATATGTAACTAGTAAAAGAATTTTTTTCCCATTCTGTAAACTGCTTCTTCACTCAGATGATGGTGTTCCTTGCTGTGCAGAAACTTTTAATGAGGTCCCATTTGTCAGTTGTTGGTCTTAATGCCTTTACTACTGGGGTCTTCCAATCCACTCTGCTCATCTGCTAGTCTTATTGGGGAATTAAAACTGCTAACATTCAGAGTTATTATTGAAGGTTATGTATTGATTCCTGTCATTTTTTTTTGTTGTGGTGGTGTTTTATTAGACCTCCTTTGATTAATTGTTCTGGGATTGTTGGTTTACTCTCTGTGACCTCTTAGGTGCACTTCTTCTCTGAAAAAGAAAGTACCATCTGTCACTTCATCTGTGACCACCTGAGCATTGGCCTTGACTGCACCTGGAGACATCAAGAAACCAAATAATCCAATTTAAAAATGGGATACAGATCTAAACATAGAATTTTCAACAGAGGAACCTCAAATGGCCAAAGGCATTTAAGGAATTGCTCAACATCCTTAGCCATCAGGGAAATACAAATCAAAACAACTCTGAGATACCATCTTACACCTGTCAGACTGGCTAAGATCAAAAACTCTAATTACAGCTTGTGCTGGAAAGGATTTGGAGCAAGGGGAACTCCCATTGCTGGTGGGAGTGCAAACTTGTACAGCTGCTTTGGAAATCAGCAAAGCAGTTTCTCAGAAAATTGGGAATCAATCTACCTCAAGACCCAGTAATACCACTCTTGGGCATACACTCAAAGAATATATATTCATAAGGACATTTGTTCAACTATGTTCACAGCAACATTATTCATAATAGCCAGTACCTGAAAACAATATAGATGCCCCTCAACCAAAGAATGGATAAAGAAAATGTGGTACATTTACTCACTTACTCAGAGGTAAAAAACAAAACAAAACAAAACAAAACAAAACAAAACACACAAAAAAACAAGGATGTCAAGAGATTTGCAGGCAAATAGAACTAGAAAAAAAATTCTTAGTGAGGTAACCCAGACCCAGAAAGACAAACATGGTATGTACTCACTCGTAAGTAGATATTAGACATAAAGGAAAGGAAAACCAGCCTACAGTCCACAACTCCAGAGAAGCCAGGAAACAAGGAGGGCCCTAAGAGAAACACACACGATATCCCTAGAAAGGGAAAATAGACAAGATCTCCTGAGTAAATTGGGAGCATAGAGGGGGAGGGGAGTGGAAGGGGAGTGGGGAGAAAAGAAGAGGAAGGGGAAGGAGAACTTGAAGGATTAGGAAGGTCAAGTTGGGGGAAAGTCAGAGAAGGAGAGCAAGGAAAAAGCTATCTTGATAGAGAGAACCATTATGGGGTTAGCAAGAATCCTGGCACCAGGAAAACTCCCAAGACTTTACAAGGATGACCCCAGCTAAGTATCTAAGCAATAGTGGAGAGGGAGCCTGAACTGCCCTTCCTCTATAATCAGATTGATGACTACCTTAATTATCATCTGAGAACCTTCATCCAGTAACTGATGGGAGCAGATGCAGAGATCCACAGCTAAGCACTGGGTTGAATTCCTGGAGTCCAATCATAGAGAGGGAGGAACAATAATATGAGCAAAGGGGTCAAGACCAGGACAGGGAAACCCACAGAAACAGCTGACCCGAGTTAATAGAAGCTCAGTGACTCTAGAATGACAGCTAGGAAACCTGCATAGGACCAAACTAGGCCCTCTGAATGTGGGTGACTATTATGTGGCTTGAGTAGTTTGTGGGGCCACTGGCAGTGGAACCAGTATTTATCTCTAGTGCATGAACTGGCTTTTTTGGAACCCATTCCCTATGGAGGGATACCTTGCTCAGCCTAAATACAGAGTAAGAGAGCCTTGGTCCTACCTCAAGTGATGTGACAGACTTTGTTGACTCCCCATGGGAAGCCTCACCTCCTCTGATGAGTGAATGGGGTGGGGTGGGGGGATAATAGTGGGAGCAGGAGGAAGAGAGGGAGGTGGAACTATGAAATGGAAAAAGATTGTTTAAAAAGTAAAGACAAAAGTACTCCTTCCAGTATCCTTTGTATAACCGACTCCATGGTCAGAAATTCCTTTAACCTGTTCTTATCATGTTCTTTCTTCTGTTTGTGACAGATAGTTTTGCTAGGTATAATAATATCTTCTGCCACCTGGCATCCATGGCCTTCTTTCAGAAGTTGCTGAAAGATCCAAACTGTTCTGGCTTTCAAAGTTACTATTAAAAAATCAGCTTCCCAAATATTTTTAAGCCCAAAATTTCAAAATAGAAAATTAAATATGCCACGAACCAAGAACTGTGCTGAATCTATTATAAATGAAGTGATATTTAGACATACCCTGTGGTGGCTTGTCACCTCTCACAGAGCTTCAGTATCTCTGTAACATCATTGATTGTTTGAATGTCATTTGCCCTTGTCTCTTCTGTATTGTGTAGTTATGTTGAGTCAGTACCAAATATATGTCTTACTATTTATTCTCCAAACATTATAATGTAGCAATCCAATACATTATATTAAATATCACAAGCAACTTATAGATTACCTAATATAAATAGGGGAGGTTATATGTTATATGTAATATGTAAATACTATGCCATATTATAGAAAGGACTTGAACATCTACAGGTTTTGGTATCCATGTGACTGGGGGTGGTGTGTAGAGCCAATCCTTTATGGACAGTATAGAATGACTGTACATGCCAAAAGGTGGAATCAATGAGTTGTTATACCATTTCAGTGTTATTATAATAGTTAATGCTGAATTTTTCCCAAAACTTCATTTTAATAACTACTTCTGTTTTCAGCATTTAAGAGATAGAGTTTCTTGTACCATATACACACATTATCATATCTGTGCAAATGTTAGGTAATTCAGTGAGTGGGCAAGATCATCTCTTTTTGCTTTGAACTGGTATTTTTGTTATTATTTATTGTTAATTCATCTCCCATTCTTTGAGGCCATTTAAGGTTCTCTCTGTTGGAAAGTAAAATGTCTTCTGGCAACTTCACTTTGTTTTTATTTTTCTCACTGGCTTATGGTAAATTTTCCTACATTTTGCTTTTGCCATAGCTAAATACTCTAAATATATCCTCCTGGTTTGAAGTTTATTTCCCTTCTCTTCAGGGCGTACTTTAATAAGCAATGTCAAAATATCCAATGGATTCAAATGTATGCTCTATTAATGTATTCAAACATCATCTAATTTCATCTGTGAATTATCTCAAGAAGTTTATTTTTCTAAGTTACTGTCAGTGGAGATCCAGGGTTAACACAGTAGAAGACCCAGCGCCTATCGACAGCCTGGTTTTTGGTTCATAATATTTTAGTGGGAAAGTAACATATATTGTCTTTCTATTCAGTTAGGGCTTCTCTCATATTTTTTTCCCAAATGTGTTTTTTTTCTACATGAAAGACTTTCATACTCTTGTCAATGTCATTTTTTTACATTTGGCTACTTTACTACGTTTTCTTAATAAGTCTAGTAAATGTGTAGTTAAACATCTATTACAGTCTAGTCATGTCATGCCCATGCCAGGGTTGGCACATACCCCAGTGCTCAAAAGACTGACATGGGAAGACTGCTGTACATACAAGACCAGCCCTGGATAAATAGTGCATGCAAGACCAAGGCCAGTATGAGCTACACAGTACATGCAAGACCAAGGCCAGCCTGAGCTACACAGCACATGCAAGACCAAGGCCAGCCTGAGCTACACAGCACATGCAAGACCAAGGCCAGCCTGAGCTACACAGCACATGCAAGACCAAGGCCAGCCTGAGCTACACAGCACATGCAAGACCAAGGCCAGCCTGAGCTACACAGCACATGCAAGACCAAGGCCAGCCTGAGCTACACAGCACATGCAAGACCAAGGCCAGCCTGAGCTACACAGCACATGCAAGACCAAGGCCAGCCTGAGCTACACAGCACATGCAAGACCAAGGCCAGCCTGAGCTACACAGCACATGCAAGACCAAGGCCAGCCTGA
>NW_026067940.1:8027136-8032625 GCF_014885135.2 Alexandromys fortis | reverse complement strand
AAAAAAATCAATAAAAATATATTAAAAGGTATATTCACAGATATAGGGATGATCTACCTCTGATCTTATCAGCACTGAATCAGACAGCTCCAGGGGTCTGATGTGAAAGCGGGCACCTCCAGACAAGAAACTCGAGAAACATCAGCTCCCAAAGAATTTTATGGGAAAATATTTAAAAAAAAATGGGGTTTCTAGGAATGATCACATCTGTCCCATGCATGACTGACAAAGTGACATTAAAACCACCAAGAGAAACATCAGTGTTATGACGGGGAAGAGAGCATGCAGGCCACGTGGTCCCAGCAGTACTGCGTGCAGTCAGGAAGCCCACTGGTCCTTGCTGAGTGAGGCTGCCCCCATGGGCTCTGCCTCACCTGGAGACCCGTTGGACAAGCACACACCTACTGAACTAGGCTGCAAGACTCTCATCATATTACTATTCATACATGTATACAATGTATATTGATCATTTCTATTCAACTCCACAAACCTTCCTCTTCCCCTCCAAGGTCTGTCTCCCTTCCTTTGATTTGGTAACCACTGTGTTCAGTAAGTGTTACCTGCTAGAATGGTGACTGAGCTTGTTGGCTTGATCTTGCATGGGTATTGAACTACAGTTGAGTGCGTTCATGGGCCTAATAGCCACGTCATGTACAAACAACTGCATTTTACTGCATGCCTCCCAGCCTCTGGCTCTTACTTTCTTTTCACTCCCACTTCCATGATATTCCCTGAGCCTTGGCGAGTGGGGCTTAATACAGACACCCTGTTTATGGATGGGTATCCAACCACCATTTATTCTTTGCATTGTCTCCTATTATGCCCTCAAAAGCCAACAGGGAGACTGAGCCCCATGTGTAAAAGCAAAGAGCCTTTATTTTAAGCAAGTTTGCAAAATTGGTCTGTCCGTATGTCCAACGTATTGGAATAAATGGAGAGCCCCAAGCTCAGTTAGAATTGAGTTTTTATAGTAGAAAAGATTGGAGTGAGGGGTTTCTGAGGTTTTAAGATACCTGATTGGCTGACATTTGTCTAGGGCCATCCTGGTGAGTGCACTGGCAGGTGATCTATCTACAGTGGTTGGAATGTTAGGCGTTTCCTTTGAATGGTCTGTTCTTGGGTGGTGGTTGGTAATCTCAGTTTGTGGTTCCTCCTGCAACCAGGCATTGCCTCAGGGTAAACTATTCAGACTCGGGCCTCTTATTAAATTTATCAGTGGCTGAGTTCTACTCTGGCAGGTGATAATGATTGGAAGTAAAGAACTTTTTTTGGGTGACCTGCCCATACTTAGCTTCCACAGCTCCCACTGCCTTCATCAGGATGTCAATATTCTTTGGATGTTGCTCACAAGTTTGTCACTCCCCCAGGAAAATGCAGATGATGTGGAGAAGTAGCTGTGGAGAGGTCCTAGAGGCAGGGGAAGGAGTTGAAGGAGGGAGTACAGTCATCTGGGCTTAGGAGGGATGAATTATTACAGGTTGTTTCAATCTTGTGGGAAAACATGGAGGACAAATAAACCTTGAGTGCTCTGACTGTGTCTTTAAATGACAGAGGGAGAGACAAATTATTCTCTGGGTCTTGGTATATTCTAAATATAACTACAAAGCTATTATTTTGATAATGACTTTTTAAGATGGGGTCTCACTGGCTTAGATCTCCCCATCTCCCTGCTTCCATCACTCAGGTACTGGTGAAACATTCCATCCTACAGGGAAACTCCTTAAGCACAGGAAACAACTCAATAGTTTCAGAAAAATCCCTAAAACTGACCAGATTCACTAGGTTTCCCCCTCCACAAGAGGAAGGACTGCTGAGTGACACTCTCCGACCAACCGAGCTGCCTGGGAGAACTCGGACAGACTGAACAACCTAGAGAAGATACTCTCCAGCCTGTCCAGCTGCCCTAAGGTCGTGCAGTGCTCTTCAGGTTCCCAGCTTTTATATGCCATCACCATTCTGGGGTGAGCTTTTGATGATGTAGCTGTCTGTGAGTCAGTTAAGTTCCAGGAATGAACCCCAGTAATACTTACTGGTTCACCAAGTTTGACTCTGGTGGCACCCTTACTTTGATCTGTCACTGGTCCCCTATCTGAGGTGCATAGGAATGTGTTTGTGGCTCCCTAGTAATAGTGTCACACAACATAATTGACACCCAAACAGGGACTGAGAGGACCAAAGATGATCTGGGAGGAGTGAATTGCATGGTACTGGCTATGGGTAGCAGCCAGGGTCTAGCCTCGGTCAGATTCAGGTCCTGAGATGGGAGAAGCAGAGTGGATTGCATTCATGTAGCCCCAATAACTCGAGCCATCTCTGCTTATACTTTAACAGAGTTTTTTTTTTTTTTACCAGACTTACATAAACAGTTTTATTACTGGCTCCTATTTTTTGACTTTTAAAAACTATATCATCTTTTAAGAAATATACCATAATCGTTATGAAAGCCCCCATTGTTCCCCTTTATGCTTCCTCAAATACACTTTCCCACCCCCTACAAAACCTTATTCTACACCTAGAATTCCGCATTTTTGCAGACCGAGCTAAATACCGACCCAGACACATCCTGCTTTTGCAGCCTTTATGTCAGCAGGCCGTTTGCTACCTGCAGTTATGAAGTTAAAAAGTAATGGACATAGATATAATGTTTATGGACAACAATAGTCAAACCCAAACAATCCTTTCATGTCTGCAAGGCATGCTTTTATACAGTTCCCTTTTCCTCAAAAGGGTCCCATGTCTCCATCTCTCTGTAAAAGGCAGACTCTGTGAAGGCACTCTTTCCCATTCCACTATACCATATATCTTCCACCAATATAAGCAACTGTGTATGGTAAATACGGATTTCTTCATGCCATATTTTTATTCTATTTTTATTTATTTTTAAAACAATCTTTTCTCATTTTACAAACCTATCCCATTTCCCACTCCCTCCCCTCCTCCCACTCTCTCCACCTTCCCCTACACCCCCCTCCATCCCTCCTCCCCGAGGGTAAGGCTTCCCATGGGTAGTCAACAAAGTCTGACACTTCACTTTGAAGCAGGACCAAGGGCCTTCTCCTTATATATAGGCTGAGCAAGGTATCCTTCCAAAAAGATGGGCTCCAGAGAGCCAGTTCATATCCTGAGGATAAATCCTGGTTCCATGGCCAGTGGCCCCACAGACTGCCCAAGCCACACAACTATCACCCACATTCAGAGGGCCTAGTTTAATCCTAAGCAGATTCTTCCACTATTAGCCCAGAGTCAGTGAGTTCCCACTAGCTCAGGTCAGCTGTGTCTGTGGGTGTCCCCATCATGGTCTTGACCCCTTTGATCATATTATCGCTCCTCCCTCTCTTTGACTGGTCTCCGGAAGCTCAGACCAGTGATTAGCTATGGATCTCTGCATCTGCTTCCATCAGTTGCTGGTCCATCCCATATTTTACATTGTATTTTCCCCCATTGGCACATACTAGATTCTGTCATTGATTCTACATACTTGGTTTCCAGGGAACTTACTCTCAACAGTTGGCACTATGTGTATTCCTGGGACCTTTTCCTATTCTGTGTATGCATGCTTTACTCTCCTTTCCAGAACTATGAGTCATGGTGGATGTTATTTTTATCATATGTATCATTGTCTCTACTGAGTCAGCCAAGTTCCCAGGATTAGGAATTGTCATTAGTAATTCCAGATAAGATACTGAGAAGCATTATTCCCCTGCTGAATCTTAGGGAAAAATATTTAAGAAAAAAAACGGAATTTCCAGGGAAAATTACAGCTGCTACATGTGCAACTGTCAAAGTAAAACTAAAAACCACCCAAAGAATCCACAATATAATGAGAGAAAAGGACCTGCAAGCTGTACGAATTTTGCAAATTCCTATGCTGTCCCGTGGACTGAAAGTCCTTGCCAAATGAGAGTCTGTTTCCACAGGTGCCTTGTCCCGAGGAAACCTGTTGGACAGACTAGGCTTCATGGTTCCCAACAGGTAAAAGGCACGTAACTGAGGGTGGGACGTCTATGGGGAGAATCCTGGTATGACCATCTTTCCCTATCTGGTGTGCACTAGTGTGTTTTTTTACTGTGTCATTGGATGCATGAGTCTCACTATGGATCCTGAGATCTATAACTAAAGCTAAACCTTTGAGAAGTGGGTGTCCATGGAGAGATCACAGGCTGGCCATCTTCGTCTGCGGTATGGTGTGTTATGTCTGCTTACTGAGTGGGGTCTGTTACACAAGCATAGAGATGCCCTGAGAATGGTGAAGGTTTAAAGGAAGTGTTACAGTCCCTGAGAGTACCACGTAAAGGACAAGTGTTGACAGTGGTTACAAAGCCACTGCTGTGCATGGTAAGATGCGCAGCTGAAGCTGAACTGCAAACAGGAATTACAATGGGAAAAGGAGATGTGACTAGCATCCGTCAATGAGCCTCTAACCTAGAAGGTAAGTCAGACAGAGGAGAGGATGGAGTCTCTTATGGCTAGGGTGACAGAAGGAAAAGAGACTACAGGTTATGTCTGTGCTCGAGACCTTCCTGGGATCTAGAACGCTGACCCTGAGGGAAGAATCAAGGAGTAAGGAAGAAGAATACATGCCAGGAGCAATGGAAGACCCCTCAGGCCAGGTGTTCCATAGAAAAGAATGGGAAATCTGCGAATCAGCACGAGATGGAGCACACAAGCACAGTATGTGAGGACAGCGGGTACTTGGCACCTCGATTGCTGAGCTAGGATAGAGTTTCAACAAGCAGTGTGTCTCCCACAGCTTGGCCTCAGATGCTGCAGGACATGGGAGCAGATCAATAGAAGTGCTATGGAAGCAGAAAATAATATAAGTACTCATCTTTTTTTTGGGGGGGGGGGTTTCAAGACAGGGTTTCTCCGTAGCTTTGGAGCCTGTCCTGGAACTAACTCTGGTAGACCAGGCTGGCCTCGAACTCACAGAGATCCTCTTGCCTCTGTCTGGGATTAAAGGCGTGCGCCACCACCGCCCAGCTGTACGCATCCATTCTTAAGATTCGTGCTATATGGACCAGGACAATATAAGGACAACATCCCCAATGGACTCACTCATATGGAACAACAGGGAGACTCGGTTATTAGCAGCTGAGGTCCCCACATATATCAGGGACTGGAAGACAATAGAATAGGATAGATATTATTTAGGAAGTTCAGTGTGAGATAGTCATCATCTCATGCTCAGTCCACCAGGCCAGATAGGATCTACGGCAGAGATGAAGTCTCCAGAGATTAACTCATCAGACATCACATGACTGGTCAACAGAGTCTAGGAAGGACCAGGGTGACAGCTAAGCAATCACATGCACCCAGACACCACCAAAAGAAGAAGTAAGACAGAAGCCTCCAGGCCGATAACAGTTTAAGCTTCATGTAAGAAAACAAAGAAAATAAAAGATTTTTTTCTATTAACTGATATATTGGAACAAAATTTAACATTTAGTCTCATTTCTAATACAAACTTTTATCTTAACTTTCCATATATG
>NW_026067940.1:8018632-8026819 GCF_014885135.2 Alexandromys fortis | reverse complement strand
AAAAAAATCAATAAAAATATATTAAAAGGTATATTCACAGATATAGGGATGATCTACCTCTGATCTTATCAGCACTGAATCAGACAGCTCCAGGGGTCTGATGTGAAAGCGGGCACCTCCAGACAAGAAACTCGAGAAACATCAGCTCCCAAAGAATTTTATGGGAAAATATTTAAAAAAAAATGGGGTTTCTAGGAATGATCACATCTGTCCCATGCATGACTGACAAAGTGACATTAAAACCACCAAGAGAAACATCAGTGTTATGACGGGGAAGAGAGCATGCAGGCCACGTGGTCCCAGCAGTACTGCGTGCAGTCAGGAAGCCCACTGGTCCTTGCTGAGTGGACCTACTGAACTAGGCTGCAAGACTCTCATCATATTACTATTCATACATGTATACAATGTATATTGATCATTTCTATTCAACTCCACAAACCTTCCTCTTCCCCTCCAAGGTCTGTCTCCCTTCCTTTGATTTGGTAACCACTGTGTTCAGTAAGTGATACCTGCTAGAATGGTGACTGAGCTTGTTGGCTTGATCTTGCATGGGTATTGAACTACAGTTGAGTGCGTTCATGGGCCTAATAGCCACGTCATGTACAAACAACTGCATTTTACTGCATGCCTCCCAGCCTCTGGCTCTTACTTTCTTTTCACTCCCACTTCCATGATATTCCCTGAGCCTTGGCGAGTGGGGCTTAATACAGACACCCTGTTTATGGATGGGTATCCAACCACCATTTATTCTTTGCATTGTCTCCTATTATGCCCTCAAAAGCCAACAGGGAGACTGAGCCCCATGTGTAAAAGCAAAGAGCCTTTATTTTAAGCAAGTTTGCAAAATTGGTCTGTCCGTATGTCCAACGTATTGGAATAAACGGAGAGCCCCAAGCTCAGTTAGAATTGAGTTTTTATAGTAGAAAAGATGGGAGTGAGGGGTTTCTGAGGTTTTAAGATACCTGATTGGCTGACATTTGTCTAGGGCCATCCTGGTGAGTGCACTGGCAGGTGATCTATCTACAGTGGTTGGAATGTTAGGCGTTTCCTTTGAATGGTCTGTTCTTGGGTGGTGGTTGGTAATCTCAGTTTGTGGTTCCTCCTGCAACCAGGCATTGCCTCAGGGTAAACTATTCAGACTCGGGCCTCTTATTAAATTTATCAGTGGCTGAGTTCTACTCTGGCAGGTGATAATGATTGGAAGTAAAGAACTTTTTTTGGGTGACCTGCCCATACTTAGCTTCCACAGCTCCCACTGCCTTCATCAGGATGTCAATATTCTTTGGATGTTGCTCACAAGTTTGTCACTCCCCCAGGAAAATGCAGATGATGTGGAGAAGTAGCTGTGGAGAGGTCCTAGAGGCAGGGGAAGGAGTTGAAGGAGGGAGTACAGTCATCTGGGCTTAGGAGGGATGAATTATTACAGGTTGTTTCAATCTTGTGGGAAAACATGGAGGACAAATAAACCTTGAGTGCTCTGACTGTGTCTTTAAATGACAGAGGGAGAGACAAATTATTCTCTGGGTCTTGGTATATTCTAAATATAACTACAAAGCTATTATTTTGATAATGACTTTTTAAGATGGGGTCTCACTGGCTTAGATCTCCCCATCTCCCTGCTTCCATCACTCAGGTACTGGTGAAACATTCCATCCTACAGGGAAACTCCTTAAGCACAGGAAACAACTCAATAGTTTCAGAAAAATCCCTAAAACTGACCAGATTCACTAGGTTTCCCCCTCCACAAGAGGAAGGACTGCTGAGTGACACTCTCCGACCAACCGAGCTGCCTGGGAGAACTCGGACAGACTGAACAACCTAGAGAAGATACTCTCCAGCCTGTCCAGCTGCCCTAAGGTCGTGCAGTGCTCTTCAGGTTCCCAGCTTTTATATGCCATCACCATTCTGGGGTGAGCTTTTGATGATGTAGCTGTCTGTGAGTCAGTTAAGTTCCAGGAATGAACCCCAGTAATACTTACTGGTTCACCAAGTTTGACTCTGGTGGCACCCTTACTTTGATCTGTCACTGGTCCCCTATCTGAGGTGCATAGGAATGTGTTTGTGGCTCCCTAGTAATAGTGTCACACAACATAATTGACACCCAAACAGGGACTGAGAGGACCAAAGATGATCTGGGAGGAGTGAATTGCATGGTACTGGCTATGGGTAGCAGCCAGGGTCTAGCCTCGGTCAGATTCAGGTCCTGAGATGGGAGAAGCAGAGTGGATTGCATTCATGTAGCCCCAATAACTCGAGCCATCTCTGCTTATACTTTAACAGAGTTTTTTTTTTTTTTACCAGACTTACATAAACAGTTTTATTACTGGCTCCTATTTTTTGACTTTTAAAAACTATATCATCTTTTAAGAAATATACCATAATCGTTATGAAAGCCCCCATTGTTCCCCTTTATGCTTCCTCAAATACACTTTCCCACCCCCTACAAAACCTTATTCTACACCTAGAATTCCGCATTTTTGCAGACCGAGCTAAATACCGACCCAGACACATCCTGCTTTTGCAGCCTTTATGTCAGCAGGCCGTTTGCTACCTGCAGTTATGAAGTTAAAAAGTAATGGACATAGATATAATGTTTATGGACAACAATAGTCAAACCCAAACAATCCTTTCATGTCTGCAAGGCATGCTTTTATACAGTTCCCTTTTCCTCAAAAGGGTCCCATGTCTCCATCTCTCTGTAAAAGGCAGACTCTGTGAAGGCACTCTTTCCCATTCCACTATACCATATATCTTCCACCAATATAAGCAACTGTGTATGGTAAATACGGATTTCTTCATGCCATATTTTTATTCTATTTTTATTTATTTTTAAAACAATCTTTTCTCATTTTACAAACCTATCCCATTTCCCACTCCCTCCCCTCCTCCCACTCTCTCCACCTTCCCCTACACCCCCCTCCATCCCTCCTCCCCGAGGGTAAGGCTTCCCATGGGTAGTCAACAAAGTCTGACACTTCACTTTGAAGCAGGACCAAGGGCCTTCTCCTTATATATAGGCTGAGCAAGGTATCCTTCCAAAAAGATGGGCTCCAGAGAGCCAGTTCATATCCTGAGGATAAATCCTGGTTCCATGGCCAGTGGCCCCACAGACTGCCCAAGCCACACAACTATCACCCACATTCAGAGGGCCTAGTTTAATCCTAAGCAGATTCTTCCACTATTAGCCCAGAGTCAGTGAGTTCCCACTAGCTCAGGTCAGCTGTGTCTGTGGGTGTCCCCATCATGGTCTTGACCCCTTTGATCATATTATCGCTCCTCCCTCTCTTTGACTGGTCTCCGGAAGCTCAGACCAGTGATTAGCTATGGATCTCTGCATCTGCTTCCATCAGTTGCTGGTCCATCCCATATTTTACATTGTATTTTCCCCCATTGGCACATACTAGATTCTGTCATTGATTCTACATACTTGGTTTCCAGGGAACTTACTCTCAACAGTTGGCACTATGTGTATTCCTGGGACCTTTTCCTATTCTGTGTATGCATGCTTTACTCTCCTTTCCAGAACTATGAGTCATGGTGGATGTTATTTTTATCATATGTATCATTGTCTCTACTGAGTCAGCCAAGTTCCCAGGATTAGGAATTGTCATTAGTAATTCCAGATAAGATACTGAGAAGCATTATTCCCCTGCTGAATCTTAGGGAAAAATATTTAAGAAAAAAAACGGAATTTCCAGGGAAAATTACAGCTGCTACATGTGCAACTGTCAAAGTAAAACTAAAAACCACCCAAAGAATCCACAATATAATGAGAGAAAAGGACCTGCAAGCTGTACGAATTTTGCAAATTCCTATGCTGTCCCGTGGACTGAAAGTCCTTGCCAAATGAGAGTCTGTTTCCACAGGTGCCTTGTCCCGAGGAAACCTGTTGGACAGACTAGGCTTCATGGTTCCCAACAGGTAAAAGGCACGTAACTGAGGGTGGGACGTCTATGGGGAGAATCCTGGTATGACCATCTTTCCCTATCTGGTGTGCACTAGTGTGTTTTTTTACTGTGTCATTGGATGCATGAGTCTCACTATGGATCCTGAGATCTATAACTAAAGCTAAACCTTTGAGAAGTGGGTGTCCATGGAGAGATCACAGGCTGGCCATCTTCGTCTGCGGTATGGTGTGTTATGTCTGCTTACTGAGTGGGGTCTGTTACACAAGCATAGAGATGCCCTGAGAATGGTGAAGGTTTAAAGGAAGTGTTACAGTCCCTGAGAGTACCACGTAAAGGACAAGTGTTGACAGTGGTTACAAAGCCACTGCTGTGCATGGTAAGATGCGCAGCTGAAGCTGAACTGCAAACAGGAATTACAATGGGAAAAGGAGATGTGACTAGCATCCGTCAATGAGCCTCTAACCTAGAAGGTAAGTCAGACAGAGGAGAGGATGGAGTCTCTTATGGCTAGGGTGACAGAAGGAAAAGAGACTACAGGTTATGTCTGTGCTCGAGACCTTCCTGGGATCTAGAACGCTGACCCTGAGGGAAGAATCAAGGAGTAAGGAAGAAGAATACATGCCAGGAGCAATGGAAGACCCCTCAGGCCAGGTGTTCCATAGAAAAGAATGGGAAATCTGCGAATCAGCACGAGATGGAGCACACTAGCACAGTATGTGAGGACAGCGGGTACTTGGCACCTCGATTGCTGAGCTAGGATAGAGTTTCAACAAGCAGTGTGTCTCCCACAGCTTGGCCTCAGATGCTGCAGGACATGGGAGCAGATCAATAGAAGTGCTATGGAAGCAGAAAATAATATAAGTACTCATCTTTTTTTTGGGGGGGGGGGGTTCAAGACAGGGTTTCTCCGTAGCTTTGGAGCCTGTCCTGGAACTAACTCTGGTAGACCAGGCTGGCCTCGAACTCACAGAGATCCTCTTGCCTCTGTCTGGGATTAAAGGCGTGCGCCACCACCGCCCAGCTGTACGCATCCATTCTTAAGATTCGTGCTTTATGGACCAGGACAATATAAGGACAACATCCCCAATGGACTCACTCATATGGAACAACAGGGAGACTCGGTTATTAGCAGCTGAGGTCCCCACATATATCAGGGACTGGAAGACAATAGAATAGGATAGATATTATTTAGGAAGTTCAGTGTGAGATAGTCATCATCTCATGCTCAGTCCACCAGGCCAGATAGGATCTACGGCAGAGATGAAGTCTCCAGAGATTAACTCATCAGACATCACATGACTGGTCAACAGAGTCTAGGAAGGACCAGGGTGACAGCTAAGCAATCACATGCACCCATACACCACCAAAAGAAGAAGTAAGACAGAAGCCTCCAGGCCGATAACAGTTTAAGCGTCATGTAAGAAAACGAAGAAAATAAAAGATTTTTTTCTATTAACTGATATATTGGAACAAAATTTAACATTTAGTCTCATTTCTAATACAAACTTTTATCTTAACTTTCCATATATGGCAGTTTTGAAAACATCAGCACAATGCACATGTACATGCCTGCACACACACACAAACATGCACACATACACACACACACACGACTGGGGAGACCGATTTTCTAGGATTCTTTTTTTATTTAAAAACACAAAAATGAAAGCTAAGCTAATTTTTGAATAGCAGTCTTAATTACTCCTCGTTTCTTCCTGCCACAAGTCCTTAGGAACATTTAGCATTTCAAACCTTGCATTGTTTTCCGCATAGACCTCCATTTCCATCTCCTCCCTGACCACCCACTCTCGGGGCTGGAGGCTTTCAGGTTGTCTGGTTCCTTCTGATTTGTCTTCCGCTGAGCACCCATCTGTGGGAAGGCGTTGTTGGTCTCCCTCCTGGGCTCTTTGGTGCTCCGTTGATTTAAAGTGTAGCTTTAAAGTCAAAGCAAAGCAAGTGTATTTGGTATCTGCTTTGTCCCCATGCAGCATAGAAAGTCTTTTTTTTAAGTAGTCATAATTGTGATTTCTTTATTTTTTGTGTGTGTCAGAAGAACTCAAAGGTCTTTCATATACTGTTAACACTGTATGAGGCATAGGATGGCCAGGGTAGTAGAGGAGGCTTCATGCTGGGAAGAAATTTTAGAAAATAAGGAAACCCTGCCTGATTTTCCCCAGCAAAGCCTTATAGCGATATTTTCTCATCAGCACCATCAGCCTGCAAATGACATGGGCACTTATTATAACTTATGAAACTCGGCCTCAGCTTAGGCTTGTCCCACTAACTCATAACTTAAATTAATCCCTTTATTTTGATCTTCATTTTGTTTCATGGCTCATTACTTTATCTCTGTGTTTGTGTTTTTGGAACTTTTTTAAAAAAGCTTTCTTGGGTTCTATGTGGATATATGTGTCCCCATGTTGGATGTCATATGTAATGAGTCTTTTTCTGTCCCACCAGCCAGCTCCCAAATAATGACACAGAGACTTAGTATAAATTATGAAAGCTCAGCCTTAGCTTAGGCTTGTCCCATAACTCTTATAACTTAAATTATTAAATTAACCCATTTCTTTTTATCTGCATTTGTTTGTTTGTTTGTTTGTTTGTTTGTTTGTTTGTTTTTGTTTTTCAAGACAGGGTTTCTCTGTAGCTTTGGAGCCAGTCCTGGAACTAGCTCTTTTAGACCAGGCTGGCTTTGAACTCACACTCACAGAGTTCTGGCAGCCTCTGCCTCCCTGAGTGCTGGGGGTTAAAGGCGGGCACCACCGCCCCCTACCCTGGCTTATCTACATTTTGTTGTGTGGCTCTTCACCTCATCTTTCTGTACTGCTCATACTGCTTCATTCACGTGTGGCTAGGGTCTCCTCTTCCCAGAATCCTTTCTTTCCCTGGAAGTCCTACCTAACCTCTTCCTGTCTAGCTGTTGGCCATTTAGTTCTTTATTAAGCCAGTCAGAAGACGCCTTGCGAAAGACACATCTTCACAGTGTAAACTAATATTCGGCAACAAAGCCTCGTCTTCCATTGTTCTTAGAGGATTCCCTGGGACAGTCCTGAGTTACACCTGCTACCCCAAAACAATGATTGCAACTTCCCAGTGTAGACCAAGCTCAGTCTTGCTCGCATCTGTAACACCACAGTCTCTCTGGCCATTGAGGGTTCTGACACAAGGAGGCAGCAGTGGCCCACAGTTCAAGCCCTGCCAGCAGCTTGTGGACCTCTGCTAGAGAGAGTATTGAGGGGACAGTAACAGGAAATGGAGGAGCTTGGTCCCTGATGGAAAGTTGGATGGAAGATTGGGGGACAAACCCCTGCCAACACCCCACCTGATCTCTGCCAACTTCCACCCCACATCAGCGTGGGCATGCTTACACACACACACACACACACACACACACACCGCGCGCACACACACATTCCGCACACAAACGCACACTAGTGCAAGTGCGCTCAAGCTTGGTCTCCCTCCCCCCCTCCGCCCTCCCCCATTCTCTCACACTCTCACAATCTTTGCTTACTTGAGAGCTGAGAGATAAAGTCGCCTGGGTTGCGTAACCTCATTTTGTTTCTGGCCTTGCTTGGCCTTATCAGAAGCAGACTTGATTTATCTGTCACTTTGTTTTGGTTTCTTTATCAGCCTTTAGGCAAATGGTTGTAAAGGAAAGCTGAGCCACCCTGATCAATTCAAAATGGTTCAGAAACCTCAAACTCCTGTAAGAAAGCGCTTTAGGCTGCAAGCAGAGGAGAGAATTTTCTTGCTTTTTCTGGTGTATTTTGAACTTTTATTGCAAAACATTAGTCTCCCCTGCCCCCCTTTTACATTCCACATAGCTAAACATGATAGGACAGGGATTTTTACATTTCCAGTATCCATCATGTTACAACCTCACACATTGTAGAGGACTGGGGATCATTTAACAGCAGAACAGTAACAGTATAAAAAATCTGAAAATGAATTTTCTGACCCCCCCAAAAATGTACATCATAGTAAAACTGACCTTACGGAAGGCAGCATTTTCCTTCCCTAAACAGGAATAGACTGGTAATCTGTTCCACTTTGTGCAAAGAAAAACAAGACCATTAATGTTATGGTTTTCTGTCTCTTTAAGAGACAAGCCACACCCACTCCCCTCCCCCATTCGCTGAGGCAGGCTGATCTCCAGCTTCCTGCCTGAGCTTGCTCTCTCTTTTCCATCTTCCTCTCGGAGAGGCAGCTTCGCTTCTGCCTCTCTCCCCACTTCTCTGCTTCCCTCCTTCTCTGTCTCTTTCTCCTCTTCTCT
>NW_026067940.1:8017135-8018392 GCF_014885135.2 Alexandromys fortis | reverse complement strand
TCCCCCCTTCACCCTTCCTCCTCCATAACCCCCTGAATAAACATTCAACCTCACACTGCATGTCGTGTCTATCCATGTTTCTGTCTTCTGCCCGCCTGCCATGTGTCTCCCTGCCTGGAACCAGCCATTGCTCTGAGACCAGCAGCCGTCTCTGCCTGGGACTGGCTGCTCCCAGGGCCCGCTGTCTGCCGCCACATGGCCCACCACCACCATTTGGGACCTACAACATTTCTACTGCCTCTGCCATGGGGATCTTGCAGCATTTTTTAAAAAAGAATAACAATTAATATTAAGAGTTATTAATGAGCAGTGTTTGTTGATTATTGTCATTTTGTTGTGATGATATGGGGCTTTTATCTGTTCTAAATTATTTATTCCTTTTGTCCTCTTGGATTTAGTTAACCTCTTTAGACTGAAGTTCTCTTTTAATGCCTTCTACAGAGCTGTGTATTGGTGGACAGAATTTGGTAAATTTGTTTTTATTATGAGATGTTTTCCTTTCTCTGTCAATTGTGATTGGTAGTTTTTATGGGTAGTTGAGTCTGGGCTGGCATCTGTGGTCTCTCATAGCTTGTAGAACATCCATCCCTGTCCTTCTGGCTTTCAGAGTCCCCATCACAAAGTCGAGTGTTGCTCTAATGGGCCTGCCTTTGTACGTGACTTGGCCTTTTTTTCCCTTGCAGCTATATTATCCCTTCTTTGTTCTGTATTTTTAGTGTTTTGATTATTTTGTATCATATGAAGTTTCTTTTTTGGACCTGTCTATTTGGTCTGTATGCCTCTTATACCTTGATAGGTGTCTCCATTTTTTAGATTGGTGGGATTTTTATACAGTGATTTTTGTTTGAAATATTCTATGTGTTTTGACCTGGGTTTCTCTACTTCTGTATCTATTGTATACAAAGGAGCGTAGTAAAGAATCTGCCACCAGGATCACTCCATGGTATGGTTAGGGGGAAGGTTTTTACTGTGCACAAGAGAAAGAAAATACCCAGAGCTGTCTGAAGGAATTCAGAATGTAGAGAAAAGAAAACAGATTGAATGCAGTCAGCAGATTGGACATGGCCTGGGATATCTTCAAGAGAAGAGAGAATAGCACATAGTGAGAGAGCAAGAGGACAGAAAGAGATAGATAGATAGACAGGTAGGTAGATGATAGATAGATAGATAGATAGATAGATAGATAGATAGATAGATAGATAGATAATAGAGAGATGATAGATAGATAGATAGATAGATGATAGGTAGATAATAGAT
>NW_026067940.1:7970839-8017120 GCF_014885135.2 Alexandromys fortis | reverse complement strand
CATCTCAGAACCAGAACATCCACTCCTCCACCATGTAGACAATCAATACTTGGAAATCCATCATTCCCCATCTTCCTATGTGCAGCTATTCAAGCCTTCAGGGTCCAGAAACCTGATTTCCAATATGTGCTTTAATATCTGGACTTGCCATGCCAAGTTCACCCATGACAAAGCCACCAATGATTCCTTTGCCTGTAGACCACTTGCGAAGATCACTCACCTTTGGGCACTTAAGGTACAGGTCCTTCAAAGGCTTTCCAGTGCTAAGTAGGTCAGTCTCCCTGTGCTCATTACATCACACTCTAGGGATGGTCACCATCTAGGTGGATGGGACATGAAGACAAGGCCCACCTCAGTATGCTTATTAGTTTTTCACCCCTGGTATCCTCAATGGGTGATATGATATCCCAACAGTCACAAGCTATGGTTAACCTTCTGATCTTCATTCTGCCTGGGACAACTGTTGACAGCTCCTATTTGTGCTGTTTATTCCCTGTGAAAGGTGTAGGATATACCTGATTAATAGCTGAAACTCCATAGCACCCTAATAACCCTGAGAAGTTTTCTGTCACCACTCTTTCTGATGAGCATTCCTAATGGGATCCCAACTTCTAAGTTCTCCAGAACCTTCTTAGAATGAGGAAAGTCATCTCTGAGGCAGTTCAAAATGGAGTTTATAGACTCACTGACTTGGCCAAAATTGGAAAAGTCACCCAGCACCCAACTAGTTCCACAATCACTTCTGAAAATGTTCCTGTGTTGCTTACAGGTGATACACCTCACCCAACTCGGAAGTGAGGGAACACTATTTAATGAACACTGCTTTTGTCCATCAGTCCTCAGTGGGTGTTTGCTGAAAGCTCCAAAAGCCAGAGGAACTTGTATGGATGAATATTGATCAGTCCTTTGATAGTAATATCAATGTAGTGGCTAATCAGGAAAAAACTGTAAGGAAGAAAAGGAAAAGTACTTAGATAAAAAGTCAAAAACTATGGCTCTCACAATGCACTCTGGGGAAAATCCAGGCATCCAGAAACCCAAAAGAAGAAATGAACTCTAATGACAGTTGGGCAGGGACTAATATTCTTACTACAAGGAAAGGGACATTGAAAGATTAAGTGCAACAGGAAGGGGTCTCCAGGGTTCATCCAGAGGAGACAAATTCCCAAAGGAAAGAAATAAGACTCTGATAGTAGCTACAATAAAACAAGTGTTCCACTGGGGGCCGAGGCTGCCCCTTGAGAGACAGACTCAGACTGAAAATGAGCCGGCTAAGTCAAGATCAGTCTCCAGGAACCCATGGCCAAAACAGATGTTAAGCTCCAAATAAGGGACTTCATCTTGGACACATGAACAGCTGTCATCACGGATACTTATCTTATAGGGAAGCTTGCTAATAATACTGTGACCATTTTCTCATCTCTAGGGTGATTAAGAAATATTGATTCAGAGTCACTGAACTGCTTTCTGGTAGGTTATCGTATTAGGCACTGATTTTTATACATGCCAGAAATCCCGGGTCCACTCATTGTCAAAATTTGGAACAATTCTGGCCATTGACTTGAACTCAGGAAGCTTTCCAGGAAGAAGTGTCCAGAGGAAGACATGCTATAGGAATTTCAATATGTCTCAAAGTTCTGCTAGCACAGGATTCTTGATTGTCAGTGATAGCTAAACCCCTTCATGAAACTGGAACCAATATCACAAGAACCATTAGGTGAGTTATTCAACCTAACAAAAAGACAGTTGGCCCATTTGGGACCCTGGAAATCATCATTGTTTCCTAGCCGTTGATGTTGCATACATATAAAAAGGGAAGAATTGAACGAGACCTGTTAACTTAATCCACTGAACCTTGTAATTAAGCAGTGGCACACTTGTCTAAGAAACTATGTCCCATGGCTTCAAACTGACCTCCATGTCTTTAGGCATTGGCGGCAATTTTCCCAGAAATTCCTGCAACACATCTTTCTCAGTATAATATTCCCCATAGTATAGCTTTTAAAAAATTAAATGCAAATATTATGTTTACCGTATCTTCTATAATTTGCTTCTTATATCTATTCTTATCTCTTAGTTCACCTTTCCTATCCTAATGTGCACCATTTCTTACAAGTTATAGAATGCTATGCTATTTCTGTCTATTTTAATTTGTCCCAATATATCAGTATCTGTAAAACACATATAAGTATATGCACTGAATAATTTTTGACAGCAGGTAAGATATTTCATGAAGAACATAGTCACTAGGATACAAATATTTTGCCATTTTCCCAAAAAAATGCAATTCTTTAATTCTTTTGCTTTACAGTCCCAAGTAAAACTATAATCTAGCCATATTAGCATATACAAAATGTATTCAAATTTTATTTTCTAATATGTGTATATAATACATTTATAATATATATAAGATGTACACATATATGTATATTTTAATAGACAAATAGCTGAACCATGCACATACTAGTCACACCGAGTTTACACAGGAGCACAGAGATCTGTGGGTGTGTTTGGACAGTAGCAGGACTATAAGTTTCTGTTCTTGGCCACTTGTGAACTGCGTAACTGTAGTTAAACCATCCTCGGTACCTCAGTGTCCATACCTGTAAAACAAAGTTCTCTGGTAACTTTCTATTTAGTTTTTGTGAGAAGAAAACTACTGAAAGCATATAGGGCAATGGGGGAGCTCCAGGCTGCCATGGAGCTAGCTGGACAGTCAGTATGCACTCTGGATCACCCAAGAGGTCTCACTGTAAGCATACCAAATTCTGCTGGCGCAAGTCTTTAGTCTAAGAAAATAACTGTGCTGTCTACTCCCCCAACATTTCCCCACTTCTGTCTCTTTTTCAAGCCACCAACTTTCTTTCCTTAACATGACCGGGCCACCCAAACTCCATTTTCCCTTCTGCTCCACAAAGCAGCAGGGTAAAGCTGTGTGATTACTGCATGGAGCAAGAACCTGGACCAAGGAGTTGGGTTTCTCATGATTAGAACTGCCAGCCATTCCTAGGGTCACAGAGAATGCTCTTCTGTTTCAGACCTGTCGCAGGTCGCTTTCCTGGGTGCTTGCTCTTTCCCTTCCTAATAATTTCCAGAACCATTTGTGCACCCCAGCTTCTGGCTGGTTGTATCCGTCTCCCCACCAGACCATGGGCCTCATCATAGACTGGATGCATCTGTCCTGATAACTGCACATTCTGAGCACTCAGCATGGCTCACAGCCATTCTTGACAAATACTTAAGACCTCATGCTCCCCTCAAGTCTCTTCTCACCCCTTCCTAGATCTCTCTCCTCCCAAACCAAGAGGATGTCATACTGATTTTGAGCTAACTGTCCCAACTTATCATCTCTGATTTTGCCACAGATTTCTAACAGGTTTTCATTTTTAAAATGTTTTTCTTCTAATGTGGGTGTCTACTGTCAACCTCCCTGCTTAAAAACCACTTCACAATGTCAATTCCCAAATGTTTTTCAGATAATTGTCAAACCGATTCATCTAGAAAGGAACAACTCAGATGATGGTGAGGGACTGAAGCTTCAGGGTTCATATCTGTAGTAGGGGCAGCAATAATGATTTATGACTCCTGCAAGGCTAAAATTAGATACGGGCAGTATGAGCAGACATTTGGCAGACGGGAAATCAACATAGCTACTCACATCAATAATACTTAGGATTTTTCATCCAGAGGAATGAGAATGTTTGGGAAAACAAACAGGAAACTCTTGAGAATTATTTTAAAGGTTACTAGGGTGGGGGTAGAGTGAAAAGAATTAATTCTATGTTTCTCATTCCAAAAGACACAAGTAGTATCAACAGGTAGGAATTAAAATGAAGTAGGATTTCTTAAAATCTTGTTCATAAAAATAAACTTGGTTTTTAGTTCCCTGTCACTGGAGAAAATCAAACTAAAGTTGCCCCCCCATTTTTTTTAAAAGGTAAGCCTTTAAATATATTGTGCTTTAAGTAAACTAAGGATTCCTATTTAAAATTCCTTAACAACCTGTGAGTCATTGAAAATTCTTTCCTAACCACTCTGGACCATTACGTTTTTCTATTCCTTCAGAAGTCCTTATTTTTTCTTTTAAAGAATGTATAAATGCTGAAGTAAACTATCTGTTTTCATAACCATCCTATGATTAGGTGGTTAAAATGAGAAAGAAAAACATGGTTAAATGAAGACTTAACAGTAGCAGTCTATAATAGTAATTTGCCTTCTTGGGTTAAATGATTTTGTCAATGGAGAGCTTGAAGGCTGTGGTAGTTTGAATGTAACTGGCCTCCATAATCCCATAGGGATGAGATTATGATTAGGAAGTGTGGCTTTGTTGGAGTGGGTATGGCCTTGTTGGAAGAAGTCTGTCACTGTGATGCTGGGCTTGGAGGTTTCCTATGCTCAGGATACTGTCCAGTGTCTCAGTTGGCTTCCTGTTGCCTGTAAGATATAGGAATTTCAGCTAGTCCAGTACCATGTCTGCCTGCTTGCTCCCATGTTCCTTGTCATGATCATAATAGACTAAATATCTGAAACTGCAAGTAAGTCACCCCAATTAAATATTTTCTTTATAAGAGTTGCTATGGTCATGGTGTCTCTTTATAGCCACAAAAACTAAGACAGAAACTGGTACCATGGACAGGGGTAATGTTGTGACAGGTCAGACCATGTTTTTATTTGGAAGAATTTAAGCATTGGTACTTTGGGTTATGAAAGCAGTTGTATGCTAGAAGCACTGCTTAATGGGCTATACTAGTAGGAATATGAAAGACAGAGGTGCTAAGAGTTATTTGAACTGTTGGGGGTTCACGCAAGAGGTTACAGAGAAGAATTTTAGTATGTTGCCTAGATCATTCTTGTGATATCTTGTTGAAGAAAGTGGTTGGGTTTTTTGTTTGTTTGTTTTTTGGTTTTTGTTTTTGTTTTTTGTCCTTGTCTGAAAAGTCTGCCTGAGGCGGAAGAAATTCCAAACCAGCCTAGTATAGACCTTCACGTGGTTACTAGGGTTCATGCTTATTAAGAATTATAATGAAAAGTAGAAAGCTGAGCAAGGCAAATTACATATATAAATTTTGAGGAGAAAAAGAGTACCAGGAAGTAGAATGGAGGCAAATTCTGTGTCCAAGGAGATAAATGGATTAAGAAATAGAAAATAGGGAGTGGTGACCTCAGGGCAAGATTCCACCCAGCTCAGTTCCAACTTGTGAAAACAACTAAAGAAAAGCATAGAGCTGGGTGTGGTGGGGACACCTTTAATCCCAGCTCTGGGAAGGCAGAAGGGGGCAGTTCTCTGAATTTGGGGCCAGTCTGGTCTAGAGATTCAGTTTCAAAGACAGCCAAACTTAGGCAGTAAAGGATGGAAAATTGGTAAAGATATAATTGAACAAGGGGAGTATGTTCTGGTCCCAGTAAGCAACAAAACTTGGCAGCTTCCGCCACATGGTTCTGGCATTAGGGTTAAGGATAGAAGAAACAGGTTATGGAATTTGTCTTCTCACCTAAAGAATACCACTGAGGCCAGGCATTTGTCGGGGTGTCCCTGAATGGAGTCCTAGTAGAGAGGCCATTGTGTGATGCTGTGAAGTTGAAGCCTGGACTGCTTTGGAGAACCCAAGATGTTAGAGATGACAGAGCCATGGGATAACTGCCAAGAACAGCTGCTAACAGGGAGTGGAAACAGTCCAATAGAAAAAAGTGTTGCAGTCAATGAAGTTGAATAGAGTTGGAGATCTGAAGGGTGCTTTGACATCAGGCATGGAGATAGACTTTGGAGTTTGCCCAGATGGTGTTCAGTCTTATTTTGGTACAGTATTTCCTCCCTGTGCTCTCTTGCCTGTTTTTAGAATAGTGCCATCATATGTTAGAAGTATGTGATCTGCTTTTTTATTTTGATTTTATAGGGGATTGCGTTAAGAAATTGCATAAATCTCTGAAGAGACTTTGAACTTTTAAATGTTGTCAAGACTGTGATAGACAGTGAAGGCTTTTGAAGTTGGACTGAATGCAGTTTGCATTATGATATTGTTACAGGATTATGAGGCCTAGGGAGTGGAATGTGGTAGTTTGAATGTAATTAGCCCCCATAATCTCATAGGGAGTGGCACTATTAGGAGATGTGGCTTTGTTGGAGGTATGGCCTTGTTAGAGGAAGTGTGTCACTGTGAGGGTGGGCTTTGAGGTTTCCTATGCTTGGGATACTATCTAGTCAACTTCCTGTTGCCTTCTGATCAAGATGTAGCCAGCACCACATCTGCCTGCTTGCTACCATGCTTCCTGCCACGATGAGAATGGACTGAATCTCTGAAACTGTAAGCAAGCCACCCCAATTAAATACTATATAAGAGTTTCTGTGGTCATGGTGTCTCTTCACAGCAAATAGTAACCCTAACTGACAAAGGTAATATGGAAGCAATCATCAATGTTTAAAATTTAAATAAGAATGAAATTCCCCATCACTGTAAAGGCCGATCCATTGCAACAAAACTGGGGACAAGGAACATTTGCTTGTTTTGGTATTGGTAGAGGAATAGTCTTTGATATCTTTTAACTATTGCTCCAAGTGAGAGGGATTTCAGACAAGTTAGCAAATATTTAACAACTTCCCCATGATGGATATTCTTGATTGTCAACTTGACACACCTGGGAAGAGTGAGCCACAACTGAGGAATTTCTTCCATTAGATTTGTCTGTGAGTATGTTTTTGAGGCATTTTCTCTTCTTCTCCCCCTCCTTCCTATTTTCCCTTTTATTGAAAATAGGTTCTTTTCTCATATGATATATCCTGATTATAGTTTACCCTCCTCTCTACTGCTACCAGTTTTTTCTCACCTCCCCTCCTCCCCAAGTTCACTCTCTTTTGGTCTCTAATTAATTAATTGACTAATTAATTAATTAATTTAGACCAGTAGTGTTTGGTTTTACCCTATGTCTCTGGGCTATCTAGTCTCTGATTCTTGGTTATCAAAACATTTTCTTGATTGCTAACTGATGTAGGAGAGTCCAACTCATGTGGGTGGTGCTATCACTGGGAAGGTAGGCCTTGGAGTGTGTAAATTATAGGAAAGTTAGCTGAGCAAACCAATAAAAAACATTCCTCCATGGTCTTTGCTTCAGTTCCTGCCTCTGGGTTAGGCTCATGCCTGAGATCCTGCTCTAACTCCCCTCAGGGATAAACTGTGACTTGGAACTATAAAGCCAAATAGGCCCTTTCTTTCCTCAGGTTGGTTCTGGTCAGCATCTTATTGCAGCAACAAAAAGCAAGCTAGGATACCTGTATAGGACAGTTAATTTTGTCCTTTCTAGTCCATAGACTACACAGGCTGAAGTCAAGGAGAATGTAAACATTAGGGAGAAATTGATTGCTGTAATTTGTCAGGAACATCTGGGAAGGATGATCTCAAATTTTGAAAGCCCAAATTCTACAAATCTGGGCCTATGGAAGAGCTAACAGCTCTCTCCTTTCCCAACACTCCTACCTCTATACAGTTTGAAGACAGTTTGCAGTGGCAACTTGGAAATTCTCCAAGTGCACACCCCCCCCCACTGCTGTGCTCCCTGGTGCAGTTCCCTGCCACCTGATGACTTGCACAGCTTCTAGTTTGTGCTCTCTTGGGAGTTCTGGGCTTTTTTGCTGCATGTACAGCATTGATTTAATTGTTTTAAATTTGTCAAGCAAAGCATATTTCTCAGTATTTAACCAGCACCAAAGTGAGAAAGCCAAAGAGGCTCAAGACTGTTTGTGGCACCAGGTTGTGCTGCTAGTCATGACTCAGCAACCATGACACCTACTGGACAACAAAGATTATTAGACCTAAAACAATTTACCTGACCTCATACCAGGTAAATATATTCTTAATTAAAAAAACAATAAACTTGAAAGTTGTATAATTGCAGACATTACTATTGAAACTTTTAGCAACTCTTTTGCTAATACTATGAATTGTATTCTGCAAGACTTATATGGTTATTGTGATATATCCATTTATTGGATATTGGGACTCATTTTTTTCTTCATTTTATATACTTAATAAAATAGTTTGATGACAAAACCAAGATGTTAGTTTCAGCAGTCCTAGATGTAGGGCCTCAACTTATGTTTAAATGTTGTTTCAGGGAAGAAGCTAAATTTTACAACAACGGGGGAAAGAAAAAGGACTTGAGACTTCCCAAGATTAAATTCTTGGTGAGGTCACTTGTGCTGATCCACAGGCTCAAGCTTTTTACAATGAACAAATCTTGTCCCTATGCCACAAAACGTCCTTAAATGCTTGGGACAGGATTCAAGAACTAGGAAAATGAATTGAATCAAATACCAGGGTTAAACAGGGTCAGAGAGAACCTTTTAGTGACTTTTTACAAAAATTAACTAAAACAGTACAAATAGGAATAACAGACCCTGATGCTAGACAAGTACTTATTGAATTTCTGGCTTTTGAAATTGCCAACTTAGAATGCAAAAACACACATTGGAAATAATATATAAAAATTATTCTAAATCTATAATTTTCCATTACATGGATGACATTTTGCTATCTGATTCAAACATAGATACTTTAGAAAAAAATGTTTGAAGAAGTAAAGTAAGTTTTGCTTAAATGGGGATTACAAATTGCTCCTGAAGAAATGTAGAGAGGAAATTCTGTCAATTTCCTAGGTTATAGAATAAGTTTACAGAAAATTAGAACACAAAAGGCATGAATTAGGAAAGACTGGATTCAGACTCTTAATGACTTTCAAAGATTGTTAGGAGACATTTTCAGTCTATGACCAGCTGTTGGGATAACACCTAATCTAATAATTTATTTAAATAAAACCCTAGATGGTGATAGAGACAGAGAATTAACAGCTGAAGCAGAAAAGGAATTAACAATTGTTGAGGGGAAATTACAGGAGGCACATGCAGACAGGGTGAATTCAAATCTTAATTGTATTCTCATCATGTTGCCCTTCAGAATTTCTCCTATAGGAATTTTAATACAGCTGGATGATATTATCTTAGAATGGATCTTTTAATCACATAAACCAAGTAAAAAATTAAAAACTTATGTGGAAAAAGTCTCTGAATTAATTATAAAAGGAAAATTGAGACATTGTCAACTAGCAGGTATAAACCCAAGAGAGATTATAGTGCTTTTTATTACTGATGAAATAAAAAAATAGTTATGGGAAGATGATGAACCATGGCAAAGAGCTTGTGCTAATTTTTGGGGGAGATAATAGTAATTATCCCAAAAGCAATAGACTTAACCTTATAGAGAGAGCTTCTTGGATTCTTCCCTGAATTTTACATGATGCTCCAATATCTGAAGCCTGTAAGTTTTTTTTTCTTTTTGTTTTTCGAGACAGAGTTTCTTTGTAGCTTTGGAGCCTGTCCTGGAGAGACAATACATATTATACTGATACAAATAAATCAGGGAAAGCAGGTTACAAATCAGAAGATTTAAGTAAGGTGGAACAAAGCCCTTATAATTTTGTCCAAAAGGCAAAATTATATGCTATTCTCATGGTGCTAAGGGATTTTAAAGAAACTCTTAATATAGTTACTGATTCACAATATGCAGAAAGAGTTGTTTTGCATTTTGAAACTACTGAATTTATACCATATGATACAGAATTGACTTTATTATACATACAGGTTCAAGATATAATCAGGAATATGCTTTGTCCCATATACATAACACACATCTGATCTCATATGGCTTGCCCAGGTCCTCTGGCACAAGGTAATGAAGAAATTGATCAATTACTGATTGAAAGTGTGTTGAAGGCCTCAGAATTCCATAAGAAACATCATGTAAATAGCAAAAGTTTAAAGAAAGAGTTCTCTATTACATGGCAACAAGCTAAGAACATTATAAAGAGATGTCCTACTTGCTCTTTCTTTAACCAAACACTGCTACCTGCAGGGACTAACCCAAAGGGTACTCAAAGGAATGAGATCTGGCAGATGGATGTGTTCCACTTTACATAATTTGCAATTAAAATATGTACACCACATCATTGATACTTATTCAGATTTTCAGTGGGCAACTGCTTTAAGCTTAGAAAAGGCTGATTAAGCAATCACACATTTATTAGAAGTTATGGCCATCATGGGTATTGCTGCACAAATAAAGACAAATAATAGTCCAGCATAAGTCTCTAAGAAAACGGAACAGTTTTTTGCTTATTATAATATAAAGCACACAATCCTATAGGTCAGGCAGTTGTAGAAAGATCAAACCGAACTATAAAGAATATGTTAAACAAACAGAAAGGATGGAAAGTAACCCCAGAAATAGATCACATAATATATTATTAACCTTGAATTTTCTTAATGCTAATAAGAAAGAGAGAACAGCAGCAGAGAAATATTAGATATTAGAAAAGTCTTCTGAATTAAATCAGTCTGTGTATTTCAAGGATGTGTTGATCTCACAATGGAAGCCAGTAGATGTGCTGTGTTGAGGAAGGGCCTTTGCTCTTGTTCCCACAGAAGAAGAAAAATTATGGATACTATCAGAATTAATAAAGATTCGGTTTGAAAATAAATCTCTTAGCTGGGCGGTGGTGGCGCACGCCTTTAATCCCAGCACTTGGGAGGCAGAGGCAGGTGGATCTCTGTGAGTTCAAGACCAGCCTGGTCTACAAGAGNTGACAGCTCATTCACAAAGGTGACAACCAAACAGGTGGTAAGAAAACCATATAGGGTTGGGGCAGAATTCTTCTCTTGTCTTTACAGGAAAATATACATCTTCAAAAATTCAAGAGACCCAGAATGTTTAGATGCTGACAGGAGGAAAATTAATTATCTAATAAAGATCATCAAGAAAAAGGAATATGGCTTGTAAGGACAGGTGATAAAAACATATATGAGTATATAGAGCTGCCTTTAGAGTTGGACAACAGCTCTGTCTTTCTTTAAATCCAAGCATGTTGTTAAAAGAAATATTTAGAGTTTCTGTCTCATGTCAAGAGCTGTCTGGTATGGGACAGAAAGAAAAACAAATTTAGAAAATATTTTACTGTTCTTCATACCTATTTTTATCTCCATCATACCTTTCATTGAATATATATGTCTGTATATGTCTATATAAATAATGTTAAAGTTTTCCACAATGAACAATGAATTTTCCTGCAGTAATCTTTGAAGTTTTCAGGAAGAAAATGGAGCCCCACAACAACTCTACCTGGTTGATATGACATCATGATGCTGATAGTGCTATTATAAGACCTGTTTGGGGTACCAGCTGCTCAAGATGGTTCCAACTTGGTTAGGTGAAATGGTGTATGGTGCACTTTTTTACAACCTTCTGGCAAGAATTCCAAATAGGAACCTCAGAAACACCTTACCAAATACTCAGAGACTATCTGCATTTATACCAAAAGTAATCTTGGAATTTAACCATTATTTTACTTTTCAGGATCCCATAGAAAGAACATCGCCACCATGACAGCTGGAAGTAATTCTAGAAGATGATATCCCCTCTCCCAACAAAGTTTGTCCTTCAAGTTAGGGACATCATTTAGAGGTTGGTTATAATTGGTATAATGTTGGGGGTTGGGGGAAATTATGTAGGCTCAGGGATCTCTTTGAAAAAAAGAAAAAATTGGATGAGATAATAGATTAGTGTGAGCTTACTCACACTAATAATAATAGTGAGTAATAGAATGAATACTTGCGAGCTATTATTTATAGGCAATTGACATTGGTATAGATTCTTGTATATTGATACAAGCTTAAATTATATTGAATATGTTCCTATTTTCATCCACATTATTTGAATACCTAGGCAAAGTTATTTTGTCATACTGTATGCATGCATGCATGCTTAAAACATTTTGTATACTGATACAATTTTAGGGTATATTTATCATATTGCACTATAGATTTCTACCTCTGATCAAGATACTTATACATCATTTGCATTTTGTGATCATTTTCTTCATTTGTTGCATAGTTGTTTAAAGTTTGTTTAATATTCTAATATGAAGTCTCAGTCTTTAAGTTATATAGGTATTAAGATTCATAGGTCAATAGTCATCCAAGTTTGTCATACTTGTAGTTAGACTAGTCAGGTTCTTTAGATACATAGAGTTTGTATTCTACATAGGTAGGTAGTCTTCAACCACTTCAAAGAACCGTAGAATATAGCATTTAAATAACTTAGGGTTCTGTTGATGTGAGGCATGATTGCTCCTGGCAGCACTGTTCTATTCCCAAGAGAATATTGAGCATTGAAGACACTCTACTTGGAGCTTCTTTTCTTTTTGGCAAAACTGGAGTTTGGGCAAGGAACTGTCCATGCATCAACCACTGACAAAATGCACAATGTTTGGACAGGACAAGCAGAATACAAGAAAAAAGATTGTCAAATCTTGCCAAGACAGGGTAAGACAGTTTTGAAATTTTTTCCTACCTCTAAAACTGTCTGTCAGTTACTCTAGGCCTTAGCTGAAGTTGGTTGCTCCAACATTGCAAATGAGACTTTGGGTGATTGCCCAAGTAGCCAGTTGTCTCTGTCATTTGTTGCACATTTTAGAAGTTGCTTGATTGCACTTTCTGTGTTGCGGGAGGTCCTTCCGCCCCTCCAACCAATAGCTGCTGTGATACCAGCCCATTGGGGCGTGGTCTCTCTCCCTTTAAAAAAGCGGCTATTTCCTCTGCTCGCTCTCTTCACTTCCTGCTCCGCCGGAGACTAGACTCCCTTCCTGGTTGTGCAGATGGCTGTTGGCTGGGACGGTGATCTGTAAGTTTTCCCCTTTAAATAAATAACACCCTATTAATCATAACTCCAAACTGGTGTGGCCTTGTTCGTGACTTACGCCTTCATCTGGCGCCCGAACGTTTGGCTTTTAGGACCTCTCCTTTCCCCACTCGAGTTCGGCTTGGCATGTGAGCCCTTCCTTCCTTAGCCGGGCCTGTGCCTTGCGGCAGGCGGCCGTGTGGCCTGTGCCTTGCGGCGGCCGTGTGGCCTGTGCCTTGTGGCAGCCTTGTAGCCTGTGCCTTGTGCGTGGAGCCAGCAGTTTAATATAAATNTTTTTTTTACTTTTTCAAACATTCTATACGAAGTACCTACATTAGAATCAGATTGTGAAATGCCATCTATGTAATCCATGTAACTATAGATTCAGAAAATTACGTATAATTTCCAATGACTGACTTAGAAAATATTGGCATAGAGTAGGGCTATTTAACATTCCCTGTGGGAGAATCTTCCATTGATATCTTTTAGTAGGCTGAGAATTATTTTAAGTAGGTTCTGGGAAGGCAATTTTTTTCTCTGTCTTTTTTTTGTAAAGGTATAGTGAAAAAACAATATTTTAAATAAATAACTAAGAGAGGATATCATTTAGGTAATAGAGAAGGCAAAGGAATTCCAGATTGTTGAGAGCCCATTGGCTAAACCACCTTATTAACAGCTCTTATAATATCATTTCCAGAAACTTGAGTTGGTTTACGGTCTGTTTTTTGAATTGCAGGAATGTTAATCTGGGTATTCCATTGTTATATCAGATCATGATCCCATAGATTTCATGCTTATTAACCTCATATGGCCTCAGCCTTCCTCTCTGTTCTTCTGATCATATGCATTCAACCAATTTTTTGCTTTATTTTAACTGAGATAGGGTTACAATACCTAGGAATTGAATACCTGCCTCCTGTAGAGTTCAATTGGTATGCCAAGATTCTGGAGTAATAATAATCCCATCTGTACCTGTGTCTAACAATCCTTCAGTTATAACATTATTTATTCATACTCTCAGTTTTTGTCTTTGATCATTAATAGAAGTCGGCCAAAATACACATTTTCTATTTTTCTATTAAAATTTTTTATTCAACCTCCATAGTTATTCTATCATTCAGAGTATTATGGTTTTTTACACCAGGCACTGGATTTTCTAATCTTCCTGGGGAGGCATGTCCTCCACAGTAATCTGGGGGCCTATGGGAGGTCCCTCAAGGTGTTTCCCAATAGTAATAGGTTACCTTATTTGCCTCTTTTTGATCTACATTCATTGTTCCTATGTCAGTCTTTGCCACATCTTCTGCATAATCCAAAAGTTTGGGGCCTTCTATTTGGGTCATTCCCAAAAGAAACATTGTTTCTAGGAACACCCTGTCTACAACCTTTTGTCAGATGGCCTATTCTACCACAATTAAAACATTTAGTATTTTGATATCTCATCATACTTTGTAAATCACTCTTCCTACACAAGCCCCAGTGATATAGTCAAAGGACTCAACATTGACTGTGTAGGATCCATTCAACCATTGGTGATGATGTGATCTTTAAGGGCCCATGTATCTTTTTGCATTCTAAATTAGCATTTTCAAAAGTCAGAGAGTCAATGAGTACTCCTCTAGCTTCTGTATCTGCTACCCCTTTGTATGGCTTTTGTTAATCTTTGCAAAAAGTCACTAAATGTTCTTGGGCCTAGTATAACTTTAGTATATGACTCAATTATATTTTCTAGTTCTTGAATCTTGTCTCAAGTAGTCAAGGCTACTGTATGACATAGAGACAAGGTATGTTCACTGTATATATCTTACTATCCATATCAGCAAAATGGCCCTCACCAAGAATTTGATTTTGGGAGACCTCAAAACCCAACTCTACCTTGATGTCCAAGGACCTTAGCTTCCTCTCTCCAATAACTTCAACAACCCAGGTAGATCATATACCTCTTCTAGAATTCCTTCCATAGTAGAAACAAAAATGGTTTTAAATTCCTGAATTGTGATATTATCTGCCATTATCAGATAACTTACTTCCATTAAAATCTTGACTCAGATGAGGATTTTAAGGTTTAATAATGATGTGGACCAGCAGGTATCATAGTTATACTGCTACAGCAGTCCAGAGATGCTGGAGCTCTGATTTTACTTGTTCCAATGTAGCTAATCTCTGGATTTCCTAAGCAGAACTCAAAACAAAACTGAATAGAATTAAAAAAAAAAAACACCCATCAGAGCAACCATGTAGTGGGTGGACATAGGCCTTGAAATCCATGGGAGCTACACATGGGGTTGCATGCAAGCCACAGGAACAGTGGGAGCCACATGAAGCTGCAGGGGAGGCATGGGAAGTTGTGTGGGTGCTACATGGGGTGGCAGTAATCCACGGGTGCTTTGGGAAGCCACAGGCGGACAAGCAGTATAGGATAGGAAGGTAAATCAGGCAGATGGGAGTTGGGAGTACTAGTTTTTCTCCCGAACCCAGGTGGCTATGTTTGGGTCCAGCGCTGACCTATGTTAGTGGCTAAAAAACCTCAGGCAAACAGTTTTTTCATGAATTCACACCTCAAATGTTGGGTGCCAAATGTAGCATTACTAATAACAACCCAGAGACAGATATTGGGGTTCAACCTGATGGTCAGAAAAGCAAACAGCCAGCCACTGGCTCTTACCTCTACCTCAGTTCAAACTGGCAATTCTGCCTTTAGGAATCCTCAAAACGAGAATGTGCCTAAGAGATATCTCTTCTCATTTTATATTCCTCTCTAGTGTTGGGATTAAAGGTGTGCACCACTACTTCCTGGCTTCTATGGTAAAATAGTGTGACTACTGGGATTAAAGGTGAATGTCACTACTGCATGGTCTGTAAAGCTGACCAGGGCAACAGTTTTACTCTCTTATCTTCAGGAAAGATTTATTTATAAAAGTATAAAGAAATATCATTACAGTTTCCCGAGTGTACTCCCAGACAGCTGGGATAGCTCTTCAGCTGGCTATAAACTGTGTCTGAGTAGTCATCTCTGGTTTACTCCCCAGAACAAACCAGCTAGATCAGGAGAACTTTCAGGGATCCAATGAGTCTGCCTGCCAGGAGGTCTCTACCAAAGTACAATTTAAAAAACATCTATCTTATACCCTCTACTATAAATAAGAAAGCAACAAGCCTGCTGCATATTGTTGGCTCAGGAAATGACATCTTCCACACTGGAGAGTGTTATTCAGGGGTGCACACAACAAGTGACATGAAATGAGGCCCATTGAATGTGGCCCAGGGCAGGAGAACTATATGGAATAGGTCCTGCCTTGCAGCTTACCAAGCAAAATATACAGGTGGTAGTCAAGAATGTTATCTGGCACACATGGCAAATCCAGTGGGAGAACTGTGAACTAGTCACACATTTCTCTGTGGTTCTTTGAAAATAAGCTCACCTACAGTGGAGAATCACATACATTTTGAAGTTGGATCCTAGTGTGATACTGACCCTTGGTAAAGATATAATGCCTGAACACAAAACCCCAAATGAATTTGAATCTGAGCATGCCACTCATTAGCTAAGAGCTGTTAAACCTGCTAAAACACAAGGTCAAGTAAGTCCAGCAGCTACTCATCGTAAGTTTTAAGTGGTACATTTTGGGACTGAACATGAAAGCCTGAGAGGACAAATAATCTGAGTTGATAGCCTCCCACAAGAGATACCATAGCCATTCCTTATGTCACAAACCCAGATAGACATACATTTTTGATTTTTCTATCTTTTTTCTCTGTCTTCTTTTTTTCTTTTATATTATTTCTATTTTTATTAATGTTTGACAGTTTCATACATATATAATATATTTTGGTCATTTTGTCACACACACAAACACACACTATTGCAGGGTATTTAATCACACTATGAAATCCTGAGCCTGTGTTAATAAAATCAAGTTTGGATTGGGTTGTGAATCCAGCAACTAGTTGTTAAGAATTAGCTATAGAGATTACAGAGGATCCAGGAATACAAATAGAGAGATACACAGGAAGAAATAGGAAGGGATTTAGAAATTCTTTGACTTTTTTGGTTTAAGTTGAGTGGATAGTCTCTTGCTGGGTCTCTGACCAAAAATGAAGGTTAGCTGGTTGCTTCTTGACTTCTCTGATCTAGTTGGTTTTCATCATAACATCTGACTCCTGAGTCTTTATAGAACAACATAGATAATAATATTTGGTGCTCCAATGCCTGACACCACCACATGAATAGAGAGGTCACATCATCCAGCTCCACAAATCCTGCTGATGCCACTGTTCAACCCAGCATATTCCCAGAGCTCAGGAGGGTAAACACAATAGAAGGTTCATCTCTCATGAACCTGAGTAGGGCAAAGACAGCCAACAATGCCATGTGTGTTAAGCAGAGCCACAGAAGGAACCTACAGACACACAGAAGGACTTTACATTATTTTTGCAACATTTTTCCAGTGTGCAGATGCCATAGTTTCCCTGGTGGGCTTGTATACTTACTGCATGCTACTGTACCTTCCCATCAGGTTGGTCTTGGCAGGTAGCCTTGCACTTTAAGACTTGGCTCATATAGTTAGAGAGCGAGAGACACAAAATGCCAGGTCCAGACCAAGAAAACTTCTGAAGAGGTACAGTATGCTTGACAATGTGTTTAGGTGCTGAAGAAAGAAAATAAAATGAGTATAGACAGTCATAGAAAAAATTAATAGTTAAAAAAATAAGTATTTTTTTTAAAAGAAAGAGCAAAGCAATATAAGAATAAGCCACATAATGTTGGGAAATACTAGAACCTTGTATTTGGAACTTCTAGGGCTTTATTAACTTTAACTCTTTAAATGCTAGTGAACAAAAGACAACAGCTGTTGAGAGACATTAGATTGTGGAAAACTGTTAAATTAAGCCATCCTATGTATTTTTATGATGTCTTAACTTCAGAATGGAATTCAGGAAATATGTTGTGTTGTGAGATAAGTTGTGCCTTTGTTTTGACAGGAAATAAAAAGCTATGGATTTCTTCAAAATTAATAAAGAACAAATTAACAAATTTGACCACAGGAGATCTCTTGAAAATCTTGGCTACAGACATGAAAAAAGAAACCAAGGAAAACTACAAGGCAGTGATGTATATGCTGATTTCTCTACTATGAGATGAGCTCTGAGACTAGACAAGACATGATAAATCTTGTTTGTTATAGAGTTCTCATGACTTACTACTACATGCTATCACTTTATATGGCATGGGTGGAGATTTATATTACGGTTTGGTTATATAGTTCCAACAAACTTATAAAGTTGAAAAAAATGCCTTTTACCTCAAACATAGAGCAAAAAAAAATCTTTACTGGATTTTTGCACACCATACATTCCATACTTATGTTAAGGCAGATAGCTATGTTACCTTTAAAAACATATTTTTAGCCGGGCGGTGGTGGCACACGTCTTTAATCCCAGCACTCGGGAGGCAGAGGCAGGCAGATCTCTGTGAGTTTGTGGCCAGCCTGGTCTACAAGAGCTAGTTCCAGGACAGGAACCAAAAGCTACGGAGAAACCCTGTCTCGAAAAAAAATAAAAAATATTTTTTTTTCAGAAAAAAAGAACTAGACACCAATGAAGACAAGTAGCCCAGGAGATCCAGCCTCTCAGAATGCCTCTTCTGCTGTTTCCTTAAAAGTCTTTCATTCAGGACAACTTCAAACCCGCTAACTAAGATGGTCCAGCTTCATAGACCACTCTAGCCAGGACTTCATTTAAGTTCTTCACTTTCCCATCACACAGAGACTGAACAGCAAATGATACAGCTAGCTCTTCCAGGACTTGAACATTATCCCAATTTTCTGAGGAGCCTCTAAAGATACCATTGGCCCCAGACAACAGTAAGTAATTTTAAGAACATGGTACCCACATTCCCAAGAGGTGGGGTGGGAGTGTTTTTGTCATTCAATGGATTATGAATATTTGTCATTGTTTAGTGGTTAGTTGTAAACTGTGATTGATTGTAATCAGGATAAAGCTAAACAAAGTAAGTTAGATTAAGGGATTTTTCTTTTCTATCGATCCTTCTTTCTCTTCTATCTAGTATTTAAAAATGGGGTGGGATGTAAAGAAAGAAAAGGGGAGATATAGAATGTTAGGATAAAAGGGTACATTATTAGATCTACCAAAAAGCAATTTCTAGTCTCAAATGTTTTACATTTGTATGAATTTTTATATGTTGATACAAATTTAAGGTTATTTTTGCTAAAACATACAGCATATATGTTTCTGCTCTTATGCAGCTCTTTTAAAATATAATGTAAAATTCTTGTCTTTGAAAGTTATTATTATGAACTGTTTAAGATTATTAAGAAATGCAGGTTAGTAGTTAGTCATCTATAACAAACTTGTCATGTTAGGTATGTTACCAAGGCTAAACAGATATTTTAGATAGATAGGTTATCTTCAAACACTTCAGAGATCTACAGAATGTGACATTTAAATGTTTTAATAACATAAGACTTTTCATAACAGTGCTTACTCCTAGCAGCATCAATTTACATCAGAGAAGTGATGGGCATCAAAAAAACTCAATATGTAGTTTTCTTTCAATGTGGCAAAGTTAGCCTGGAGTGCTGACAGTATACTGTACAAATTGGATAAGCAGGACACAAAGGAAGTCCATTGCTGAACTTTGCCAAGACAAGGTAGGATAGTCCTTCAAAATTCCTGCTTCACAGAAAAATCTGTCAGATATTCTGTTCTTGTAGGCCAAATATGAATGTTTCAACACTCCAGAGGGACCTTGGGTGACTGTTCAGGGAGCCAGCTGTCTCTGTATTTCTATAACTTTGAATGTTACTTGTTCTCCATTGCCTGATTATTTATGCAATATTTTATTCTTCTCAGGTCTCTAATAGTGTGGAAGACTAGATGGTTATAGTCTTCAGTTTTTCTTGTTACCAAATTAAAAGAAGAAATGCAAAAAAAGAGGTTTAAAGTTTATAAAGGTTGAGAGGCAAAAAAATCTTAAGTTGTTTATCTAAAAAATTTAAAGTCTAAGGATATTTTTAGACTGGTAGTAAAAGTTATGATATAAAGTGTTTCAGATCTAAACCTTTGGACTCACTAAGATCAAATAGATAACAGAGTACTTTCTCCAAACTTGCCAAATACAAATGAACTGGACATTGTGAATGTAATTCTTACCTGATAATTACTCTTATTTTATATAATGTTACTGTGTTAAAGTTAAAAACTTTTCTTCTTATTTAGACAGAAGGGGGAATGTTGTGGGATAATCTTTTTTTTTAACACTGTGAAGATGTGTCTTTGCCAAGGAATCTTCTGTTTGGTTTAATAAAGAGCTGGACAGCCAATAACTAGGAAGGAAAGGTTAGGTGGCACTTCCTGGCAGAGACAGGAACTCTGGGAAGAACATAAAGTGCATAGGATTTGGCAGCAAGATGTGGAGCAAGTTAGATGAACAATGTGGAGGAGAGACAATGAGCCATGTGGTTGAACATAGGTTAATATATATGAATTAACTTAACTTTTAAAAGCTAGTTAGAAACAATCCTAAGCTAAGGGCATGCTTTCACAATTAATAAGAAGTCTCCATGTCCTTATTTTGAAGCTGATGACCCAAAGAAAGTCCAACAACACACATACACCCTTTCATCTCCTTCCTACTTCTACTGCACCCCTTTTTTCTTTCCAACAAGTTTTTCTCCATACCATATCCAGAAGACAATGCTCCACAGCACTCTTCCCCATTTTGTCCTCTCTTCTACAATGTTCCCCAAGCCCTGGAGGAAGCGATACAGATGTCCTGTTTAAGGAGAATTCTCAACAGTCACTCATTCTCAGCACTTTGACCAATTAGAAGTCTATGTATTAACCACTGCACAATGCAGAAAAGGTTCTCTGACTAAGGTTGAGAGTAGCACTAATCTTTTTTTATGTATATATAGAACATTTTTATTAATTCTTCTAGTGACTTCTGATTTTGACAATTGAGATTCAGAGAGTCAGTTAATATCTGTGTGTCAGACTGGGAAGGTGGCTCAGTCAGTTTTACCCATTTGCCTTCAGAATAATGATGGTATTTCCTCGGTCCACTCAATTCTAGTGTCTGTAGCACTAATCTTTGTAACATGAAGGGGCCTGCTCATTGGGATTATGTTCTGCTTGGTGCCCCACAGCTAGCAAGCCCCAAAGAAAATCACACAGAGATCTCTATAAGTTAAAAAAACTGATTGGCCCATTAGTTCAGTCTTCTTATAAGCTCTTGTAGCTTATATTAACCCATTGTTATCTATACTAGCCACATGGCTTGGTACCTTCTCCAGCCGGGTAGGTTACATCTTGCTTCTCGGTGGTCTGGGCATGAATGAGAGGAATGGGCTTCCTTCTTTCCAGCATTCTCCTGTTCTCATCTCCCTGCCTCTACTTCCTGTCTGGTTGACCCACCTATACTTCCTGCCTGGCTAATCAACGTTTTATTAAAATACATGATTGACAGAATACAGATAATTCTCCTGCACCAAATCTTTAGGTATAAATATAAATATTTAGAAATCAGACTGGCAATATATCGATTTAGCAAAACAACATTAGTAGTTACCATCTCTAGGGCCTAAGATCCACCCCACCCCCAAAGCCACGGTCCTTTGACCAGATTTACAGTACCAGACATGAATTACTATGGAATCGGCCTCAAATCCAAGCTGAAAGTAGGTGGTAACTCCCATAACACTTGTGTCACTAATGCACAGTAGGCACATCTTGCCTGACAGGTCAATACTGTAGCATACAAGGCCCATTGCTAGGCATGGCCATTGATGACTTTTCTCCTCCAACAGCCTGCACAGCATCTTCTGGCATCATCAAAGCTAGCGATCAGGGAGGAAAATCCAGTTCATTTACTACTTGTTTGCTTTATAAGCGATGACCAAAGCATGTAGTGTGTTCAGCAACAGTCATGTCATCTATTTCTGTTATACAACCAAGAGCAATGGAAAATAACCTGAATGGGTGTGTGTGAAGAGACTACCCTGGAGTCTCCCTGACCAAAATTGCATAGGGAAATATTTCCCCTGGCACTGATATTTCATATATATATATATGTATATATATATATTACCTGATATATTATCTTCATATAATAACCTGTGACTTCTTGGAGCCATATTGTTCACCCACTCACAGCACCTCCATTCAAACCCCTCCTTATCATCACGTAGTTTAATTATCTTACAGACAAGAAGATATGACTTCTTCATCCATCCCTAGTCTTGACTAATCATCTCCACTCCTCTCTCTACATTCTTCTCTTCTCCATCTTCTGTAGATGGATTTTTCTTTAGGCTACCAGCTCATAAAATATGACATGGAGACTTATTATTAATTATGAAATATTGCCTTATCTTAGGCTTGTCCTATTTGCTTTTATAACCTAAATTAACCTATATCTTTTAATTGATGTTCTTTAATGTGACTTGGTTACCTTTACTCTGTATCACCCATTCTGCTTCCTCAACATCTGGCTAGCAACTCTTCCTTTACTTCTCTGTCTCCAGAAGTACCACCTAACATCTTCCTGCCTAGCTAGTGACCATTCAGCTCTTTATTTAACCAATCACAGTGACACATCTTCATACTGTGTAAAGGAATATTCCATAACAATCTTCCACCTGTCACTCCCCACTTCAACTTTTCCATCCCCAGTGTTCCTCCTCTCTATTTTCCTAACACATCTGGAGCACACATTTTTAACAAAAATGATAGAAGAGACAGAGGTCCTAGGCTTGGTGCAGAGATGAGCTAGTTTGTTATCTAGGGTCAAGATGAAAAGGAACAGTAGACATATGCAAGTAGGCTTTGAGGACAATGGCAGAGTAAGTCCATCCAATGGATCAAGCTCTAGATAGAGTGGGCAGTTATCTCTTTTACGTGAAACAAAGGATAGCCTGATAAGAGCTAGAGAGATGGCTCTGCAGTTAAGAATACTCGGCTGTTTTGGAGAGGACTGGATTTAGTTCTAGGCTATTCCACCAGGTGGCTCCCGTTCCGGAGGATCCGGTGTCCTCCTCTGGCCACTGCTTCATTTTAAGAAATCTATGGGAGCCTAGATGCGTAGAGTGGGAAACAAGGTAGAGGCATGTAGGTGTATAGTGAGTAGGCTAAATGTGAGCAGGCCAGTGCCAACAGCAGAGAACCCACAGAGAAAGACACAATGGGCCCCCAAGTAGACACAGGGGCTTGGCCATATGACATCAGCCATCTTAAGCTACTAACAACTTGGCTTTGGCACGGGGGATAGAGCCCTCTGTTGGTGTTTGTGCATGGTCCTAGCAAACGGCTCAACTAAGGTAAGCTGAGTGAGTTACTGTTTTGTTGCTGCTTGTCCATCAGTTTGTGAGTACTGAGAATGGAACAGGGCCTTGTGTATGTTAAGCAATTGCTTGAATACCTATTGCAAGCCCAGTCCTATAGTGTTTACTTGTGTATGTTAAGCAATTGCTTGAATACCTATTGCAAGCCCAGTCCTATAGTGTTTACTTTGCTATCAAATGTCTGCCCTCAACAGAGCTGAACATCGAATCTACAATACAGCTCCATTCCTCCATGAAGCCATCAGCTTCTTCAATACTTAGCGCCCCTTCCATCTTGCCAGGATGACGATTCATTACCACAGGGCAAAATCGGTGCTCTTAACCAAATTCTCCCAACCAGTTTACACATCAGTCTCACTTCCCAGATTCAAGTTCCTCTGGAAAGAGGGCAGTAGGAGCTGGGGACTGTTTATCACAGGAATCCACACCAAACATTCTGGTGTGAACCACAGAGGAAGGTCTCAAGCAACTTGCTTCTACGGCCTTCCTAGGATCCTTTGCTCCACCTCTGTCTCCTAACTGCCTTTAGCATGCCGTATGCATTTCAGGGTTGGACACTGCTGGATCACAGGCTCTACTATCAGCTAAATGATGGTTGCAGTTGTAAAAATCTGCCAAATGCCATTATAAAATGATTACTTGGGCTATCCAAACAGTTTTCTTCGTTGTTATTTGGAGCGGTGACAAGTCTCATAGTTCAACCTCTCTTATGAGTTTGAGTGAGTGATCAGGACATGTAGTGATGGGGTTGGTTTTTTCCAGTCCTGGATATGCTGACCAGAAGGGAAAGGGTATCTTTCCAGCAGATAACAAGGGAGGGGAGAGCACTTCAAAGCACCAAGTATCAGAGGTAGAAAAACTGCAATGGCGCAGCAGGAGTAGAAGTCTTGACTGGTAAGGAAGAGAAAAGTTCTGCCTAAAGCGCCTCCACTCATTGCTCCCCACTATGGGTTTCGGAGTTGAGCTCACTGTTTGCTGTTTTTAGTTTTGCGGACGTGTTCAGCAAACACAGCCATGTACTGAACCTAGGACTGGGAGCTTAGGGGATGCGGGCTCAGGTAGAAAGAGGCCACAAGATTATCTAGCCTGATTCTGAACTCAGGGGACCACGGTATATGGCACGGCAAAAGCCAACGTAAAAGAGCCAGCCCAGACTTTGTTCTGGGCAAGGAAATCCAGTTACACCCTCATTCAGGTGGGAGCCAGTACAGTAGAAGCCAGGACAAAGTTTTCTCCCCATAAAATGTCAGAGCCAGAACATCTTGGCTCTGGGGCTGTGCTTTGAGAAGTAGCCCAGGGTTATGCAACTGTATGTGTCTGCAGTGGCCTCAAAGTCTTCAAACCGTTGCTAAGTTAATTACATTCTGAAGGCACATTTAATATGCACGATTTATAAGGTGAAAGTGTGATGTTGACTTTACAATGTGAATTTAATTCACTATAATCCTGAAACCGCTTTAATTTTAGTCTTTCAAATACCAAAATGAGAGGGGGGAAGGGGAGGAAGAAAGGGGGAAGGAAGGAATCAAGGGAGAATTTCATGGACAGATGAAAACTTGCAAGGGGTTTTTGTTTTAGCATTTGATTAGAGTAAGACGCCTGCTTCCTCTTGCTGTGACCTAAGGAAAGGATATCAGCACTGGCTCATGTTTTCTGGGAATTTATTGCAACTTTTTTTTTACCTTTATTCTACATACTACCTTTATGATTAAAGCAACAGCTGCTGTTTCTTGATTAACATAAGAAAACAGGGTTTCCTAAACATTAGGAAAACAAGATTTATAGAGAATAAATAATCTGGCCTTTATTATTTTCCCCTCAAAAACTTGAAGGGATGAGAAACCTGGCTTCAGAGCCTATGTGATTCAACACAGTGTGATATTGTGTCCTAAGGAGCAGAGAGGGGAATACCAGGTCTTAACTACCTCTCAGTGACCCGCATGAGAGGGATTAGTTCAGGGAATGAGCCTCCGAGGGCAGCGCCTTGTGCAGTTCCTCACTACTCAAGGGTGCCACTTCCAAGAGAATGTCTCTCATGATGCAGGTGCATTCAAAATTATCCAAGAGGCTATGGGGTGGGTGGGTGGGTGGGTGAAGACCAGGAACTCTGGAATGGGAACCAAGTGGGAACTTATGCTGGCCAAGTACTGGCGTAGCAATGGATATGATTGTCACAGTTACCAGAACACGTGTACACACACTCACATGTGTGCACATACACTAGGGGAGGGAAGAAAAGATGGAGGAGAGAGAGAGAGAGAGAGAGAGAGAGAGAGAGAGAGAGAGAGAGAGACCTAGCTATACTCCAAGAATCCCACTTCGACTTCAACGTCTTCATGCCTGGGAAAGCACTGGATAATATCCACAGCTGCCCACGGTTGCTCATGTTGTCTAGCAAAGTGCCAACTGAATTCATTCTAAGGAAGAAGGGCCTTTTGATTTGACCCAAGGGTGCCATTATCTATGAGGGGTGCTGGAAATGGCCCTCATAGGTTACAGCATCCTTCCTCCTTTGGGCTCCTTTGTTTTGAGTGCTTAGGCTGTATCAGTTTCAGACCAAGAGACCGAGTAGGAGCATTGTATCTTTCCCAACGAAAAGAGCCTCTATAGACAGTTTCCCAAGGGGAATTCCTGTGGTGTTTTCAAGCGCATCGTCTGCTTAGGCCAGACTTGTCCACGCTTTCTTTCTCTGAAGACCATCTCACTAAGTTTATTGTCCTTTGTTTAGGACGCAAGTTGGTGAGCACCAGAGCATGCATTTAAACTAAAGTCACTGAAGCAAACCCCTCAAATTCCTTCTTCACAGGAGTTCAGGTCAGCAGTGGGGCAGCAGCTGATGGCCAGCTTTCGGGAAATTCCTCTCCTGAATCCTGAAATCCCCTTCTCTCCTGCTCAGGTCATTGTATCACTGGTTCTGGAGGTTCCCAGGAAGGCTTCTGAGATGGGGCCCCCTAAAAGTCTGGACCTCTAACAGGGTATAAGAGAAGAGAGAGAAGGTAGGGACCGATATACTTCCCTGAAGCTACTGTCATCAGCCCTGGAAAAGATTCCAGAGAAAGAAGTGATAGTGAGGACAAGAGGCCAGAACTGACTTTCTCTCTGCAGTAAAATCAAGAGAAGGGACCCTGGTACCAACAGCAAGAGGTGAGTGGTAGGGTTACCTCCTCAGCCCCAGTCTTCCAGTACCAGCCCCTGTTACCATCCCTACGCCATCCTGACTGCTCGCTCTCCACATTTAGAGAAAGCAGCTAGCCAACACCGAAACACCTTGGATAAAAGAAAAAGTCCAACTTGATTTTGTTCTGGACCAAGATGGATCAAGATTCCCCTGCTAAGTCCAGAGAACAAAAGGTAACATGACTTTCTCTTGGCGGTCTGGTTCTTACTCTAAGAGCGGGAAGCAGTCTGCAGCAGCCACTGTGACTTCTGCTCTAGGGGTCTCGCCTCAGAGCAGATGCGCTCTCTCCAGAGGCCGAAGACTCGGGAGTTCAGGCCCCAGCAATTCTCCTTTGTACCCTCTACTTACAGCCAAGTACTCCGAGTCTGAAACCCTGGGAAGGTAGAGCCAGCACATATTAGATGCAGAGCACACCGCTGCCCAGGCAAGGCTCTTCTTTTGCAGTGGAGGGGTATAAGCATCAGGGTCCACTTAGCAGCCTCCAGCAAAGCCAAGCCTGTACCCTTCCCTCTGCACATGCCAGGTCATCCCACAGAGTGGGGATGAAGGCAGAAGAAAAGTAGCGTTCAGAGGGGCTAAGGGAGGGCAGGGAAGTCACACACTGGCCTGTAGTGAAAATGGGGGAGGCTGTGTTTCCAGCAGGACCCAGGGGGCACAGGGCTCTTCAACTCTAATTGTGGTGCAGTGGGACTCCCAGTCTCCTGCAGAAAGGATTCCTGAAGGTCATTGCCAGGGAAGGTGACTGGACACATTCCATTGAATGATGTCCTTTCAGCCCCCAATCAAGACTGATAAGTAGCTAGGAACATTTTATTTTATCGCGTACTGTGCTTCCTCATTGCCCCGTGGAGGCAGCTTTGCTCATGAAGCTGTCACACCATTGAGCTTCAGAAGAACTGGGCGGCATGGTGATACTGGCCTTTATATGAACTGTATTAGGACTTGGCACTTTGGAAACGGTAGCCTGGGGCAGTCAGAGTATCAGGCATGAAAGGAGCCTGGATGTGGTGAATATTAATCAAACTAGGAACTAGGTGCAGCCACACCCTGGGAAACCCTGGAGAGGATGGGGTATGGCAGGGAAGGGCAGAGACTGCCCTTGAGAGCGCCCAAGGGAGGGGACTCGCTAAAGGGTGGGGTGGAGGGAGCTGGAAGAGGAAAGAAATTTAAGTCTTTTCAAACTAACTGCTCTGGGTCCCTAGTCAGTAGGGCAGCCAAAGGCTCTAGATCACATGACTGATTAGAGCCAAACAAGGTGACAAGTAGCTGCTAGGAGCCTAGTCTAGAGTCTTTGTCTTTTCCTTTCCTCCTCTCTCTTCCCTTCTCCGTTTCTCTTCTATTCCTCTTTTGCTCTTTCTCCTGCTTTCTCTCTTTCCACCCCCATTCCCTTTTCTCCTCCTTTGAGCCAACCCCGCACTACTTGGTATAGCTGGGAGTCAAGAGGGTGCCTTACTGTGTGCCATACCACCGACTTAAAGTTGATGCGCTGATCGTTCTTAAGAGTGGCAAAATACATGTTCACATTGAAAGAAAAAACAATGACATCCGAGAGACCAGAGAATCACAGTTAAACACCGATGAAAATCCTCGAAGAACACAGATGTTGTGGCTGAGGTACAATCTCAGTCTTTTAATCACTGAGAAGTGACCCATTTGGGGTTCCCTGACAGAATACTGGGTTCCTGCTCCCAGTAGCTGCCCACGGGGCTCACACTATGCTCAGTCTAGTTTTGAAGCCTAAAAGTGAAAGGCTGTGACACAAGGCTCTGCTTCCAGTGAGTTCCCAAGGCCAGCGAAAGGATGCAAAACCGAAGGTCAGATGGAGATGAAGAGGGTCCAAGGGAGTTTTCTAGAGACTGTGAAAAGAAACAGAATGTGCCCCAGGGCCCGCAGGGTGAAGGTTTAGTTTTAACTCAGCCGCCCTTGTACAGGGAAGCACAAGGCTCCCCGCTGAAGAAACAACTCCTCTCTGCAAGAAGAAAGAATGAAAAGAGAAAGAGGAGGGATGCCCTGCATCCCAGGAATGTGGTACCCCATACATAGTATCCCTCAGTGACTCAGAGAAGAGCCAGGTCCCTGAGAACACCCTTTCCGAGCATCACGATTCTACCAGTGCTCCCGGGTTGAATGAGTTCTTCCCGCTCTGCACTGCTCTGCAGAGCCCCACTTCCCAGCACAGGCAGCTCTCTGACTCTGCCCTTCAGGTAGACCCATGCAGCTACTGGAGCAAACTGAGATTCCACAGCGAGAGTGCTCAAACCTGAACCCCCCACCCCACTCCCGCCACTCACTCTAGCTTCTCATACATCTCCCTCGGGCCTCTTGTCTTTGGTTGCAGGTCTCCAGCCAAAGAACAAGGTGGAAAATACTCCTGCTCATACTCTGCCTGCTCCACGGTGAGTCTACAAACACAGCCCAGCGTCAGGCTTCAGAGGCTGCTGGGGACCTGGCAGTGGAATTTAGCCCAACCAGGCAGATGGTTGTCTTCTCTTCTGGGATTCAATACTGAATTGCTGTGGCTATGGGCACCAGGGAATGGCAGACGTGAGAGATCACCAGAGATTGCATATGCCTGGCTCAATCAATGACATCTACAACAGCCATTGTTTAGACAGCCACCCCAACACACACACACACACACACACACACACACACTACCTAGGCCCCCACCTCCATCCCTCTACCCCCATCCACACCTGCTCTCTTTTAATGAAATGGATGACTTGAAAATTAACTGTTTGTTTACAAGGTGTGCCAAGGTCCCAAGGCATGCAAAACAAAAATGTTACAGCCTTCGCTTCTGTTCGTTTTACAGACACTTCCGTGCCAGACACGGCATTCGCTATATAAAAATGGAGACCTTATGCTACATGCATAAAGAAGTCAGTATGCAAAGAAATGATATGATAAGCAGTTCATGCATTTAGCCACTTACTTAAGGCGTGTTTATGAAGGGCTTAGTGTGTGCCAGGAGTGGAGGACAATGAGATGAGAGATAGAATCCAGTCCTAACAATGTTCGCAGCCTGCTGTGCTGAGGCAGGCCAGCAACAGACCAGGCAAGGGGGTGGATGAGCCTTTCTTTCCCCATGCGGTGCTGTGTAAGTTTTATTATGATGGTAATGGTGAGAGTCATTGAAGCATGTAGTGTGTGTGTGTGTGTGTGTGTGTGTGTGTGTGTGTGTGCTACTTAGACTCTAGTCCAGGGAAGTGTTTTACAAATCATTATTGAATTCGTTAATGAGTGAAAACATTACAATAACACTAAAAATGGATTAACCATGTATGGCTAATCAACAAATCAGAGTGAACCAACAGTCGGTGCTGTCCGGTGTGTGGTGTAGAACTCCTAATCTCTCACTGGAAGGCACAGGAGCTCTCTGTTCACATAGAGGTAACAGTCCTCTTTATGGCTCGTGTAATCTAAACTCAATTCTTCTAAGTATTCCATTACCTATTTTGGTCAGTACTTTAAAACTCATCCAGGAACATGTCCCTGCATCTCCACAGGGACTGTGAATTAAGATGTGTAGTCTCTGGCTGCCCCCACCTCTGCTTCGCCACTTGACACCCAGCAGGATGAGAGTCAGTGTGATGCTCTTAGTCCATGGGATGCGGGGCAGTAATTAGAGGTGACTCCACATTTATTTCCAGAGAATGGCTTTGTAGGCATTTAGTGTTCTCTGATAGCTTGGCTTCTCCCTTTGCCCAGGTTCATCCATGACCTCTCCACACAGAAGACCCCATTCTGGAGAGCTTCAGGCTGGCTCTTCCCCTTCCAGGACCCCTCTCTGCACTATGGAAGCACACAGGGCTCCAACACCCCCTTGCTGCTGGAAAAACTCCCTTACAGGTACAGCCCCTCCTCTCCCTCCATCTGGCCAAAGAGCTCCTTTGTCAAACCAAGTCCTGGTCCTGTGTAAGGTCTGTCTCCACACCCCTACCCCCAGGGGAAGTCATAGCAACACACTACTGTTCGGTAATGATAGAGATGAGTGAGATCCCGGGTCCCCCACATCCACCAGGAAGCAGAGAATTAGCAACAGGCTCTCCAGGTGCCTTGATCCCAAATGTCAGCCCATTCTTTAATTCTCACAATTGACTGGTTAGTCACTCACCACTTGAGTACTTGAGGTGTTGGTTCTTAATTCTGGTAATAATGAAAAGTTATGTTACAAGAGTCAATCAAAGATTCTCAATCAGCAGAGCTAGACAGCCTCACCCCCAACTAGTACAGTGCTCCTTTTAAATGTGCCAATTCTAGAACACAAGAACCCCTAGAATCTAGGGTGTGAACATTGCAATAATAATAATTTTAGTAATTTTAATGCTGAATAATATTCTTGCTTTTTAAATATAAAATGTAATACCAGTAGTACCAGAAACCTTGATCGTGAGTGGTGTGGTTTGGAGCATGTTGTTAAGTTAAGCCTTCAGTGGTATTGCTACAACCAAAGCGGTCATGATTGCTGATTGCTACTCTCCTGTAATTAGACCTTAGGTCACACATAAGAGACAAGCCTCTTACAAATCCATCTGTACTCAGAAGGTGGCTTTATGCTCTGCTGTTCCTATTGCTGGTTTGTCTTTGTCTTCTTAGTCTATTTTTTTAGTTTTATTTATATTAGTATATATTAGTTATATATAACAGTGGGCTTCATTATGTTTTATATATGTCTATGTATTTTGATCATCTCCACCCTGCCACCCTCTCTGGCCCCTCTTCCATTCTAGCAGATTCCCTTCCTCTTCCTAACTAGTCGCCTTTAGCTTTCATGTCGTGTGTGTGTGTCCATCCCAATTACTTTAATTAGGGTGGCTTGCAGGAGCATGAAGGCTTGTTTACAGGAATACGGTCAGCTTACTGGTGTCTACACCACCAACCATTAACTACCAATAGATCCTCAGAGAAGGGTACCTCACGAGACCCTCCCCCAGCAGGCATTAACTACCATAAGTCCTCACGGAGGGTGGGGCCTCCTGAGCCCCTCTCATCTCCATATTAGAATATCGGCAGACCTGTTCTGGTGTCAGTCTTGTAATCACAGTGACTAGGAATTCTTGTGTCTGTGCTCGTCAGGAAGACTGGCTGAGAGTTTTCCTTTCTACTGCGTCTCCAACTGGATTTGATATCTGCTAACACTGGTTTAGCAGAGAGTTTAGAGGTGCTCCTTGTTTTCCTTTATCATGCAATGGTTTGGGAAGCAGTGGCGTTAATTCTGAAGGTCTGGGAGAATCCGCCTGTGAATCCACCGGGGCCAGGAAGTTGCTTATTCCTCCTTCAATCTCACTGCCTTTCACAGACACATTAGATTGTTTAGTTCTTTTTGGTTTAATTTAATATGCAACTGGATATATTTATTTCTTTTGGATTCCAGTTTAGTGGAACATATTTTTAGGGTATGTACTAATAATTTTCTGCATCTCATTAGTGTTTTTTGTTAACATATCCCTTTCATCTCTAACTTCATTGATTTGGTCTCCTCTTGTTTTTTGTTACTTTGACTAGGAGTTGGTCAATCTTATTTATCTTATCAAAAAGCGAGCTCCCTGTTTACAAAATTCTTATTACTATAGCAAAAATTTATTATAACAAAAATCTTCTTTATTTCTATTGTACTAATTTATGCCATAATCTTAATTATTTCTTCCCATCTACTGATTTGGGGTTTAGTTTAGTTTTTTTCCAAAAAACCTAAGGCATATCGTCAAGACATTTGAAATACCCACGTATAGAAATTTTCCTATCAGAACAGTTTTTGTTGATTTCCATAGGTTTTGCTATGTTGTGTCTTCATTTGAATTCTAAGATTTTTGGTTTTTCGAGACAGAATTTCTCTGTGTATCCTTGGCTGTTCTGGAATTCACTCTGTAGACCAGGCTGGCCTCAAACTCACAGAGATCCGCCTGCCTCTGCCTCTCTGAGTGTTGGGATTAAAGGCGTGCACCACCACTGCCTGGAGTGTTCTGTAGTTTCTTTAGTTATTATTGAATATTAATTTTATTCTATTGTATCCATTTAGAATACAATGGATTTTTCAATTTTCCTATATTTATTAAGATTTGCTTTGTGTCCTAAAATATGACCCATTGGGCTGCTGAGGAGAATGTGTATTATGCCATATCTGGTCAGAATGTTCTGTAACTCTCTGTCGGATCCACTGGTCCATTTGATTATGATATCATCTTTCTCAGATGTTGCTGTTTGTTTGTGTCAACATGACTGTCTGTCAAGCAGGGTAGTGATGTCACCCAGTCTTACTGTGTTAGGATTAATATATGTCATTATATTTCCCATATTTGGATGTCCTTGTGTTCTGTGTGTGTTTGGAATTGAAATATCCTCTTGAGAACTGCTCCCTCAGTCATCATGAAATGTATCTATTTGGATGGTATTGGAAAAATGATGATTGTTTGTTTCCAAGATCAATTTGCTTAGAAGATCTTTCCCCACGGTGTTGCCCTAAGATAGTATTAATCCATCTTTTATGAGAAATTGAAATGTGTGTACTAATTCCTATCAAATTTTGTTCTGTTTGGGGTTTTCTTATTTCTCTCTTGTTTAACTATTAATATTCAAGACTGGTTTATCCTTTCCTGCTACCCCGTGGGTACATTTGGCTTTCCCTTCAGTCAGAAGGATTTCTTGGAGTATCTTCCACTAAGCTGAGCTAGGAGTTATACATTCCTTTAGCACATTTTAATTGTGGAAATTTTTTTCTCCTTCAGTGACAGATAACTTTGATGGAGATCACAGTCTGTGTTGGCAATTGTTACCTTTCAAGACTTGAAATAGAGTATTCCAAGCTCTCCTGGCTTTCAGAGTTCCTATGGAGAAATCTTCTGTTACTCTGATGGGCCTGCATATATATGGGCCTGGATGTTTGTTGGGTGTTTCCTATGCATTCCCCTTGTTCTCTATATTTAGCAGTTAAATTATATGATAAGAGGAGCTCTCTTCTGGTCTCATCTGTTTGGTGTTCTAAGTATCTCCTGTATCTCGATTGGCATCACTTTCAAAATTTCTTGAAAATGTAAAGGTTCACAGGGACCTTAGCCAACTTCTTTTGCCCAATTAAACAGCCAGTTCTTATTCACTCGGCTGTTGGCTAGTCAGGGGGATGTGAGGAAATCGCGTTTCTGGTGGTTTCCATGGCCTCTGCCCAGGTATTTCGGATCATCCAGGGGCTGATTTCCAGATGTGTCTGTTGACATCCTCACAAGCTGGGTAGTGTTTTTGAGGCAGGCCTCACTCTGTAGCTTAGGCTGGCACTAAATTCAAAGCTTTTCCTGCTCCTGTTTCTTGATGAGATTGCAGCATGCGCTGTCATACGCAACCTCACCTTGAATTGAGATAATTCTGACAAGGAGTTTCGCATTTTTCCCTTTTGCCAGGATCCACAAGTTCATTAACTGTTCCCAGCAGGGGAATACTGATCCAAAGTTTCTCGGGGTCAGAAGCCCTAAACACACTACAAATTACCACATACTCATGTCCCAAGCCGAAATGTTTGGTGGCCTTTCTGTAGGAAGAAATTATGAAGCTGATTTCAACAATAGCCCAGCTGGCAGCCATCCTGGCTCCTAAGGAAGGTCAAAGAACCCTAGGAGAGCTGAGGAGCTCCCTGTCAAAACTACTCTGGACAGAGATGGGCCACTTCCTCTTGCTCTAATCTAAGGGAAAGAATGTCTAGAGAGAGACCAAATAAATTTGCCATTATACTTCAGGTTTTCTCTGACAGAAGGACAAAGTGTGCTTCCTTTGACCCAGTTTAAGGTCCTCAACAAGGAGAACCAGTCACAGGGGATTGTGACCACAAAAGAGGTACAAATAGCCAGAAGTCACAGGGCTGTTATGGTATTCATAGAAGGCCAGCAAAATGAGAAGCCATCCGTGCAATGAGAAAACTAGAGACAGAAGCTGCCAAAGAGATATCTGGGCAGCAAACAAAAAAAGAGACTACTTTGGACACTAGCCAGGTAAAGAAAGGCTGTCTTATGTAACACTACTCCCTTCTCTGTGCTCGTCCTGGAAGGTCCCCAGGCCTCAGCTCTGAGGAGCCAAAGAAAGCAAAGCAAGAGACCCAACCCATCCATCTCTTCCCTGGAAGTCTCTGAGCCTAGTGGGAACAAAGAAAAAACCTTTAGCTAGATGAGACACTGTCTGCTTTCACATTGGTCTGGATGTAGAACTTTAGGCTAGGCTAGACTCTGTGCCAGAAGAGGCAGCGAATCTACTGTACACAGATTATGCCGGGTATCTCATGAAGTAGCAGAGAGTCCAGAGATGGTGGGAAAAGTCAGTGAAAGAATAAACCTTGTTCATGCTTAAACCTAATCAAGTTAAAGGCTTCCTACATGTTGGCTTATATATACCCAGCTCAGCTAATATTGCTAAAGCAGGTGTATTCGTGATACTTCTTGCCTGTGCTCTTGCAGCAACTGTGTGCCACGTGTGTACAGTGTTCTGTTCTATAGAGAAGAGGCCAGCATGGGAAAATGCCAGCCATTGATCTGGAGGACTTATCAACGCAGCAGAGCAGAATGGGCATCTCTTCAGAGGAAAGCACACTGATACGTCCACACTAGTAACACTTCTCTTGTACCGGCTCTGCAAACCAGAGCCCTCTTCCTGGGCTTGCCTTCTCCTTACAAGCTTATAGATGGAGTTTAGTGGCTGGAATGCAGGCTCCGGACAGATTTGCAGGAGGACACCTAGCACACGAGTGCTAGCTAAATGCTGGATAAGAGTCTTTGAGATGAGGCCTTGAGTCCGGCTCCTTTCCATACTTTGGGCAAGGTCTGCTTCCTCAGTGGCTGAGCTTTTCTGTTCTATGTGCCGCCTTCAGAGCTGCTATTTTCCGATGAGCAGAGTTCATAGCTACCTCCCTGACAGTGGTGATGCTCACTATCCCTTCCTTTGACAATTTCTCTGCCTGCAGGTGCAAATGCACTGAGAGGCCCAAGGCTGGTATCTGGGGAGCCTGGAGGAGCTGTCACCATCCATTGCCATTATGCCCCCTCCTCTGTCAACAGGCATCAAAGAAAATACTGGTGCCGCCTGGCGCCTCCGTTGTGGACCTGCTACACCGTCGTGTCCACCAACCACTACACCCACCGTGACTACAGGGGGCGCGTGGCTCTCACTGACTTTCCACAGAGTGCTCTGTTCATGGTGAAGCTGTTCCGACTGTCCCCGAATGACACGGGACTTTACCGCTGTGGTATAGGGGACCGAAACGACAAGCTATTCTTCAGGATGAATCTGATTGTGTCTCCAGGTAAGAGTCGAGTGACGGCTGACGGGCCAGTTTTTGTAAGGCTGAGGTTGAGAAGAAACAGGCACAGGGGAAGGCTCCAAAGCCCAAGCATGACTCGGCTTTGAGAGGTGTGCTTTCGGCTCAGATGGACGTCATCTTTGAGAAACCAAATACTCGGAAAGAGTGCCCAGTGGAGGACATACAAGGTCGTCCGTCTGGTTCTTTCTATCCTGGATGCTGCAGAAAGAATGTTTGAACTATGTTTCAAAAACACTGCGTGAGGTAGATTTCTGTGATTCCAGAAAACTTGGTGTTCAGACATGCAGAGAAGAGGTAGTGCTGGTGAAGCCTACACGGGAGGACAGAAGGTTTGGGGCTAGGCTTTCCTACAGTAGCACCTTGCTGAGTCCCTCTGCAGACATCTGTAGCTCCAAGGCTCCGTTCCAAAGGCTGGTTTCAGATTCAGGCATAGAGGTCTAAAGCAGGTGTGTGTGTGTGTGTGTGTGTGTGTGTGTGTGTGTGTGTACGTACGCACACTCCAAAAAGATTGCTCTGCAGAACACCTAGTCAGAAGTGACCATATTCCCTTGAATGCTGGAGTCTACCTTCCTGCTGCAATTGAATGCTTATTTACTCCCTTGTTGAATAGTAGCACAGGCTCCAAGGTATCTGGATAAGGAATATGTAGACCTGAGGGACAAAAGTAGGGATGTAAAATTTGAATATCTGCAAAACCATAGAGGCACATTGAGATTGTCACCTTCTAATTTTATCCAACTTATTGCAGAAGATTTCCTCTCTTAATGAGCTGTATCCTACTTAATAAGCATTTTGATCAAATGTCCTTTGCTGGATCTAGTAGGTAGCATAGGGAGCATTCCCTCACGGCCTCTCTCTGTGCTTGTCCACACAGGTCCTTCCAACACCACCTATGCAGCAGCTTCAGCTTCTGGTGAGCTCATCACAGCATCTTCTGGGATAGGATCCACAGCAGCCAACAGAAGCACCCCAGGAGTCACCCAGATTCCAGAAGGCCAAGTCTCAGAACCAGACAGAACAGCTCCAACTACAGCCAACAGAAGCACCCCAGGGGTCACCCAGATTCTAGAAGGCCAAGGCTCAGAACCAGACAAAACAGCTCCAACTACAGGCAACAGAAGCACCCCAGGAGCCACCCAGATTCTAGAAGGCCAAGGCTCAGAATCAGACAGAACAGCCCCAAGTACAGCCAACAGAAAGACCCCAGGGGTCACCCAGATTCTAGAAGGCCAAGGCTCAGAATGGGGCAGAATAGACCCAACCACAGCCAACAGATGGACTCTAGGGGTCACCCAGATTCTAGAAGGCCAAGGCTCAGAACCCGGTAGAACAGCCCAAACTACAGCCAACAGACAGACTTTAGGAGTCACCCAGATTCTAGAAGGTCGAGGATCAGCATGGGACAGAACAGTTCCAACTACAAGAATAAGCAAAACTACAGTTTCAGCCAATGGAAGATCAACCCCAAGAATAGCCAAGACAACAGTTCCAGGGAAAAGCAACAGAGAGGAGGGCTCTATCAAGGCAACATTCCCCACTCCAGAGAGTCCAGCTTCAAAATCAAGAAGCATGTTCAATACAACACAGGGTGCTTGGATATTGGGTGCTAGAAACTCAGTAACAACTAGTGCCAGCACCAGCAAGGGTGGGAGGACAGGTACAGTTACAGAGGCTGAAGGACCACAGGAGGAAACAGAGGTCAGCGTATCTCCAGGAGCACCCGGAAAGATCACAGGAACCACCCGGCCATCAGTCCTGATCTCAGAGCCTGTGACTTGGGAAACTCTCCAAGAAGCAACAGAGGACAATTTGTCTAAGCGACGATTGTTGTACTCCGCAGAAGAGGCATCCCCAGATCCAAGTGCATGGACTTTGAATGCTACACATATGCAAGTGGCATCTGGAAGCATTGGTAGAACCCTAGAAAACACTGCTGGAGAAAGTAGCCCCCCAACACCAAGCAGACTTTCATCTGGGGGCCCGATGTGGACCCCTGGCAAGAGATCATCAATGAAGAGGTAAGCCTTGGGTCCCTGTCGGCCTTGCTTCCAGGCCAGCCCTTCCTCCTGTGGACCTCTTTCCCCTTGTATTTACAGATCAGTAAAGAGTGGGACGGGGTACTTAAGAGTCAGCTACCACCCTCCAAACTTCAGGGCCCCTGCGGCGGCGATAAGGCTGTCTGAATGCTTTCTGGTGGTTTGCGAGCAAAAATCTCAATGATATGATGAAATAATTTTTAGGCTGAAACCCTTGGAACTCTCTGTTTAATATGAGGGCCAGAACTCCAGGGAAGGGAAACAATTTGCTGAAGACACAAGGAAAACTTGTGACAGAGCCAAATGCCAAAGCCAACCTCCTGACCCTCACTCATCCTCTTCTCAATACGGCACACTGTGGCCCATGCACAGGAGGGTGGAGTGACGCAAAGGACTGGGGCTTGGGGAGCTGAACAGAGCAGCCCTGCTGGGAGCCAGTTACAGGGACAAGGGTACCCAATTGGCCCGGAGCTCATCTTGTCCACCTGTGAAATGAGAGAGACAGGCTCCCTGCTCCAGGGTCCTCTCACCCTTACCATGACTCCTCCCTCTGCAGTGTTTTTACAGAAGGAGAAAGCAACACTTGGATCCTGACTCCAGTTTCCAGTGTGCTGGCGCTGGTTCTGCTTGCGGCTCTGGTCCTCTTGAAAAGGAGACCCTGGAGGACCTGTGAGTTGAGCTTACGTAGCCCCAAAACTAGAGAGAGGAACGACCCTTTCCTCCTGATACCCTCAGGGTGGGTTAGGTTAAATTGAATATCCAGACATTTGGACTTAGAAAAGGTAGATTCTACTCTGAACCATTGAACTCAGCTTGGTCATGGCTTCATCAAATCCCTTCTCCTCTGCTTGTGCCTCAGCGTCATTCCTCGGCTTAAGGAGACGTGGAGGATGACAAGAACTATTAGCCGTAGGTGTGGGGCCACTCTGGCATACTTAATGTGCAGCCTGCGCTAATGACTCTCCTAGTACCGTCCCAGAGATGCAGGCTGCTAACGCAAGTGCTCCACAGTGCACATCTTGCTCAAAAGAGATGAGGCTTTCTCGGGGGGCGGGGGGGGGCAGTGAGAGAGACTGAGGCTCCCAGGGCCAGAAACCAAGTCATCTGGACCCATCACTATTGTTGTAATGGGCCCAGCTACCAGACTGCTGTCTTGGGAAATTCTCAGAACCGTGCCTCTCACTCTTAGGAAGGCAAATCTGTCTGTGTGCCCCAGGACACTCACAGCCTTCTCTTGCGTCTCTACAGCTCAGAAGACAGAAAGGTCACCAAGGATCACTCTGATTCAGATGACACATTTCCTACCAGACAAGCTCTCCGATGTGGGAAAGAGCTTGCAGCAAGGTGACCCTCCTGCCCAAGCCAGCCTGACTGTCCTAAAGAAGGACTCAGGACCCTGAGGATGGAAAGATAAACAGCTCAGTCACCATGGAAGGAGAACCAAGACCAGCTATCTCCATGGCTTCTTCACCCCTTTCTCACCTTCAGCCACACGAGCTGACTAAGCTCAGCCACTGAGGATGCCAGCTCGGGCCTCAGAGGGTCAGGCACTCTCCGCAGCCAAAGGTGACAGACGGTACATGGACTCAAAGAAGGCTTCAAGAAAGGGCTTTATGGTATGGCTGTTTTTCAACTGCCTATTTTTTTTTCCAGAGAAAGAGGGAGGCAGGGGGTGGGGGGATGCATGTATACAGAATCTCTTCATTCCTGGCAGTGTGGAAAAGGAGAATCTCCATTCCGTTGCTGCTGCCCCTCTGGGTGCCCTTCTTTCCCTATGCCTGTTAGCACTATGCCTGCCGCTCACACTCAACAGCCTTCTCACTTGCCAGGCTGCCCTGAGCAAGCACAGCCGTCGCTCCTTAAGCACAGGAATTTTATCTTATCCATTTCACTACATCTCCAGAGAACTTGCCACTCCTTGGGACCCTAGCCAGTTAAAAGGCCCATGCCTGTTTGGCCGGGGATGGCGTGGGTTTGGTGGGCCCTGGGGATCTACTTGGGTAAGAGGTATGAATCCCCAACGGCCTCTACCACTTTTGGTTGGGAGTGATTTGGATGACCACGACAGTGGATGGTTTCTATGTGAGACTGGAGGAAAGGACCACCCTTCTGTTTCACCGCATCTCCCCGTTTGACACTGTCCTCGTCACGCTGTCAATCTTTGATCAGGTCAAGATTTTCCGGGATTTTCCTAAACGATGGGAGAAGAGGGTACTTTTCAATAGGTTTTCACCCTCATTATCAATCCCCTCTTGTTGCCCTGTTTATGAATCTTTGATATCAAAGGCTGTGGGCAAAGCTGGAAATGATTTGGGAAAGAAGACAGAGGGACAGATGAGAGGAATTTTATGTGGATTCTGCCTTCTAACCATATCTGTCGGGGAACTTTTGGCCCACTGTTGACCCCACCATCTTTTCAGGAATCATATCTGCTCTTTTTTCTTTGCCAAGCGTGTTAGTATTCTTTATTTGGGCGGAACAGGCATTGGGCAACAGAAGCTTTGGGGAAAGAAAGTGCCAACACCAATTTAAGAGCTGTGACGTTGACATTTCCAGAAGTTTCGGCCTTGCCTTCTAAGCTGTCAGTGACATCGAAGTCCTCCAGAAATACCTCTTCATATCTGGTCATGACCCTAGATACTGAACCAGGAAAGCCCAAAGAGATACCCTCAGGGCTTATGAGAGAATTGTCCTAGGTAAGGGGGCAGGTTGAATGCAGGTTGAATGCAATTAGAAACACAGAAGTTCAGAGTTATAGAGACTTAAGTAGAGCAGCAGTTCTCAACTTGTGGGTCACGACCCCTTTGGAGGTGGAACCATCCTTCCATAGGAGGATACCCTATGTCAGATACCCTGTATATCAGATATCTGCATCATGATTCATAACAGTAGCAAAATCACAGTTATGATGTAGCAGTGACAATAATTTTATAGTTGGGGAGTCACCACAACATGATTAACTGTATTACAGGGTCACAAACAGCAGGAAGGTTGGGAACCACTGATCTAGAGGGAATCTGAAGCCCAGTGAATGAAGTCCCTTGTTCAAAGTCACCAAGTCACCAGGACACCAAGCTGGTAAAATGAGAGCAAAGATTAGAGCGTGTGTGGCCCTGGCCTAGTATCTTTGCACTTCGCCTCTTTCGTGTTAACTAAGAACTTGCCAAAAACCAATGCAACCATCACGCCAGACTGTGTTTTGCCTGCTATCTCAGCCTGTCTGAGAAACCAGTATGAGAGGCAGAAAAGTCACTACGGTCCCACCCCACCAATGAGCAAGCATTTCTTCACAGGTACATAGCTGAGACAAGACCACTTAGTTTGTTGATGGCTGTGGTGCGTCAAAAATGCAGGCTGTCTGGTCCATCTAACCTGTCAGTTTTTGCGGGGAATATCCATAGGCCATCTGCTTCTTGGGATGTTAAGAGACAGTCGGAGGAAATTAAGTCATGGCTCAAAGAAGTCTGGGGAATGCTAGGCTAATCAACAGATTCTTATATGCAGGACTTCTCAGAGCCTTAACTGTCCAACAGAACACGGTATAATTGAGAGTGGGCACGTCACGTGCCTGGACTATTGTGTTTAGCCAAGCAATCTCACTGAACTGGGTCTCCTTACATCCTTCATTATGGAAGCCAATATATTAAACCCAGACACGGCTAACTTCTCCTCCAAAGGCAAACACCTTAGATCTGGCAACGCGGCAGCCTCTGAGGCAGTCACTCAGCTCCACATCTGTAGCCACAAAGGGTACACAAACCACTGGCTAGCCTTTGTTCCAGCAGAACTCTCAGAGAAACAGGAAGCTGCATTTGGCTTTTAACCGTGTCAACTCATTTTCAATGCCTGCATTAAGTCGTAAGACTACACAAGACTTTTAGATACATAGATGACCTGAATGATCAGATCTATCTTCTCAGGAGCTTCCTGCCACCCCTTGCTAGACCTTCTCTTTCCTCTGAACTGCTCTGGTACTCTTTGTCCTGAACTGGGTAGCTATGGTACCCTACCCATCTTAGTAGAAGACAGAGAAGGAGAGGAAAGGAGCCCCTGCAGTCAGGTGCTGAGGCCGGGGAAGCTTCCAGGAGTACTGGTGTTCCAGAGGAACCTGAGATCTGCCAGGAGGAGCTGCCGGAGTCAGGCTGGGCCCGAGTGTTTGAAGAGAGGAGGGAGAAGATCTGGGCAGAAGCCTCAGAGAAGGAAGTGGGATAGCCCTGGTTTATAGCTCTCCTTTATGGCTCAACGGATTCCACAAATGGGGCAGGCTGTGCTTAAAGGGCCAGCGACAAACCACACAGAGCAGGCCAGCTCCACCAGCACCATGTTCCTGCCGCTGAAGTGAGGTCAGGCAGTACTTCCTTACTGTGCTAGAATCAGAGGCACGTCCATTCCAGGGTTCAGGGTTGCCACTGATTTTTACAAAGTGAAACAGCAGGGCACAGCCCTCGAATGCTCCTTCTCTTTCTACTTATTAATTAATGTAGTTAACTTCTCATTCACATGTTACAAAACAGCTCATTCTGTGTGCACTATATTTCCGAAATATGTAATTATGGCCGTTCTCATTGTATGGATGAGGAAAACTGACATTCAGAGGAAACATCTCATACTCGCAAGGGAAAAGTAAGCTGGGCCATGTGGCCCACCAGCAGTCTCTGTCCTTGATCACTACTATTTTGTCCCCCATCTTCATTATATTTATTAAGAGCTGTAAATCAACCATGCCAGGGTGGGGGTGGGGGGAACCCACTAAAATGACTGCTTCAAAGTTAGGGGCAAGGTTTTTATTGTGATAAGAGAGAACATCCTGAGGCACCTGGAAGACTCCAGAGCAGAGAGAAAGAAGCAGACAGAACGTGAGCACGGCTAGGGAAGCAGGAACAGCAGAGAAGAGCGAGAGAGGATGGTGAGTGTAGCATACTTGGGGTCAGGGAGGGGAAATCCTTGCTGTTATATACAGGACAAACCGGTGTGGGGAAGAGGGAAGATTGTGAACACACAGCCTTGGGCTAGCATAGTGGAGGAGGAGTGAGGGAAGGGAGAAGGGAGAGGAGGCTAGCACAGACTTGGAAATGTATAGCATTTACAGAAGAGTCAGCTTGGGCTTCGGGATGTCCTCTAGGGATGCTCTATATGTGTCAGTAGGAAGCCAGATGCCTCAGCTACCAGTGGAAAGGGAGATAGGGATGTACCTCTTTCTGGTTGACAGAAACCCTCTCAGGGGTTCCTGAGGAATTCTGACAGTATCCTTTAGCTGCACCAAGACTGTCATTTCTGGACACCTGCACTGCCCTTTGGAGTTTGGGGAACTGGGGTTTCCTTTACCTGACAAGAACCTTGTCTTCTAGTCAGGCCTTTCCCTACTTAGAGTTTTAGGAGGTTGCTTGTTTCTCTCCGTGAGACTTTTGTGTGGCAAGTTACACAATCACTTCCAGTCACTGGTTCTCTTTAATCACTAACTGGTTTATTTTTGTCTAAGCTTAGTGGGATGTGGGGTGGGGGAGTTCACGAAGCCAGACTGAGAGCTGAAACTTCAGCCCTGAGGTACTTGCTGGCATTTAGACAAATGGAGCTCAGATGCCAAAGTGTAAGTGTGTAAGGTGTGTAAGAGTGTAGGTACTTGTATCCCAGGTGCTTCTCACCGCACCCTACTGAAAGACTAGGAGTAAAACAGACTCTCTGGTGGGCAGAAAAGGAGAGGGGCCATGACTGGGTAATAAAGGTGGCAAATCTCCAAGCTTCTTCCTCACACTCCTGACTTGAGACAAAAGCCTAGCGACTTCAAACAAAGGCTTTGTGAGCTTTTGTCTCCCAGCAGCAGGCCACTTGCTGGCAGACTGGCCTACTCAGGACATGTCACAATAGTTGTAGGCCAATCAACAGTCCTTCTTTTGTCAAACTGACCAACCCTACATTAAGGGAGGAAAAATCTTGACAGGGTTTTAAACCCCAATCCCTCAGAAGAGATTGGAGCTGTCAGCTTTCCCAGATCCCCCTCGGCTTTGCTGAGGGTCCTTTTCTGGGTGTCTGCTGCACGTGTGTGTTTCCTCACTGCCAATAAACACCAACTGTCAATTTTTGTCTGTGGTGCTCGAGGTTTCTCTGCAACTGCCTGTTTGCGTTCCAGGTTTTTCCTGCTTTTTAGTTCCGTAACTGGCAGAGAACAACCAACCTGGTCAGGACCCTTAGATGGTATGATCGCAAGACCCCTAGACTGGACCACTGCTCACACGGCAGAGGTGGTTTCTTTGCCTCAGACAGGAGGTTCTGAGAAATACTGATACTATTAATAGCTGCTGGCGGCTTGACAGACATGCTCTGGACACTCGGCACTGGAAGTGGACTCTGTAATTCTGTAATGCCCGTGTGTGGCACCCAGGAGCACCACTCTCTCCATTCTTCATCAGTGCCGCAGTGGCCTCCCGCTCCCCTCGCTGTCAGCAGGAAAGGAAGCCCAACTCAACTGCCCACTTGGAGGGGAGCCTTCTGCTGAAACCTAGCAGAGAGGTGGCAGCTGCATGAGGACTCCCCCCCACACCCCAGAGGCTCTTGAGAATTGTAATTCTGAAGTCGACACACACTTGTCAATTAGGGTCACTTCTTTCTCCGAGCTGCAAATTCCTGCCACCCAACTCAGAGTATTTTAGAGAGGAGGGGAGAGTCAGGAGACTACGCCCTGAGGTACTGAACACTTGCCCAGACACTTTAGGGAAGATGTGGCAATTCAGTTTGGTAAGAATTCGGACAAAGGTGGATGTACATAATCCCAGGTTATGGGAGGCAGAGGCTGGAGAGATAGAGCAAGTTCAAAGTCAGTTTGTGTCACAGAGAAAACTCTGGGCTACACAGTAACACCCTGCCTCAAAGGATATATAAACAACAAAACAAAACAGAAGGCAAAGAATGAAAAAATTGCTTCTTTAGAGGGTGGCACAAGCAAGGCAGATTGGTTAGAACATGCAACCAGCTCCCAACCACGGCAGCGTAGCGTAGACAATTGAAAATATTCAACACCAGAAAGACTCTCCTTTTATAGCTGGGAGCCCTGCAACTAAGATGGACACAAGCTGCAGGGTATCCCACAGGCTGCAGGGTATTACAGAGACTGCAGGGTATTACAGAGACTGCAGGGTATCCCACAGGCTGCAGGGTATTACAGAGACTGCAGGGTATCCCACAGGCTGCAGGGTATTACAGAGACTGCAGGGTATCACACAGGCTGCAGGGTATTACCCAGGCTGCAGGGTATTACCCAGGCTGCAGGGTACACAGGCTGCAGGATATCACCCAGGCTGCAGGGTATTACAGAGACTGCAGAGTCTTACAGAGGCTAATTTTCCAGCATCTGCCTGCCTGGCACACCTTGGGCTACAGGGACGTCCCAGACCAGGAACAAGGAAACAGCAAGTCTTCAGGGGGACCCCAGTTGCTTATGAGAGGGGCTGGGCCCTGTCACCTGGCACTCACTTGTTGACTTTGGATGTCTACTCAAAACTTCTTCCTCCTTCTCCCTAGCCAAGTGTAGAGGTGAGGGGGAAGGAGAGTGGTTTTGTAACCTCAGAAAAGACTTGTTCGTCTGTCCCTGACAACTGGAATAATAGACTCAAAACTCCTCAAAGGCTGAGAGATCCCTAAAGGGGAACTGAGATCTTGCTGGGTCACAGCCAACTTTTCCTTCCTTCCTTCCTTCCTTCCTTCCTTCCTTCCTTCCTTCCTTTCTTTATTTTTTCTTTTGCTTTTCTTTTCTTTTTTTATTTGAGACAAGGTTTCTCTGTGTAGCTCAGGCTGTCCTGGAACTCACACCGTAGACAAGGATGGCCTTGAACTCACAGAGATTCACCTGCCTCTGACTCCAGAGTGCTGGCTTTAAAGTAGGTGCGAGCTCTGCCCAACTCCTTCTGCATTCTTGCATTCAGCTTTGCTTTGTCCTGTCTTTCCCTCAACAGCCTGCCTCAGGGGCTCTGCCACAGTCTTTTTCATTTATTTCTCCCTCAGTCAAACTGATAAAGGGCTCCACAATGCTGCCATCCTAGGGGCCCCAGAAGTTATGTTCGCTCTCTGATTGGCTGTCAAGAGTCAACAACGCTGGGCAAACAGTGAAGGACCTTATGTCAGGTAACGACACAGCAGGCAGATGGTCATGGAAGAGGTAACTCCAGGTGTTCATCTGGGCAGGAGAATGCTAGGGCAGGAATGTAGCTTTGGCCCATAAGTGACTCTTCTGAGAGCCGCTAAGATTAGTGTATGCCAGTATCCCTCCTCCTTCCTCAACTCTCCTACCCTTGCTTCTTCACTTGCCAGCCTCGTTTTCCTCCTTGGCGCCATACTGCCAGATGGCAGACTGCATGCCTTGAGACCTTTGGGCAAGTCCTCACAGAGCCGCTAAAGAATTACCTGTCAGGCCCTAACGAAATTGGGGACAGATGGTTAACTGTGGTACATATTAGTATATCATTGCACCTGCTGGCCTTCTGTTACAGGATCCATGCTCTCATCCCCGCTCCTCTCAGCTCTTCTCAGCCTGACCTTTACCCTAAACCTCTCCAGCTCATGGGCTTCCCTCCTCCAACTTCTCATTCCTATATAACCCTGCCATTTTGTCCGTTTGCTCTCTTGGCTCTTGGTCTTCTCTCTCTTGGCACTCTTTGTTCTCTCTCTCTCTCTCTCTCTCTCTCTCTCTCTCTCTCTC
>NW_026067940.1:7946227-7970774 GCF_014885135.2 Alexandromys fortis | reverse complement strand
CCCCCCCCCCCCCGCCCCATGGCTCTGGTTTAGTCTATGGGGCCTGTTCAGTCCAATACTTTCTCTCTCTGCTCTGGATTCCTCCAGAAGCCTCTGACATACTCTCCCTCATATATTAAATAAATAAATAAATAAATAAATAAATAAATAAATAAACCTTTTCCTCAACCAAACCTGGAGTGGTCATGTCCCCAGTTTATATATCACCCAATATTCAGGAAAATAAGGGATGCTTATAATCAATCTTGCTTCTCTTTACTTGCCCTTTAAAAGGAAGATTTGCCTGTGGAGAGAAAAAAAAATAGGCCTCAGTCTAGGCTCAACAAGTTTCAGCAAACTTGCCCAGTACTAGCCAAGTGGACTTTTTCACTTCCAACTCCCTTTGTGTGGTTCAAAACAAGGAGCACACTCAGTTTACTGCTAGCTAGCAGCTCTCTCTGGTTGCCAGCTGGACAGAGGCAAGAGTCCCATTCACGCTCTTTCCCGCTGGCCGCAGGCAAAACTGGAACAAGAAGGAGCACTGTGTTCCCACTGCATCAAGCAGCTGGGGTCAGAAAGCTGCGCCACTACCTGCTGATGGGCTACTGTGCAGGGAACTATTCTAAACAGCTGATGCCCCTTTCAAATGTGAAGAGGATGCAAGTTAGCCTTGGCAGAATCACGGCCTCAATGCTCTTGCTCAGTGATTAATGGTACACGGACTATACTCTCAACTTGATAGGGAATGCTGGATTATACAACTGGCCGTCTTGGGATTAAACATTGACTCCAGGACAAGGGTTAAACATTGACTTAGCCAAAGAGCTACTGTTGGGAGCAGAGCTGGTGGTAAACAGCACTTCATCTGTTCAGTCTTCTGCCATTCACCTTGCAAAGCAACAATCACAGGCCCCATCCCCTGCCAGATGTAGAGGACTGGAAGGTAAATAGATTCATCAGAGGCAGACACAGAGAAAGAAGGAGCAGTGTGGATAACAAAGACGGCAAACGTCTAGCTTCTCCCTTACACTTCTGATTCCTAACGGGCCTAGTGGGCTTTTTCTACCATCAGCAGGGCCATCTGCCTTTGCATGGCCTCAACAAGTTCAAGGCTATGTTAGGACATATTTATCCCCAAAGCTGTGGGCCTAGCAGCCTACCTGTCTTTGTTCAAACTGATCAACCCTAAGTTAGGGGAGGAAGACCCTTAGAACCCAGAGTTCTCAGAGACTTTGGCTGCCTAGTCCCCTCTCCACTCTGCAGGGTGTCTTTCTCTCTGTGTGTCTCCTCACCCCTAATGAAAACCTGTCTTCACTAGCTGACTCTGTCCACTGCATCTGAGACTTTCCCCTGCTTTCTAATTCTTTAACTGGCAGAGAAAAGTGAACCTGAACAAAACTCCAGGCCAGGAGCAGATGGGCAGAGCAAAGTGAGGACGGATGTATGGTTTGAGGAACTCCTCTAGCAAATCTAGAGCATCAAGCTAAGACAAGCCGAGGTTGGATCTGTGTGGGGCCTTGACCTTCTACAATCCACTGGGTCAACCAAGGGGGCAAGTGGAAACTCCTGCTGTCCATGGAAATGTAACACAAAGTAGTCATCCTCACTGTGAACACTTTGGTGGGGTGGGGTGGTAGGAACCCAGTGCAGAAAGATATTGGTTATAGGGCCTATCTCTGCCACCTCCTTTTCCAATACACTTGGGCATCATTTCACATCTGTGCCCATGGATCCTCAGTGTTCGGTGCAGAATTTCTTAGTTCTAAGTTCCTGTTCTGTCCCATGTTTAATCAAACATGAATGACAAGTATCTGCTACTTTCCAGCTATCACACATAGTGACTTTGTAACACCTTTGCGGATTTAGGATAAGCAGGTCCAAAGACATTACAGCTCTTGTCCAAGCCTTCCTGGTTAGCAGATGGAAAGGCCTGGGTATGAATCCAGGATAGTCTGGGACAGAGCCTATCCCTTCTCACAAACTGCACTGTCTCAGCATGCTTGCTCCCTCCCAGCTTGTGCAGAACACTGTTGTGCGTGAGTGATGGTTATACACCCCGAGGAAACACGGCACACATGTCTGCAGTTCTCCAGTTTCCCTGGGTGGCCAGCTGATCGTAGTCAGAGTAGATGCCTGAGGTGGACACAGTCTCCAGGCTGTATCTGCGTCCTAATCCCAGAAGCCGGTAAACATGGCCGTAGTTTGGAAATGGGTCTTTGTAGGCAGATAGGATTAAATTCAGGATGATCAGATGAAGAAATCATGCCAGATTATGAGACTGGCCCTTAAATGCTACCAAAAGGGTCATCATAAGAGCAGCAGGCACTGGAAGCGGCCACTCAACACAGAGTGACTAAGAGGCAGAGAGCCTGGGAGGTTCCGCAGCACATCAAAGAATGTCAAGGAAGGGCAGCAGAAGCTAGAAATTGAAAGAGGCAAGAATCGAATCCTCCTCCAGAGACTCCATAAGGAGGGTGGCCCTGCTGCCACCTTGGTCTTGGATTTCTGTTCTTCAGACCCGAAGAGGAGCGTATTTCTGATTGTGGTCAGCTGTCAGAATCGCCACAACAAACTCACATGCGCTCAACCAACACACACAGGCCCAAAACTGGAAGGCCTTGCAAACCTGTTGGCTCCGCTCTTTCATTTTATAGATGAAAAGTCCACAGACCAAAAGAGGAAGTGATTTGGCAGAGGCAGAGGCAGAGCCAAAGCTAGCATATAGGTGTGTCGGCTCGGGCCAAGTGGTTCCGATCCTCCCCACACTGGATGAAATCTAGATCATATTTTCTTAATATTACGATACGGTTGGCTTTAGTAAGAGAAAAAAATTTTGGAACGCACTATTGTCACCGTTGTTACTAAGTTGAACACTAGACACATTCTTCAGCCGTGGGCCAGTCCCTCCTCCCTCAGAGCTGGACACCAGGGTCACTCACTGGGTTCTAGAAAAGGAAACGGCAGTGGGAGGGGGAGCTAACCATTGTACCCATCCACCAATGTGTGGCTGAACTCACAACTGGCCACAAGAATTTACCTTCCTGATTAATCATTGGGTTCTACTTTTACATTTCCTCTTTCCCGAAGCAGGAGAGGTGGGCTATGGGTATGTGGGGAACATACCTAACACGTTTCTCTGTGGATGCATGCATTTAATATGGTCTGCTAAAACACTTCCGGGTACCCCTTGGAGCGTGTGTTACCAGTACATGATCTAGAGAGCCACCCACCATCTTGGAGTTACAGAGATGGCAAAGAGAACAGTCCTCACCCCCAGGCAGCAAGCAAAGCCATGGTTTAGTTGATACACTTCCTTCCCGCCTCTCAAATCTTCCTTCATCAGGTGCCTGTGCTAGTATCCAGGGGCCTCTCTCCGCACCTCCGAAATCTCAACAACTAGACACAAGTTATTCTTTGCTTTGAGAGAAGCAAGCACACCCTACAAGTATCTTGACTATTGCGTTTAAATAGACAAAGGCATAGAACAGAAACTGTCCAAGGAGTTCTCAGATGGCAGAAACAGGCTTGTGCCACCGTTGTCCCCATGCATCTCCCTCTCCCAGCACACCTGGCATTAACCATCCACCCTGGAATGGGGAGGAGGAAATTGCTAACGAGGAAGAAAAAGAAGTTGGTCACTAGTGTGTCTCTGTGACCTCCAGCTGCCACCATGGCTCCGAGCCTGAGCTTTGGTAGAAGAGAAAAGGTTAACAATGATATCTAGAGAGTTTGGAAAGTCCAGAGTCAAGAGACTGCAGCACTGCCTGTCCTCTCTAAACTGACAGTGGTCCACAATCTCAACATCACCCATTGCCCCTCCAAGTACATGAGTTGAAAGGATACATAGGCATTATGGGAGCACGGTTCTCCAAGAGACCCCAGGAAGCTACAGCTCAGTCAATCCACTCTGCAGGCACAAGAAGGGCAAAGGAGGGCTGGGCAGCCTTGCAGTTCCACCGAAGGAACTGAGAGGTAGCGACAAGAGAGGACAGAATGCACTCCAGAGCCCTTGGAATGAGCAAGGATAAAAAGTCCCACCGGCCACGTGGGTCGAGTTCTATCTTGGTTCACAGAATCACTTTTTCATTTGGAGGAACAAGACCGACACGACACCAGGCCAACCACAAAATCACAGGTGTCCCCTCGCTGCCCCAGGAGTTATGTTGCCATTCAGAGGAGGAAAAGGGACACCAAAAGGAAAGAAACCCGATCCGAAACACCACTGAATTGGACCGAGCTTTCCTGGAAGTGCCTATGGTTTTCTTTGTTCTTTCACCGATCAGATTATGGATTTACCGTCTCCAGTTGAGTTTCATAATAAAAAAAAATACAGTTTCTTTTCTTGTCGTCAAAATCTGCGATTGTGTTGTGGGTTAGCCTACACAAGTGAGCCCAGATGCACAGATGGCCCTCCTGTTTCTGTAGCCCTTGTTTCCCCTTCCCCTTCTGGCATTTGCATTAGGACTCTTGAGGAAGAGCCAGTGAGCCAGTGAGCCCTGTGCAGGTACAGTGCATAGCCCTACAAGGGGAAGGGGAGCTCATGAGGGTATGGGGTGTATGAAACAATGGGTTTCTTTGTGTGGCACGGGAAGTCTGTGATATCTGGAGGATATCTAGGAGACCCAAACAGGTCATGATCTGGGAAGGTTCCATGGACTAACTAACTGTGGTGAGGAAGGAGGTGGCTGTCTCAACTCAGCTGGTGGGAGTCCTTGTGTAGCCCTAACACAGCTTCCGTCCAGCCCAGCATCAGGGAGCGTAGGCAGAGTTAGGGTGGAAAAGATCCTGAAGGCTCTGGGCTGAGAAGGATCTCTTTGCAGATGGTGCCTAAACGGTGGCATTTCAGGCTCCATGTGCTGGGGTCATGGGAACAGTGCAATCCATAGGGACTAGGGATGTGAGGCCAAACACTAAGGGACGTTCTGTCCTGTATCTTGAAGTTGCAGCCATGGAGGATCCAGAAGTGACATAGTCTCCCCAAGTACAGGGAAGGACAAATGGAGCCAAAGCAGGGAAGCTGGAATCTGTGGGAGTCACGTGCTCAGACTGGCTACTTTGCCTAATGGGACAGCAGGCCCTTTAAGAGCCAGGTGCGGGTCAAGCACAGAGCACAGTTTCGGTTTTGGCAGCAGTAACCAGTGCCTGACTGGAAGCTTCTAGAAAAGCAGGGGTACACACTGGCTGGCAGACTGTGCCCCGAAACTGGAGCAGCTGGAGAAGGAAGTGGCTAAAAGTAAGTGTGCTGCCTGGGCTCCTCGGCTAGGATGCTCCTTGGGATCGTGGTTCAGATGATCCCCTGACTCTCAACTCCCAATCTCCCAGAGAGGGTGAGGTGGACAGGGCTGACTGTGTGCCTGTATGTCACAGGGGATTGCAGGGGCATATTCCAGTGGTAGGAAGAAAGGCAGACATGGGTATGGGCATGCCTTTTCTGCAAAATAGCCTGGGTGAGAAGGAAGCAACATCTGTTGCCAGCACACCCATTACCCTTAGTTTCCAAATTCCCTAATCCTCCTACTGCTACTAACTACCTACCGTTATACAGGACCTAATCTTTCTGAACGTCAGTCTCAATCTGTAAGATGAGGATTTAAAACTAACAGCTATCGCTGCTGACCCAGGGGGCTTCAAATGAGAAAATAAGTGCAGAGTGTAGCAATATAACAATGGCTTGGTGCATCTCAATTTAGTTCAATTCCTCGAGAACGAATTGAGTGGCAGGCAGGTCTGGAATCAGATTATGCAGTAAAGCACCTCAGCTACCTTTTAAGCGGGCCACCCTCAGCCGCTTTTTCTGGGCTTCTGCGTGGTTCTGAAATCATTGCTAATCGCAGTCCAGACTTGCACCCGCATACTTGTGTCACTAGAAACAAGCATGCCTTATGGTGTTGCTCTGTGCTGCTCTAAATGGGGAGAATGATGTTTCTGTGGTGTGATAAGCTGGGGGGGGCAGAGCCACCTTCTAGGTACAGGCATCAGCCCTATGCCCCGATGCACCCCCTAACACACACCCAGCCACAATCAGACAGCCTCCTCAGTCCTGTCTATCCTGACACTGTTCCCTAGCCAGCACAGAAGCCAGTGATGGAGGACAGTGTGACAGCTCAGCTTCGTCTTCTGCCAGCTACACCTGTGCAACTGCCTGCAGACTTGGAGCCACCAGGACAGGACGTACACATTTTGTTTCTGCTAACACTTTCCCCTGCTGCTAAGGGACTTAGAGATTTCTTAATATATAGATAGGAGTGTGCCAGTTTGGTGGGTTTGGGTAGAAGGCATCTATTCAGTGGCAGAAAGTAGAGGCTCGGCTGTGAGTCAGATCCAGAGCTTTCCAGTCTTGCTTCTGCCTAAACGGGGAGAATGGATGCTGTGTTATATCCAATAAACTGGAATCAGGAGAACACCCAGCTCTTTGACCGTGACCCACTTCTTAGCACACTTCTGCATCTGTGGGGTTCATTCACAAAAAGCCCCATCACTTCAGCTTCCATTTAGTAAGTCCACTTGCCCTGGGACTTCATAACTTCACCTCATTCCCACACCCAAACACCAGGGAGCTGGGAAGACACCCCCTTCCATCTTACAGTTGAGACAGCTAAGACTTCATGAGTTAACGTGAATGATGTCAAGTTCCCAGGCGCATCTGAACAATACGTGAGTGCATTCTTTCTGATATGATTTTTATCACCTATCAGAACAAATTACTTAACCTAAAAAAATGTTTGCAACTAGAACACATCTATAATTCTAGCACTTGTGGGGCTAAGGTGGGAAGATGGACGGATTGTGAGTTAGAGGTCAGCTACATAGAGAGACGCTGCCTCAAAAAACAAACAAACAAATAAATAAATGAAATTACAGGTTGAGTATTCCTGAATCTATTATTTTAAAATCTTAAATGCTTTGAATTTTATGAGCCAACACGACACAAGCAGAAGTTCCACACCAGATCAGGTAGCAGGCATCAATCGAAAACATAGGCACAGTAAAAATATAGAAAATTACTTTCAGGATATGTTTAGACTTGGGTCCTTCCCAAGATCTCTTACCACAAATCTGAAAATATTCCAAAAATTAAAATGGAGGCCACTTCTGATCCTAAGCATTTTGGATAAGGGACACTCAGCTTATAAAACTGGTGCATTGGGAGATTATCTATGTTCTCCTTTTCTCTCTGACTCTGGGTACAAGGAAGTTTGGGTTCCAGGGTTGCTGGCATTGATACAGCATGGCAGGAGTAACAGAGCTTTGGCATGGCTGCATCCAGATTCAGGAAACAAAGGTAACACTCCCCATCCATGCCCGATGCTAAATAAATAGCAGCCAGTGTTTGCAGGAAGAACTCTTGGCACCACCTCTCCGTCCAAGTGACCCTTCGTGAGAATTGCCTTTCCTATGAAAGTGGGGGAGGAGAGAATCATTTTACTCCCTCTCTGAAGTTGGCCTTCCCACTTCTTCTTTCTGCTGATTCCTCTAACAGCAAGACCCAGCACAGAAGGGTGACTAAGCTCGTATGCTCGTTTGTAAAATTATTTTTACTATTTTGGCATGTGTGTGTGTGTGTATGATACATATGTGAGTGGTATATACACAACACATGTATGTGTGCAAGTGCACAGCCTGTGCCTGTGCACACGCAGGCCAGAGAATCTAGGCTGGTTGTGGTCCTCTATCCATCTCACTTGGGCACCTACCTTGGGCAGCTTTCTTACACGTTTGTGCTTTATACCCTGCATCCTGGGGTAGCTGTGCAAACTAAAAAGCTGACATCAGTAAAGGTCTTGGAAAGAATTCTGTATGTGTTCTTCTAACCCGGATCACAGTGCTTGCTTCTGGAGTCACAGGGCTCAACCTATAGCTCTCTCTGAGTCTTGACAGGATGCTCAGCCGGCAGCCTTCTAGTTTCCTTCACTCTTTGACCAAAACAAAGAGAAGACTGCAGTGAGTTCAGAGAGGAGATGTGGACGAATTAACACTTCCAATCCTATTTATTGCTCTGCTAAGGACTTTGTCATTTGGTCTGTATAACAATTTCCTACGATGCAGAGTCATCTCCAGTTTACAGAGGGGGACCTATGGGCTCAGCTTAAAAATCCACACAGCCCCTAGATGAGAGTGGAAAGCCAAGTAGAAGAATAAGTGGTTTTACCACTCAGCCCAGTGCTTAGTTCCCATGAAGATCAGACACTACCCAACCCTTCTGCTCTTTAGAACAGTCGTAGCTACTTTCCGTTGAGGAGCCCTTAATGTCTTTATAAATGTGTTCATATATATTATTCTTCCATCTTTCCCCGTGTTCTCCCATCCCAAGTCATTCCCCTTCCAAGTTAGAAGAGTCAGGAACTCTTACACTCATTTTTATCAATGAAAACACTAAGTCAGTATATTCCACTCAAGAGATAGGATGCTCCTTATACCCCACGATAATATGGGATGCAGACCCCTACACTCTCTTCCATCCTCGACATTCTCCTTCACATGACACTTTCCAGGCTCATGCTACCCTGTGCTCAACGCTTGGACTGGGAGAGACGAACGTGATAGTTCCAAATGGACTTAGGCATAGAAGATGCTGTTCCTCAGGCTAAGGAAGAAATGGGAAGGAAGCCTTCGTAGCTAAGCCATCCTCTTCCTATCCTCAACTGCGGAGCATCTTACTCCAAGTTCCTACTCCTGGGTTGTCAGAAACCGTCGTTCGGCTTCTGGTCTTCTTAACTCACATTCTCTGTCCCCGCTGAAGGCCCTGGAGCTTTGAGAACCCCACCTTACCTTCTCCTGGGAGGTGAAAGCTTTAGGTTGCTTCAGAGATGTAAGAATAGATGGCTTACTAGCTAAGCTAAGCTTTGAGCCCAGCTGTCTCTCCCTCAGAAAAGGAACATCAGAGGTTAGATGAAGACAGGTTTGTCCCCTAAACTGTCACTTTAATCAAAGGGGCACTATCTAAATTAGGTTTATAAGGAGACAAACTCAGTCTTCTTACTGAGTGGCCCATACTTGTGCCCCAATCTACATGCTTGGGGTCTTAGGTTATAAATACACTGGGGAAACAACAGTAAACCTCAAACGATATGGAACACCTCGGCCTCATTAGTTGAAAACAGCTCAATCCTGGATTAAGTGCAAGTGTACTAGTGAATAACCCATGCAAGAGGGTGTAGATCCCCATGCTTTCGCTTTATTAAGCCAACTAAGAGCGTAGTGAGTCCTCTAGTGTACTGAGCAAGAGTAGGCCCTGGCCTGGGGAAAGACACTTGGTACCCAAAGGAGGGTAGGTTTTTTTCTTTTCCTTCCTTCTTTTCTTCCTTCCTTCCTTTTTCTCTTCTCTTCTCTTCTCTTCTCTTCTCTTCTCTTCTCTTCTCTTCTCCTCTCTTCTCTGTTCCTCTCTCTCTCTCTCTCTCTCTCTCTCTCTCTTTCTCTCTCTCTTTGTTTTGTTTGTTTGTTTTCAAGAGAGTTCGAGAGAGGGTTTCTCTGTAGCTTTGGAGCCTATCCTGGAACTCTCTATATAGACCAAGCTGGCCCCTAACTCACAGAGATCCACCTGCCTCTGCCTCTCGAGTGCTGGGATTAAAGGCGTGTGTCACCACCACCCCGCTGAGGGTAGGGTTTTTAAAGTCAAAAGGCTGTAATCACATCATACCTGGTGTAGGCTGTGGGTCTTTACCCATATGTCACCTTTGATCTTGTCAACCATCACACAAGGCATCCATCTAGAGCACCAGTTCTCTACCGGGGGTGGGGGGGAGGCGAGACCCTTTGGGGGTTAAATGACCCTTTCACAGGTGTCGCCTAAGACCCTCAGAAAACACAGATATTTATATTGCGATTCATAACAATAGGAAAATTACAGTTTTGACATGGCATCAAAAATATGGTTGGGGGAGGGTCACCAAACCATGAGGAACTCTGTTAAAGGGTTGCAGCATTAGGAAGGTTGAGGCGTCAAACTGTTTTTACATGCCAGGACTCTTTCTCAGCATAGATGGAGAGAGAAGCACTCTTCCATTGACAGGCAAGTGTGGCTTCCTAGTGAGGGAGGTGAGAAATCAGGTGAACCTGACCTTTCTTCAGCTAGTCACTAATAGATGTATGCCCCCATAGAACCGATCTCTGGACTCGTGCAAGAAGCGATGCTGGACTCATGGTCCCGGTTCCAATTCTGATATAGGTGTTGGGGGTCAGGAATCCCTGACCATTAGGTCTCCCATCCACGGCAATAAGGTAATAGCATCTCTGTCGGGGGTTCCTGCAGCAATACATGAGATCATGGAAGAGGAGCCTAGCAAAACACCTGGGGAAAGAGCTTTACTCTTTCTTTCCCATCTTAAATCCCTTTTTAGTCACCCTACCACTGGAATCTCGCTGCGCTTTAGAGAAGTCTGACTGAGATGAAGATGTCTTATATACAGGGTCCTTTTAGCGGCTACCAGAGAAACAGCTTCAAATTTTAGCTCTAGACAAAGAAGAATTCCTGTGTTTGAAAATGTCTCCTGCCCACCATCTTCCCTGGGACTAGACTCATGACTTCCTTGCCAAGGTGACCCTCTCCCAGGTTGCCAAGGTGACCCTCTCCCAGGTTGCCAAGGTGACCCTCTCCCAGGTTGCCAAGGTGACCCTCTCGCAGGTTTTTCCTTCCAGGTATGTATGCCTGATGCTCTCACACCTGACTTTGAGCTATACACAAAGTTGAAGGTATACACACATCTCTCCCCGCTTCCAAGTTGACTGACCTAGTCACCCAAAATGCATCACAAAATGATTGGCAGGTACCCCACCATGGAAAGCCTGGCACCTGGTTCTCAGTAACAAAAGGAGTGTCACTTTGCCTGTCCAGAGGAGGGTAGCACCCCAGCTGAGCCTATCAGAAGAAGACCAGGTCCTGCCTCATGAGTATTAGAAGCTTACTTTTCTAGAGCCAAGGACAAGGTTGAGAATTAAACACAGCCACCGCTAGTTTGGGCTCTTAAACTAAGACCTTAAGATGAAAATATTTGGCCTTCCCACCTGTGACTGTACCCAGGACTGGCACAAGGGGCAGGTGTTCGGTCCCTGGGGACTTGGCATCACCCATCCCAACTGTTACAGAAAAGCTAGGCCTCACAGCTGCTCTTGTTTAGGAGCTTCTTGCCTCTCAGATGACCCCTAGGCACCTGATCACACCCAAATTAAGCTGAGTTTGGCTAAGACTCCACTCCAGGAGTTTATCATTGACTTGGTAAGAAGGCGCAGGCCACTAACCCCAGAAAAACAACCTTTAGTTGCCATCTGACACCCTTCTCTGTCCCCACCCCCTGCCCTCACTCTTCCAAAGAACCAGAGAAACAGAATACCTTTATCTCCACAAGGAAATAAAAGGGTTTCTTACTGGGAAATTCCCCCACGGAAAAGAAATAACCAAGATAAACAAGTTTATTGCCTTTGGCTCAGCTAGTGAAGGAAGTCTCTGAGAAGGGGAGTTAGGAACAAGCAGGGAGAAGAGATATTGCCAGGCTGCCTCCTGCTTACAGCTTTCTTATCTTTATGGGCACTCATTATTGCGTAGGGCCTATTATCATTGTTTTTCTCCTTATAAAGCTCCTTCAAATCCATTCCAAAGTTTATAGCCAAACAAAGTCCTCAAATTCTGTTGGAAAGTGGGGACTCTCTTCTCCTTTCTCCTCTCTTCCTCTTGGCCCTAGAGTTTATGGTATCATTTGGGTCCTTGAGATAGTTCAGCCTAGCATGGCCCAAGCCTCAGTCCTCTGTAGGTCTGGACTATGCAGAAGTCCACATGGTGGCTTGCATTCTCGCTCTTTGTCTGCCGGAACTCACCAGGTAGGAAACACGATAACATCTATATTTTTGTCTCCGACCCTGGAGTGGAGCTGTAGGAAACCTTGGGCACAGCTGATCATCTCCAGCTCGCTCTCGGCTGCTGCTGCTGTGTCTGCCTTTCTGTCTTATTTCAAGGCTACTTGTACAACTCCAATGAATACTGCCAGGTCCAAAGGAAACTCCAGTTCCTCAAACTGCAAGAAGCAGTCCAAATGTCTAGGAATGAACTCAAACTGGACTCTAGACGGATTTCTGGTGGTTGAATAAAAGCCAGCGAGCGTTCCTTAGGAGTTTGTGAAGCTGGTTCCCCTCTATCTCTCTGGCAGAAGGGATATATGGTTACCTGTGGTGCCTATTAGCATGTCTTAGTATATGCTGGTCTCCAGGCTCCCTCAGTATCACAAGTACCTTTTACACATTCCAAAGTCCATGTTAGCTAGCCCTTGTCCTTCTCACTTCCTCCCCTACCCTAAACTCCCTCCAGCTCACAGGCGTCCTTCCCCCAGCGACTCTTTCTCCTTAGAACCCTGCTATTCTTACTATGGTTTTAATTTTCTATCTTTCTGCAGCTCTCTGCTCCCGCTTCTCTCCTCATGATGTTTTGTTCTCCCTCCGCTGCTATTCCCTCCTCTCTCATAGATAGGCCTGACCATGTCCAGACCGCTGGCCGTGTCCGGTCTATTCTTTTCTTTTTCTGATCTAGATTTTTCCAGATGCCTCTATCTGCAAACCCCCACCCCCAATTATCACTTCATATCTACAATAAAAAAATCTTCTTATTAGTCAGGCAATGGTGGTGCATGCCTTTAATCCCAGCACTTGGGAGGCAGAAGCTTGACAGATCTCTGTGAGTTTGAGGCCAGCCTGGTCTACAGAGTGAGTTCCAGGATAGCCAGGGTTACACAGAGAAACCCTGTGACTCAAACAAACAAACAATTAAAACAAAAATCAAACAAACAAATAAAAACACCTTCTTCTTAGCCATACCACGGAGTGGTCATGTTGTCCGTTTATACAAATGATAGCAAAGACAGTCGTTGACAAACAAAAGGCATTCTAGCATCCAGTGTAAGCATACTATCATTGGGGAGGTTGAGAGCATAAACAAGTCAGGGTTCAGATCCCCAGCTCACTCTGTCCATCCCACAGTTAACCCTTGTGGGGCATGCAGGAGCCTTTGTCTGCCTTTCCAAACACCAGAATCGCTAGTCTGCCTCTTCCTGTCAGTTTACTGATCACCCACCCACAGCATGTCAGCCTCCTCCACTCTCGGGAATATAGGGAAGGTAACTGACGTGGAGAGAAAGGGCCATGTTATGGTGTGCCCAACGCTGTGTTCTAAATGATGACAAAGAAATGTCATCAATGTCGTAGAGACAGGGCCATGCTGTGTGCCCAATGCTGTGTCCTGGAAGATGACTAAGAAATGGCATCAATATCGCTATCCCAAAGAAACACGAAGTTTAGGTAGGAAGACAAAGGTACTTATGACTGTTGAAGAGGAATTAAGAGCCAATCGTTTGTCCAAGACTGTCTTTTGATATTTTTTTGTATAAACTGACAATGTGGCTGCTCCATGGGTTGGTTAAGAGAAAGGTTTTTATTGTAGATACGAGAGAGAGAGAGAGAGAGAGAGAGAGAGAGAGAGAGAGAGAGNGAGAGAGGGAGGGAGGGAGGGAGGGAGGGAGGGAGGGAGGGAGGGAGAGAGAGAGAAGGTGCACAGACGGGGACGGGAACCTGGAAGTTCTTCGCAATGAGGAAACACCATTCATTAATTCAACAGAATTTGCAATGGTTTCTGCAGACGGGAAGCAGCCAGGTGCTCACTTGGTTGTTCTCTTTCAGCATCTCGCAGAAGTCGACCTGAATGGCACAGCCCCCCTGGAAGCCACCAGCAATGAAGCTCTTTGTGTTCGCCATCCTGCTCGCTGTCCTCCCAGGTGGGTCTGTTGTCCCAGCTCCCCGGATCACACTCTTTTCCCCTAGACTCCTTGTTCCTAGGATCCAGCTCCATGGAGACCCTGACATCAGAGTCATCCCCAGCGATGTCCCTCATAGGGTGTATATCCCTATGAGACACAGTCACACTCAGCAATGCAGAAAAGACATGTCTAAAAATGGGTTTTGATAGCACTGGAAATCAAAGACAGGGATGAGAATTCCCGATTTTAAGACAAGGAATCTGATAGAGTCCTCTCTGGAGACTAAAAAATAAAGACAAGAAAGACTTTGAACTCCAAACCAAACATCTTTTCTGAATTGTATGATTTGGGGGAAATCAACTAAATTAACTAATTTTCCTGGCCCTTAATTTTTTAGTATAAAAAAAGAAGGAAATAATCTACCAAGGGAAATTATATAGTAAATGCAAAAACACAATATCCTGACAAGTAGTGTAAGATGCATTAGTTTGTCATTCACCGTCCTTAAAAAAAGATTTTTGTTAATGGAGTTACCGTAGTGGAATTCAAGACCACCAGGAAAGACTAAAGACTCAATTTAGACTATAATTAGCCAAATTTATTGTTTCTGCTGGCAGGGCAGCTATCTCTAAGCAAATCAGAAATGGGCTGCACCTGAGCAGATGGGGGAACGAATTTTAAAGGCCAGGCCACAATTACTCCATTTCTGCAGAATCTACAACTGCGTAAAGATTGCCCCTCCCCCCCACCCCGCCCCCGACATGAAGAACTGTTGCCCTACCCTCCCCCACAGCTACATGAGAAACTGCCATTCCCCATGCCCACAGTGATAAGTGTGTTTACAGAAGCCAGAACAAGCTGTTAATCATTGCACAACAGTTACACAGCTTATGGGAGGGGACAAGGGGTCAGAGCTTTTAGGAATTTAGGTCAGAGGCCAAGAGCTACAAAAGTAGGTTCCTGGTACAAAATGAAATTTTCTTAGCCACCATATTCCCCACTGGCTTTAGATTATGGAATCAAACCATTGACCCTTGCTGAATCAATTTTTTTAATAGAGTTGGTTATTTAATGTATGTTAGCAACCGATTTAAAGTTCAAAGGTTGATCATAACTCCAAGGAGCGGTAAAAGGTTCAGCTAAGGCGGTCAAGGGTGGTAAGCCATGGGAAGAGAAAATGGATGAATACCGATTAGAGGCCTCATCATGTTCTGCTCTTGCATCTAGGTTTTTCTGGATCATGTTTAATGTTTCTGAGATAACTCCCTAATTGTTGACATCAAATCAGCACTTTTCACATCTGACAGCATGAATCTCATCCCCGACAGTTTTCTAAAAACCATTTCTGCTAGGGAATCTACTTGTTTTTCAAGTTGTCCTACAGCATCATCGAGATGTTGTACGCCCTGGTCTACTCTATTATTCAGAGCTTTGAAAGTCTGATCTTGAGGAATTAAAGCTGCCGTTTCCCAAGGCACCTATGTATGTGATCCCTTCTGTCACTAGGAGGGGTATAACTGTAGCCGAGTTACTATTCTTTTTCTTCTAACTAGACCCTGGCCCTCATGGCGGGAGTATCCTTCATCCGCAAGCAATTGTTTTCTACTCTCCTCTCTAGTCAACACACCTTCCTTGGGAAGGATATAGGTTAGATAGAATACAGAGATTCCCTTCCCATGTCCCGAATTCTGGATGTTCCTCTGTTACACATCTAGCGAGGCCAAATGTGCAGGCCCACCATGTCCCGAAAGGAGCCAGAAAGTGCATTCTCATATATTCAGACTTCATTGGTGTACACGTGAATACTAACTACAGGATTGACCATAAAGGGAAGCTGAGTCGCTATAAATTGAAGAGATTAAACAATTTGGAGGCTCCTTGGAGGTCTCCTAGAGAGCACTTACTTCCTCTGGATCGCAGTTTAAATTCTCAGATCGGGTAGTAGTCTAGACAATAGAGAGATTGACCCCTGTCCCCACATAAAAAGGAGACCTGGAGTCAAGGCAAGGCCAATATGCATTTCCCAGGTTAGAGAGGGTTTGATTTAATCAAGCTGTGTAGTAACCTTACGGTCTCAAGCTCGGGGTTACCTTTGGGAGATGAAGTTGTTTTGTGTATTTGTGTATCCTGGCTTAGGTTGAGTCTATTACCATATACCCCTCCTGGTTGAGACCGAAGGCTGGTTTATTTCCATGGGTGGAGTGGTTCAAGGGGACAGGAAGATGGGAAGAGGACACCCCCTAGTCTTTGGTTAAGGCATCTAGCTTTTACCTGGGCCTATAGGGCTGACTTGGGGGGTGTTAACCCTAACCCTTTCCCATAGAGAGAACATCACAGCCCACTGAAAACTGAAACTCTTGATGTCAAGCTAGAAATCCCCGGATGGACTCTTAAGCCAGGGCTGGGTGCTCAGTTCTTTCCAGGTCATGGCTTTCCCACCAGAGGAGCTTTACTTCCTATGGGTGAACCCTCAGGGAGGGATTTCTCACTCAAAAAGGATTACAGGTCTAAGTGCCTAATACCCTTTCTCGGGCAAACTCAGCCTCACAGTTTGGATCAGTACAATGATAATCTCCTTTTTGCTGATGGCAGTGTGTTGGCCCATCAGCTGGACATATATGGAAAAGGGTTTCATATATTATATTTTTATCACATCCTGGAATGACCATGATGTTGCCTTCAACATACAGCATCTTAGGAGTGAGTAGTCCTGATGCTTTTTATCAGACTGGACAGATAGTCCGCAAACAGGTCACAGAGATCAACTCTAAACACAGGCTGGGAGGCAGCATTTTGTAGAACATATATTATTTTTCTTCAGTCTGACCATGGGTTTATTTTGCATGGTTCTCATGACAACTCCCAGTCCCAAACCTTAACATTTTCAGTAGGTCAAGCATAGAAGATATTTGTCACGATCCCCAGCATTAGTGTCAGTCTGATTCCGAGATGCTCATGAACCGCACCTTAAGGGGGACCTAGTGATCTCCCCTTAACTCTCTGCTTGTCGGCTTCGTTTGGCTAGTCATGTTCACCTTAAAGTAGGAGTGATGGCTCCAAACCTCAGTCCCTGCTACCTTGATGACCATGGGTGTTGTCAAGATCACTGGGTACAGCCCTTTCCAGGAAAGTTCCAGGGTTCTGCTGGGTAAGCGGTGAATCCGCACCAAGTGCCCAAGTTGGAACCTGTGCTTCTGTTCAGTCAAAAGCAGCGTCGGCCGTGAGGGTGATAGACGACTCTGGGTTCTCAGGTGCTTTGCAGCAATGCCTGTTAGGACTGAGGAAGGAATCATTAGATATTTCAATGGCCGGTAACCTTCCCTTTGCAGGAATAAGCTGAGGCTGCCGTCAAACATTATTTTAAATGGTGTAGCTTGTCCCGGTAGGGGGCGCACCTGATCCTAAAAAGAACGGCTGGAAGCAGCTCTAGTCACCAGCTTCTTGCCAGTTTCTGCCCAGAACTTAATCACTAATTCTGTACTAGTCCCATTAGCTCTTTCTCCCTGTCCTGAGCTCTGGGACCTGGAGTGGCAACATAATCTCCAGTGTATCCCTAGTGTTTTAACTGCTTGCTGAAAGACTTTGGCCGCGAAGACCCGCCCATTGGCAGACCCCAAGAGGAAAGGAGGTTTCGTGAGAGAAGGGATGAACCCCAAGGCTTCTGGTAGGACAGGACATCTGTCTGGAAGTATCCACCAGGCCTCTGTCTCAGTTGGCCCCTACTGTCTGGCCCAGTTTTCTTCCTCGCAGGTGTATGCACATGGGGGGGGGGGTGCGAATGGCTGCGATGGCCCCGCTGACTTTGTGGCTCTTGTTCTTGCTGTGACATTAGCAAATCTGTTGCCTCAGGTTTCTACCAAATCCCGTTTGGTGTTCCGGGCAATGGATAACAGCAAGCTTCTCTGACAGCCAAGAAGCTTCTAGGAGAGCAGAGATCTCCCCCCTGGATTTTGATCTTCTTCTCTGTAGAGGTCAGCAGGCCATGTTCCTGGACAAGGCACCGTGGACGTGTGCCGTGGCAAAGGCGTATCAGCTTTCGGCACAGATATCGACAGCTCGGCTATTTCCCCATCTTAGTGCCTGAGTCAAGGCTATCCATTCTGCCTTTTGGGCTGATGACCTTTGGGGCAGAGATTGTGCCCAGATAGTGACGCTTTTGGGAGTGTCACTAAAGCCCCTCCTGCTCGCCTGAACCTGTCTTGTACATAGCTGCTCCCATTGGTGAATAAGGTCACATCTGCCTTCCCAAGGGGCTGGTCTCGGGGATCTAGTTGTCCACACAGCAGGTGGTCAGTGACCTGGGCACAGGCAAGGACCGGCTGTTCTTCAGGGTCCAGCAGGAGGGATTCTGGGTTTAGCACAGCAGACGTGAGAATTTGAGGCTGGGTGCATTTTTGGAGTGCCTGCTAAGAAGTGAGGTGTATGTTTGACATCCTGTGTCAGACGCTCCTAGAAGGAGCATCTCGATGGAGTGGGGACATCCAACCCCTTCCTGTCCCGTGGTTAGTGCATCAATTTCCTTTAACAATAGCACTGAGGCAGCAGTGGCCCAGATGCCAGCTGGCTATCCCGCAGTCACAGGGTCTAGGCATTCAGACCAACAGGCCGTCTCTAGGTCCCCAAGGGTTGAGTCACTACTCCTTTTGCCACCCCATGTCACCCACCCACAAGTGGAAGGGGTTGTCAGTGTCAGATAGTCTGAGTGTAGGGGCTGACACCAGTCTTCCTTCAGTGTTTTCTTTGCCCTCCCAGCTCACAGGGCTGCTTCCTCCTAGGCTCTAACATAACCATTGTGCTATTTCAGCAAAGTTGGGTGTCCCCAGTGTTAGGAATATTTCCTAATACGAGCTCCCTGACGACGCAAAAATTCCAAATCAAGCTAAATCAAAACAAGCCAAATTAATAAATATCCAGGTTTAATGGGAGATCTGTGCTCTCGGGTGGCCCCGAGGGGGAAACCGGGAAGCCACAGGAATGCGACCCCCGGGAGGAAGAAAAGGAAACCACCTGTTTTTCTTTTGGGGGATCACTTAAGTACCCCATCCCCAGGGAGGGGTCAGGACCTGGCCTGCTGGGATTTGAAGTGCAGACCAGGCCTGGGGGCTGGGATAGATGCGAGGGACTGGGACCTAAGCTCCCAACCTAACACCCAGTCTGCAGTATCCAACTGTACCCAGGAATTCTCTCACTTGCCTCTTGTTCTGTGGCTCTGAGATATTCAGGATAGTTTGGATCCTAGTGGAAGATAGGGTTCTCCTGTTGCTGCCCCCAAAGCAATGCGTTACCCAGATAAATTACTTTATGGGAGCACAATTGGGCCTTTTTGCAGACACGTAGTAGCCCAGCAGCTGAAGCGTTTTGAGATGTCCCTCTGCGACTTTTTGGTACTCCTCCAGGGTATGTGCTTCAGTGACCTCATCTGCATACTGCAAGAGGCTAGGGCATTCAGGTGTCCTTGCAGGTGCCCAAACAAGTCCACGTTAAGAGCTTCATCAAAGATCAGTGGAGTTCTTAAACCCCTGTGGATAGTCTAGTCCAGGGCAACTGGACTCAAAGGCAAATGTAGGTGGCTCACAGGTGCCCAAAGCAGATAAAAAAGACACCCTTCAGTTCTAAGACAGTGTGCACAGTTCATCCTTGAGGCAACAGACTGAGCAAAGTGTATAGATTGGGTGTCCTCTGGGGATGATTTCCAGTCTCCCTTTAAGATCTAAACAGAATGACAGTCTTTGATGCCTGCCTTAATGACAGAGCAGGGTTCTGAAGCGTGTTTCAGGGAAATCCCTGCATCTCTAAGGTAATTGATATGCTTTCTGATGCCTGCCTTAGCGTCTCTCAAAGTAGGGTACTGCTTTTACTTATAGGCAAGGCTGAGCTCAAGAGCAGAGAAGCAGCTCATGGCCAGTGTGAGGCCAGTCCAGGGCAACAGGTTTCCGCCCACACTCCAGGGAAATATTAGCATCCATCAATCCCATTAGGAGTATCTCCCCTCTTCCCAGATCCTCATTACTCTTTTCTGTCGTTTTATATCCTTCTGATAATGAGCAAGTCACCAGGATTACTGTGTATGGACTCCTGAGGTCCAAAGTGGCTTTATTCTCATTGACCATGATGGTACCAACTTTGCTCGACAAGTCTCTACCAATCAGGAGGTGCAGAAAATCTGGCTTACCAAGGAGAGAATGAGTCTCAGTACCTTGCCCAAGGTCCACTTCTCGGGTGGTGGCTCAAATGTAGGTGCTAGTCCCTGTGGTCCCTTGGATGGTGGTTCCTTCTCAGTGGAGGGGTGGGGTAGGGGTTGGTATCCACTAGGAACCAGAGAGCTCTGCCCCATGCTTTTCCTGTGATCATGGGTTCCTGGGGGCTCAATGGTATGGAGTCCTAACCCCATCAATCTCATCCTGTTATATTGGGGATTTGCCCCCTCTTCTCTGTCTGCAATGAGGACATTCATCTTTTCCCCAATGTCTCTTTTCTCTACAATTGCACATTGGTCCTTCTCTAACATGGATCAAAGCTGATTTGGCCACCTGGGGTGCTTTTGGTTTTTATCAGTGTCTTCTCTTCCATGACCATATTATTATCTGGCCAGTCTTCTGTTTTTCTTCTCATCTGGATCTCTATTGTTAAGTTTTCTGAGCTATTCCTAACCACTGTGACCTATTCATTCCTTCAAACCTTCTAATTTCTGTAACTCCCTATGAATATTAGGGGGTGGTTGATGACAAGCGCAATATTACTAACCTGCTGGTTTTCTAGGGCATCTGGATCTATGGAGGTAAATTCCCAGTAAGCCTCTCAAAGGTGCTCCAAGAACTGGGAGATTCATAATTTTCCCCAATTACCCCAGATACCTTTGAGAGATAAGTTGGGGCTCCTACTCTCGTTACATTCACTAAGGCCTGGCAATAGGTGTCTAGTGCTGCCTTGACATTGGTCAATGTTGGGATCCCAGTTTGGCAACATTGAGGGCAATATTCACTCAACCTTTTCTTCGGCATTTGCCCTGGTTACTATGGACCAATCACAGCCTTCCTAGCCACAGTCATGATTATATCCCTCTCCTTAATAGTAAAAAGGATACCTTGAAGCTGCCTGCAATCATCCCAGATGGGCTGGTGGGTAAAGAAAAGAGTTTCCAACAGGCCAATGAGGGGCTGAGGCATCTCAGAGAAGGGAGGGTTCTAAGTCCTCCTGTTAGACAGGTGACTGGTCAAGAGAGGAACAAAAACTAGAGGAGGTCTGGGTCTCTCCTCCCCAAATCTCTTTGTGCCAGTGGGGGCTGGAACCCACTAGGGGGTGCCTTCCTAAGAGGGAATGCAGCTGGGGTCTTGTTTAGCTGATGTGGAGACTAACTCAGCCCACCCAAAGTGTGTGAAGGGAATGGCAGGTCCAAATAGATCATTGAGACAGTGTGTGCCTGGCCCTCTCAGATACAGTCGGATCCTGAACTGGCTGGATGCATGGGGAAGATTCTCCTCCTTCACACAGGGCAGTTCAGAGAGTCCAGGCATTTTACTTAGGTTTCTACACAGCCTTTGATTTATTGACTTGGAAACTAAAACAGAAGAACTTTGTTTAAGGGCACAACATTCCAGCCATAGAAGGGGTTTGAGAAGGAGGAGGAAGAACCAGCAATCAATATAAGAAAACTGGTCTGGTGAGGGAGGGGGACTTGATTGGGGGAGGGGGAGGGAAATGGGAGGCGGTGGTGGGGAAGAGACAGAAATCTTTAATAAATAATAATAAAAAGAAAGAAAACTGGTCTGGGTGGCTAGGGTTCTCTCTAGGAAATTAGGGGCTTGACAGACCCTACCTTTGGCCACCCCACATGCAAAGATGGGCATTCAAGTTCACACATTATGCAGAGCTCTTGAGATGACATCTTAACTCCATATCTGCCTCATGGACCTCCTAGAAGTACTGCGCATGCAGCTCAGGGGAGACTTGGCTGTGTGCTCTCAACTTCTCCTTTCTGTAACAAAACTCATAAGCACGCCAGAAAACACAAATTCATCAAATGCAAACAATGTAAAAAGACAAAACATCCACATAGTCAGAGGAGTCAGACACAGACGTATGCTGGTCACCTTCATTCATACGCCAAAGCCCCAAGGATACAGGAGGACATCTCCTCTTCCCCTGGAAGAGTCTACAATCACATTAACTCTCCTCCTCTATGTCTCCCAAGATGTCAAGACTTCCCAGAACAGTTCACTGATCAATACTGTCTTGAGTACACACTACCCATTAACCCTCACTTTTATTTCAATTTGCAAATTTGCAGTGATCACAGTCTGGGACACCCCTGGACCTCCGAGTCCACAGAAGTCCTTGCCCTTTCTAAGGTTTCATGTCACCGGGCCTCCCAGTTGTGGTACTTGCCCCCAACTAGGGCCTGACCCTGACTAATGACTACTTAATTTGTGGCAGCCATGGGCTCTTGATGTGCCTGAGTCTCCAAGTCTACCTCAGACTTGCCCCCACTTGGAGCCTATCCTGGATCCCTGGCCCTGAGTCTGGGGTATTTCAGAATCCTGCTGGGGCCTCCAAGAATGTCATGGAGTTTGAGGCCCCTGGGAAATACCACAGACTCAATTGCAGAAATAATTAGCCAAAATTATCATTTCTGCTAGCAGGACAGGTATCTCTAAGCCAAATCAGAAGTGTGCCATACATGAACAGATGGGGGAAGAATTTTAAGGGTGAACACCACAATTATCCACTTCTGCAGAATTTATAGCTACACGAGAAACTGCCATTCCCCATCCCATAGCAATAAGCATGTTTACAGAAGCCAGAGCAAACTGTTAATCATTTCATAACAATTACACAATTTAAGGGAAGAGACAAGGGGTCGGAGCTTTTAGGAATTTAGGTCAGAGGCTAACAGCCCTAAAGTGGATGACTGGTACAAAATGAAATTTACTTACTTACCGCATTACAATTAAAATGGAGCCAAATTATGATTAAGCAACCACTTTATTCCATACAATGTTGTGTGGCTGTAGGATCTTGTAAATGACCAGGGAGTACACATTAATTAGAAAATTGCATTCCTCCAGATGAGAATCGTTTCAGCCCACTTGACCTCTCTCCATTCTTAAAACTCTTGTCTTCTGTTCCCACAGCGGTCATCACAAAAAGCCCCATATTTGGTCCCCAGGATGTGAGCAGCGTGGTAGGTAACTCGGTGTCCATCACATGCTACTACCCAGCCACCTCTGTCAACCGACACACCCGGAAGTACTGGTGCCGGAAAGGAGCCAGCGGCCTCTGCACAACCCTCATTTCTTCAAACGGCTTCATCTCTGCGGAGTATGCAGGCAGAGCCCAGCTCATCAACTTCCCCGAGAATAATACATTTGTGATCAACATTGCGCAGCTCACCCAGGATGACACTGGGAGCTACAAATGTGGCCTGGGCACCAGTAACCAACCCCTGTTCTTCGATGTCAGCCTGGAGGTCAGCCAAGGTAAGAATCCCAGGCTCCCTGGGAGGAAAATAGTTTAAACCAATTCAGGTACAATGACGGAGTTTACCCAAGGAAGATACCTCCTACAGAAGGGTATCCTGACACGAAGTCAAAAATCTCCTCCCTCCTGAGGCAAAGGCCTCTTTTTTCACAGTAGAACATCAAGACATGTGGGGCATATCTGGGGAGATGGGTGAAACTTTCTTCCGGATATCTAACAAACATCTTAGGCTTAGATGGGTGCCAGGAGAACAGCTTTTGTTGTATTTGATAGGGTTGAGACATGATGCCAGGTTCAAAGGAAACCCCCTTTCCCCAAATTCTGGGGGACAGACAAAAGCCCTCATTCCTCAGGAACTTGTGAAGCCAGTTCCCTTCTGCTAAAGGAGCTATTTCCCTTACAGCTGACAGAAGGGACAACTGGCTATCTGAGGTTCCTATTAGCATACTAAAACCCATGCTGGCCTCCAGGCTCCCTCAGCTTTAGGAGTACCTGCTATTCATTTATTCTTCCTGACGTTCCCCTACCCTAAACTTCTACAGCTCTTGGGCCTCCCTACCACAGCTCCTCATTTCTCCTTATACCCTGCTGTCTGGACTATGCTCCCTCCTTTGGCCCACACTTTCTTTGCTCCCACCCCCACCCCTTACCATACTCCCCCTCTCTCCTAGTCTGATGGCCATGTTTAGTCTACCACTTTCTCTCCATCCTCTGGACTCTCTCTGATGCCTCTGGCTGTACTCTCCCTCTTGTTCACAATTAAAACCTTCTACTTAACTGTAGATAGTTCCATTAGAATTATCATGATGAATTAGATTATTTTTTTAACTGAAGTCTAGGCCCCTGAAGAGACTGGCCACTAAACAAACTCAGTGTAACTGAAAGAAGAGAGGAAGAAAAAAGGTTTTCTGACAAGAGTTGGTCCATCAGTGAGGGCACCTCTGATTGTCCAAGGAGAGTTAAAAGAGAAAACCCAAGGGAGGAAATTCACAGGGGCTCTGAGGGTATGCCTTGCTCTTTGGAATGTATGTGCCATTAACTCTATCCTAAACAAGAAGGTTGTTCCTGGAGAGTCACAGCACCACATCCCTAAGAAATGAGGAGCATGCACAACAGACCCTATCTAGATACCCAGAAGACTACCACAGGACTGGGAACACAGGCTCCCATAAATACGACCAATAGCAGACACTGTTCCTTAAGGCAACTCAGAATATTTGGACTATTATTTTTGGATAATTCATGTTCAATTCTGATTGTTTCTACACATGTTAATTTAGCACCTACCAGAAACAGATGTTGTGGTCAATCACAGCAAAGAGAGAAAATGTAAAAAAAAAAAAAAAAAAAAAAAAAAA
>NW_026067940.1:7938482-7946162 GCF_014885135.2 Alexandromys fortis | reverse complement strand
CTTGTTGGTTCCTGGCTGCCCAGCTATTTTAGACCAGAAATAATCACACAGAAACTGTATTAATTAAATCACTGCTTGGCCCATTAGCTCTAGCTTCTTACTGGCTAACTATTTTATTAATTTAACCCATTTCTATTAATCTGTATATCACCACATGGCTGTGGTTTACTGGGTAAAGTTCCCAGCATCTTTCTCTAGAGGCTCCATGGCTTCTCTCTAACTCTGCCTTCCTCCTCCTATGCTATAGGCCAAGCCAGTTTTTTTATTCATTAACCAATAAAAGCAACCATAGACAGAATGACCTCCCACACCACCACCCTCCAATCTATAGAGGTAGAGCCTAGACTGGATATGATGACTGATAAAGATGTCCGGGAGGACACAGAGAAGGGAGAAATTAGTTCAAGCTTAGAGAAACCCTACCCAAGGAGATGGAAATCAGGCAGGGCCCTGGAAGAGGGAACCTGGATGAGTGATTGCTGACTTCGCTTATGAGTCATAGCCAACACTTCTACTACAAAAGATAGGGTAATGAGAGAACACATAATTTCATTTAACCAAGTTGGTTTTTAAGTTTTATCTATTTATGTTATGTGTATGAGTGTTTTGTCTGCATACATTCCCTGTGCACCACATGTGTTCCTGGTGCCTCAGAGGCCAGAAGAGGTGTCTGATCCTGTGGGACTGGAGTTGCAGATGGTTGTGAGTCACTAGAATGTGGATGCTAGGAATTAAACTCTAATCCTCTGGAAGAGCAGCCAGTGTTCTTAATTGCTGATCCATCTTTCCAGTCCCCATTTATTGAAGTTTTACAATCATAAGAACCTTCACAAAGACTATGCAAAGATCTTGTTCCTATGCAACCTTTATATTGAGTTTCATGAAGCAGGTGTGGCCATACAGAGACAAGACAGGACAGGACAGGTGTGAACTCCTGGTAGAAGACTGAGTGAAACCCCAGCAAGGCTCACCTGTGAAAACTCTCCTTGGCCCCTCAACTGTGGTGCTTCCTTGGGGGTGTGAGGCAGCCTGGGCAGTGAAGACCTTGATATATAGAATGATAGGTCAGGAGCTTCTTTCTGCTCAGTTGTTACAAAGAAAAATGGGAGGTTAAAGTAATATGTTTAGGGTTTGTGGGTGGCTAGGATAAAGGGGTTATGGTTTCTATGGTCTGCCCTGGAAAAGAGGTTCTGGTTTCTATGGTTTACTTTTGGGAATCATGGCATGAAAAGCAAATGGGCAGGAGAAAATCAAAGTAAAACCTTTGCTTCAGAGGCCTTTGTTTTGGCATCATTGTAGAAACTCCAACAGAAAATTTCTGACAGTGTTCCTCTAGGGAGGAGGCCATTCTAGGTCATTGGCCCACCCAGAAACCTCGCTAGGAATAAAAATGGCCCTATGTAACAAAGCAAAAGTTATAATTTACCCCTGTCCTTCATTCCTTAGTTCCTGAGTTCCCAGAGGACACTCATGTCTACACAGAGGACCTGGGCAGAAATGTGACGATCGAGTGTCCTTTCAAAAAGGTGAACTCTTTTAAGAAGAAATCCTTGTGTAAGAAGATAGGTCAGACCTGTGAACTTATCATTGACTCTAATAAGAATGTGAACCCCAGCTATGAGGGCAGAGTAAAACTTGCTATGGCCGGCGGGACCAGTGGGAGAAAATTCATTATCAACATTACTAACCTAAGACGCAGTGATGCTGGGCTGTATGTCTGCCAGGCTGGGGAAGGTACTAATGCTGATCTAAAGAACGCTGACCTCCAGGTGCTAGAGCCTGAGCCAGAGCTGGTGTATAGAGATCTGAGAGCCTCCGCGACTTTTGACTGCGCATTGGGCCGTGAGGTGGCACATTTGCCCAAATATCTGTGCCGGATGAATAAGGAAACTTGTGATGTCGTCATCAACACCAAGGGGCAGAGGGATTCAGCCTTTGAGGGCAGGATCCTGCTAACCCCCAAGGATGACAATGGCCATTTCAGTGTGTTGATCACAGGCCTGAGGAAGGAAGATGAAGGCCACTACCTGTGTGGAGCCAGTGACTCTGGCCAGCCTAAAGAAGGCTGGCCCATCCAGGCCTGGCAAGTTTTTGTCAATAAAGGTGAGAGCCTCCAAAAGGCAAGCAAGATGGGGTGGCATGGGATGGTAGATTAGAGAGTAGCTTAATTATCTGATATACTCATTGATGTTCACATAAGTCATGGTATCTCCTCGCTGGAAAGTCTTGAACTAAGTGGGAGGCAGTTCAAGAGAGTTAGAATATGCAACCTCTGCCTTACACAAGTTCCCAAATATTCTTCTGCATTATCAAGGGCCTGGTGATGGTTATCCCTGGGTAACAAGAATAAGTAAAGTAGAGGCCCTGCTGGAGGCATGACTGGTAGATGGGATTCAGTACCATGGTAGGCCCATGTCCCCTTCCCAGCCCACCCAACCCCAGAGCAAGTTGGGCACCAAAACCCTCATCCTCAGATAAGAGAACACTGGCCTACCATGACCTTAACGCTTCGAAGAAAGGCAATACCCCAGCATCTAAACATTCTACTCCCACAGCTCAAGGGGATGTTTGTTATTTGGCACAATCTGGCTCAGCAGCTACACCTCCATGAGCTGTCAACAAGGCAGAATGATTCAACCCATGCTTCCTCTCACCCTGGAGCACAGTGCACAGATTGACCCTCATGAGAAACAGCAAGCCAGTACTTGGCATTCAAAGTACCTGTCCTTATGGCCTTTCTTTAAGGGGACTATGTTCCTGACATCGTTTTCCTGTTCCCAACTCTGGGTCTTCATCAACATCCCTGACATATTCAGTCACCAAGGGTTCCCCTGGACCTCTGCATTAGCTTCTGTATTCTTGAAGAGGACTCTTGGGGTCTTTACTAATATCATACCATATTGTTTTGATTTCTATTTTAAAGTATACCTATTCCAAATAAATTTTCTTAATTTAGGTACAATATATCTAGCTGTTTTTTTAGAGTATGCTAAGAAACAAATTTAAAGATTATCTAGAGGTAGATTTTAGAAGAAGCCAAAGGAAAGGGGCCAATATTTTGTCTTAAATGTCATTCATTCCCTCTTGAGAATGAGGTGGAAAGAGAGGGATGAGCTACCCACACTGAAGTCATTGGAGTCTGGCCCCCAGACTCTGGCTACAGACCCAGACATAAACACAATGTTTTTTTTCATTCTCTGAGGAGAAGGAAGTGATTTATCTAAACTTTCCTCTCTCCATGATGGACGTCATGGGAAGAAAAGTTGCCTGGGACATCCAAGGTTATTTGGGTGCTTCTGTCCATTCACACCATTCCACCTGTCCTTCCAGAGTCTACAATGCCCACTACTCGCACTGTGGTGAAGGGTGTGACAGGAGGCTCCGTGGCCATTACCTGTCCCTACAACCCCAAGGACAGCGGCAGCCTCAAGGCCTGGTGTCGCTGGGAAGCAGATGGAAACGGGCGTTGCCCCGTGCTCGTGGAGAGCCACGGGACAGTGAATGAAAGGTACGAGGGCCGACTGGCGCTGTTTGATCAGCCAGGCGATGGCACCTACACTGTCATCCTCAACCAGCTCACCACCCAGGATGCCGGCTTCTACTGGTGTCTCACCGATGGCGACTCTCGTTGGAGAACCACGGTAGAACTCCAGGTTTCTGAAGGTGAGAGATGATGTGGAGGCTGGAGGCCAAAGACCATTCCAGCAGCAGCATCCCCTAGACATCTTTCCCACTATGCCACCTCCTTCCACGCTGGTGTAGGTAGGATCTACTTGTCCAGAGGTCCCATTTCCATACCCACAACCAGCAACCCATATTCTTTCAATCAGCACTTGCAACACTTCCTGATAACAAATATTGGCCTCTTTTACTGGAGATAGATGTCCCCTGAAGTGAGCTATTGCGCATGCTCTTGGTGCTAAGCCTAGAAAAAATAAGTAAAGGAAAGTAAGGGAAGCCAAGAGAAATGAGTGAGCAAGGGCTGATACGGTGGCATCAATAGTCATTCTATTCGCATTTCATCTGCTTCCTATGTATTCAGAAAAGTGCGTCACAATGCTGTCTTCAGGGGCAATGCATGCGACACACCGAAACTGCCACTTTCACTCCCCTGTAGCATCTCCAAGTCTCAATGTCCCTGTCTGTTTGCCAGCTACGGGGAAGCCAAACCTCGAGGTGACGCCACAGAATGTGGAAGCCGTGCTAGGAGAGACCCTCACGCTCGACTGCCACTATCCCTGCAAACTCTACTCCCACGATAAATATTGGTGCAAGTGGAGCAACGGGGGCTGCCACACCCTGTCTAGCCAAGCTCGCCAGTCCTCTGTGAGCTGCGACCCGAACAACCAGCTCGTCGCCCTGACCCTGAATCCAGTTGAGAAGGAAGATGAAGGCTGGTACTGGTGTGGGGTGAAGCAAGGCCAGACCTATGGAGAGACTACAGCCATCTATATAGCAGTTGAAGGTAAGGCAGGGTGTGAGTCTCCAAGGGCAACCAGTGCCTGTACTCACAGCCCCCCTTGCCAGGACTTACCAAACGTCCCTGACTAGAAGCTTCTCCATCTGGAATAACCCCCGGGTTTTGCTGTAAGAGGGAAGGATTAGCGAAGCAGACAGTAAGTGCTTTTCTGTTTAATCTCAGTAGCGAGACAATCCTCACAGGTGCCTCTCACAGCAGAGGGAAGCCCCCTCCCCATCCAGAATCCTACATGACAATTTCAGAGTCACATCCGTGTAAGTCTGTTCTCTAAAGAGGGTCAGGGACCTACATCTTGATGAAGAACACTAAGGCACAACACTGAGAGTTTAGCTTGGGTTAGGGCAGGTGCCCAGCATGCTCAGTGCCCTGGGTTCAATTCCTGACACCAAAAGAACAAAAGGGAGTGGGGAACAATTAATGCAAGCTCATCTAGTAAGTTCGTATTCCCAACCTCTGTTTAAAATGTCATGAAGCCAGGTGGTAGTGGTGTACGCCTTTAATCCCAGCACTCGGGAGGCAGAGGCAGGTGGATCTCTGTCAGTTTGAGGCCAGCCTGGTCTACAGAATTCCAGGATAGTCAGAGCTGTTACACAGAGAAATCCTGTCATGAACCCCCAAAGAAAAAAGGAAGGAAGGGAGGGAGGGAGGAAGGAAGAAAGGAAAGAAGGAAGGAAGGAAGGAAGGAAGGAAGGAAGGAAGGAAGGAAGGAAGGAAGGAAGGAAGAAGTCATATAAGATGTCTTGTATGATGAGGGCCTTTCAGTTCCTGGAGATCTCAGGAAGGCTGAGTTCAGCAAGAATGGCTCACTGGATTCCAGCAAAACTGGCTCACTGGAAGCCATTGCTGTGCTACTGCCTGGAGGCAGCCCTAGGGCAGGCTTTGATGCTATGGAAACTCCCCTGTCAGCCTGCTGTCACAGGTGGATCTGCTACCTAGATCCTTGGTGATGGAAACAGACTTGGTAAGAATGGGGTATAGAATTGGACAGAGGTAATTGGGGGGGGGGGCAGCAAGAGCAGAAATAATGTCTGTGATCTAGAACAGGTCTTCACTGCCAAGTCCAGAGCCAGTCCAGAGCCCACCCCAGCAGCTCTGAAGTTTCGCCTTGTGATTTCTCCCTAACCCACAGGCCTAAGAACACAGAGGAAAAGTCATAATCAGCTTTGTTTTGCTCTGCTTCAGGGTCACGCCAAGTCAGCGCAGCAGATGCCAACGCACGGGCGAACGCTGCTCCAGAAGAGGAGGTAGGTGAATTCAGTGCCAGCGAGATCGAGAACAAAGCCGTTCCGGACCCCAGACTTCTGGCAAAGGAGACAGGGAGAGAGAGTGTGGGAGACCAAGTTCAGGACAGCAGAGCGTCGGTGGACACTGGCGGGTGAGTAGATTCCCCACTCAGAGAATAATGCAGAGGCCAAACCCCAAGTCGGAGCCACTAGAACCAAGCAGCAGACTGTGAAGGAGACTAGTAGACAGTTGGTTCTTACAGTCTCGGCTTCTGCTTGCTAGGGGAGGGGAGGCTTCAGATCCCTTTCCCACAGCCAGCGCAGGCCACTTCAATATCTCAAGCCTGGAATATAGAGAAGACCAGGTCCTTGTATCACTGATTCGGGGCTCAGAGTGGTCCTTAGCAAAAGAGAGTTGAGAACTGCATCAATTAGACAGAGCAGATAGACTGGGAGTGGGGGAACCTCAAGCTGGGGCAGCCTTCCAGCACACTCTGACTTCATCCCTCTTGCAGTACTGATGGACAAAGCAGCGGGAGCTCCAGAGTGCTGTTTTCCACCCTGGTGCCCCTGGGTCTTGTGCTGGCAGTGGGCGCTGTGGCTGTGTGGGTGGCGAGAGTCCGACACCGGAAGAATGTAGGTGAGTACCCAGGATGCTCCCCACCCCACCTCCGGTTCAGCGAATCGGTCAATGCGACTCTGGTATAGCCCATTCTATCCCTCCATTTCCTCATGGAGGCAGGGCAACCACCTTTCACAGGGCTGGTTTAAGCTAGAATGGAGTGCTGTGAACTGAGCCACAGATTGTCAAGGGTCCTGGAGTCTTGACTACCCAAGAAAGGGAGTCAGACTATTTTCATTTTGATTTGGAGGTAAGAATCAAAAAGTACCACTCCTTGGTGTCCCTTGGGCTGTGGCATGTGGCAGGTCTCAGGAAGAACAGCACACCCTGCTCTCCCTACCCATGGCCTCACCCCCTCACCGACTCCTCTGCCCAACAGACCGGATGTCACTCAACAGCTACAGGACAGACATTAGCATGGGAGACTTCAAGAACTCCAGGGATTTGGGAGGCAATGACAACATGGGGATCTCTCCAGATACTCACGAGACAGTCCTTGAAGGAAAAGATGGTATGTGTTTTGAGACTACTCAGCCCTTGGGAGAGCAGAACTGGGCCTGTCCCCATCTGGGAAGGAAAGGTGATGGCTAGGGCTAAGGACATTCTCTCTCCATGCAGAAGTCGTGACTACCACTGAGGTTGCCATAGAGCCAGAAGAATCCAAGAAGGCAAAACGGGTAAGGGAGAAGGATATCTCACTGCATGTCAGGGAGTTCAGACTGCAGTTGGACATCAGGACAAAAATCACCCTTATCCGGAGACTAAACCCCAAACAGGGAAGACCATATACATACCGCATTTGAGAGGACTTTCTGAGAAGGGGACAGACCTTTGGGTGTGACACTTCAGAAGGATGGGAACTCAGTTGTAGGCTGTAAACCTGCAGAAAATGTGGTCACAGGAGGAGGGTCACATGTTAACAGTAACAATTGAGTGGGCGGTCTTCCTGAGTTCTGGAGGCCTCAGTGCCTTTCCATGGGCCACACAGCCTCCTTTGAAAGCTTCCTCTGGACTATCCTTTGGCCTGAGAATAGAAGACATTTCTTCATGGTGGTTGATCATCACTAGAAGCCCTTGTCCACCTCAACCAGTATGAAGAAACCCCAGAAGAAGCAACTCTTGCCGTTGGGTTGCAAGTTATCCTTTCTTGTCTTCCTAAGGTTCCTTATGATGCCCTTTGTTTTTCTAATCATGGGGTACTGACGCACTTTTTACTGTATCTGCTCCCCGTCATATCGTCAGAGACCCCTGCATTTAGCATGGTCAGGGTCTGGAGTTAGTCCTAGACATGAGTCCCTGCCATGCCCTGGCCAGTGCTGCTAAAAAAAAAAAAAAAAAAAAAAAAAAAAAAAAAC
>NW_026067940.1:7906141-7938448 GCF_014885135.2 Alexandromys fortis | reverse complement strand
AAAAAAAAAAAACAAAACAAACAAAAAAAAAACCTACCTCTCTAGGGTGGTAGGGAGAGAAAACACAGGACACCTCGACTGATAACAACCTAGGCCACACCACCTGTGGACTACAAGGGCATAGCTTTTGGGGACAGTCCCCACCGACAGAGGGTGTTCCACTCCACTTTGCATAAGGGGGTAGTGAGACAGTGGGAGATATTTTTAGAGGCTGCAACTTTCCATTTCTCAAAATGTCGCTCTTCCTGCTGAGCATGGGGGCTGGACTGAAATGAAACCAGGGTCTCAGAAGTTGGTATTGCTCCAGCAGAGAGGGCAAACTTCACAAGGACGTCCCTCTTCTTGCCATCTGCTAACGCCTCCCTTATTGCTCCCCAGTCATCCAAGGAGGAAGCTGACCTGGCCTACTCAGCCTTCCTGCTCCAGACCAGCAACATAGCTGCACAGGTCCACGATGGTCCCAGGGACGTCTAGGCAGCGCTGACCACCTCCCCCTGCCTGTGACAATCAACCCGAGAATCACCCTGATCCATTCACAGCCTGAACTCACTCGTCTCCTGACCTTTCCCTCCTGTCCTCAGAGGTGTGGTGGTCCCTTCCTCGGTTATCAAAGCCTGGCCTCGCTGTGCCTGTCTGGGAGGTGTGAGGAGTTCCGACCTGCAGCTTTTCTCGGCTAAGGGAGCAATGAAGGTGGAAATGAGGAGGAGTCAAACCTGAGAGACATTTCTGAGAGAAGAGGGTTCGGAGTTAGGTAGGGCGCACCTCAGGTGGGAGAGCCATTTGAAGTTTCTCACACCATATGATGGGAGGTCAGTGTAACTCTTCTCTCTCCATCCCTCCCTTCATCTCTTCTCCATTCGATAAGACACATCTGAGAGCTTATTAGAATTCAGGCGCCTACTAAATGCTGAGCTCCAGACCACAGCCTTTCTACACACACCACTGGAAGAGGCCCCATCTCCTCCAGAGTCTGACTTTTCACTAAGACATGGCATCAGTACCAGGCATACCTCCTGCCCCGGCACCTGTTAGGGCAACATAAGAAATCCCTGTAGTCTGAGGCATACGTAAATCATAAGGGCACCATGGTTTTCAGATGGAAGAGACTTGCTCTATGGCGTCTGTGAGGTAAACCAGTGTCAAACCAGATCTGGCAACTCCTGGCTGTTGACCTGGGATCTGCCTTCAAGACCTCTTCCCTTATTAGGGGGTGAACTTTGGCATGAGGAAGACGAAATGAGTAAAATGGGCATGGCGGTGTAGACGTGCAATCCCAGCACTCAAGAGATATAGAAATAGGATCAGACGTTCAAGGTCATCCTTAGCTAAGCAGGGAGTTTGAGGCCAGTCTGGGATACAATGAAGACCTTGTTTCGAAGCAGAAGAAGGAGGAGGAGGAGGAGAAGAAATGCAAATGGATCTTTCCCCTGTGTCACCTTTCCCCTTCCTGTCACTCACGTGGACCTCAGATAAAGGAACAAATGCTCTCGCCATCTTGTATTTGGAGAGTTTTGAGCAGACAGGAAGAAGATTGAGCCTGGGAGCAGCTGTTCTTCTAAGAGTCAAATTAAAAGACTGTTTTTCTCTGCACTTCAACCAGCACCCACAGGCTGAAACCAACAAATCAGAAATGTCAATTAATAATTAAAGCCTATGATTGCTACCAAGGAGGCTCAGACTGTGTTTGTCCCCCACACCTCAGCTCCTACTTCAGGTGCCCCAGAATATGTGTCCCTACAAACTCATTCCCTACGGAGGCTGAGTGGAGGAGGTCTTGAGCATGATGTCTTGGGGACAGGAACAGATATTAAGCAACCTGCTCTTCCTTGAGCACAATCCTCCTCTGCCCTCCTCTTGGGCTACCAACTGCAGGACTTGGTCTTAATTCCATGGCCCTGGCTTAGATCGGAGTCTTTGACTCCTTCCCAGGCAAAGGGAGGCAGAGGAAAAGACAAGGAATGGTAGGTCCTTTTCTTTGTAATGTGGGTGCAGTCCTACTTCTCTGGCAATGATAGGAAGTCACCCCAGCAGAGGAGTAACTCACTGTATGCTGTGCCCCTTGTTAGTAGACATTACATATCTTCATCCCATATGCTTCTCCGCTCTGCTTGTGGTATCACTGAAGGGCTCTGCTGGCACCAGGAGACTGAGATTCACTGTCTGCATTAATGTCAATAACCAAACATTCAAGCCTGGGCTTATCACATGGCCTACCCCAATCCCTGCTCTCAAAAGCCAAGAGAAGACACTAAAACCACAGGCAATGAGTTATCTATAGGTGACAGCAAGTGCACCACACACTCTGTCCTGAGGAAGATTCTTACAGGAAGGAAGCTGTGTCACAGGTGGACCTGAACTTTTTTAGGATGGCATTCAACCCATATAAAAGAATAAAATCAATTGTGAGCTCAAGGATGATAAACAGATCGGCAATGACCATCAATCACTCAGGGAGTGACTTAAATATCTGATGACAAGGAAACCTTCCCTGTGGGTTAAAATTATCTTTTGGAAAGCTGTTACATAATAGTATGGCTATGCACTAAGAAGGCCCACCTAGCAGTTCCCCTTCCTATCAGTTCCAAGACACTTGATACAACCGTGCAGCTTACTTTGTGAAGTGAAATAATCTCTACCCATTTAAGATGTTTCTAGATTCAAGACTAGACAACTCTTCTAAGAACACTGGACATCGATTAATTAACACAAGGTTAGAGACAAACCATTTATTTTGATGATTATGACTCTGGACCCCAAGATAAAGAAACATGTAGTGTGCCCCACCCAAACTTCCCTGAAATACTTAACTGTGCTGAGGAGCCTTTACCATAAAAGAGAATAATGAAGGGTTATTTCAGAAACAATACTTTCTAAGTGGAAAAGGGGCACACCAGATAAAAGATTGAGGTCAATGGTGCAAAATTGGCCATGGAACTAAAGCAGAAATGAGAAAAAGATCACCCAGCCTTATGAAGCAAGGAGCTCAAGGATGTCTCTTCTAGGGTGGTTATATTTAATGTCACACACTCATAATCACAGCATTAAGAAGGTTGAGGCCAGAATCCTGTGAGTTCCCAGGCCAACCTATATTACATAGCAAGACTCTGTCGCAAAAACAACAATTAAGATTTCTATTTATGGTGACAGACAAGGCCTCTATGAGACCTAGTTAAAGAGAAGCATCGAGATAAAAATGACTAGAATTCTTGTGAGTTAAATGAAAGAAGATCAGAAACACACAAAGGACAGTGGGAAAATAAAGACAGGTGACAAAGGAAAAAGAAACGAGCCGTGGCGACATCTACAGAATCATCATGGTGAAACAGCCAGGAGCAGCCAACTGGCATACAGCCACTCTACAGTGCTCATGCCAGACTGGAGTCAGGGGTAGCTGGCAGGGAGGCACTGCTTCCTGCTGAACTCAGCCACCATAAGTCTGACAAGCTAAAGAGAGACTACTGGCTAGACTACAGAGCTGCAGTCAGGAGTTAATACAAGCTGGACAAAAAGATAACCAGCACAATGCGGAACTATGGGGACCGTGGTAAACATACCACATGAGAGTCTTAAGCTGAGCCTCCCTGCAAGGTCCAGAGGGACACAGAAGGACGCCCCTCTGCCACTGCCTAGGCAAGAGAAAAGGCAGGAATATGAGAAAAGTGTTTAACCTGGCGTAATGCCACTAGTGAACACAAGAACTCCTAGACAAGAGCTACCAGAGAAGAGGAATAAAAACAGCAGAATGTAGAAGGAAGGAGAGTGCCCAACAGCAACGGTGAACACAAGTATGGGTGTGCCTTCCACACCCCATCACAGAACGCCCTACACTCACACCAGAGATGAAGCTGCAGCCAGCAGGCAAGGGGCTGAAGAAAGGAGACTTCTACATAGTCCCCTTTCAGTAGGGAAGACACACTGGGCAACGTTGTTTAAAGTCCTTACCTCACCTGCAACACTGCAGTGAAAGATGACCAACGGGCAGGGAAAACTGTCTTCATCTCTACCAGCAAGAAACACGGGCTACTACCCTGCGCTAGTGCATAGAAACATGAAGTACTATTCTGCATTTTATGTTATAGTGCATTTTGATTTGAACCTTTAATATTTGCTTTGGCACTTTAGCTGCTTAGTTTTTGTTTTAGCTTCTGTCTCATCCAAACAGACTTCTTCTATGGCTTTTCTTTTCCCTCTTTGCTTCTTCTCAGCACCTATTCTAGAACATGTTCTCCACTGCTTCTTATCACTCTCACCCACACTTACTTCCTTTTCAAACTTAACTCTATGTTTTCCTTTCCCTTTCCTGTTACTTCTTAATTATTTATTTCCTCTCTTTTTATTTCTTAATTATTAATTTTCTCAACTCAAAAAAAAGCCTATTCATTGTGTTTTTCCAAGTCAGCACTGTAGTGCCACTGTCTCTGAACCCTACTGAGAGCACAAGGGGAGGGCCGAGTGTCCACTCCTGCAAGTTCACACCCAGACTGCTGCCAACTCTTTACACCTGCTGCTGTAGTCAGCATCCCTTCCAAATTGTCCAGGAAACATAAGCAGCAGCAAAAACAGCTTGCCTGGGGACTTGCAAAACGTCTAAAGAGGGTTGAGAAAGTGAAAAGGAAAAACCAGGGCCGCAGTCACACCAACAGAAGTGCAAAACACAACAAAGAAACAGCACATATAAGAAAACGGCCACAAGACCACAGTTCCCCCAAACAAGGAACCAAGGCTATGATAGATGAAAGGCTGGAAAACACGGTTCAGAGTCCTGCTTTGTAAAGAATTGATAACTACACAGGAGCCTCAAACAAGCAGATGCATGAAGTGAGAGAATCAGCTAGATTCTAAAAATCAGCTACAACAGAAAGCTAATGAAACAGATGGACAGGTGATCAATGTGGATAACAAACTTAGAAAACTAGGGAAACTTCGGCACCTGATTCCGAGCAGCCAGGTAGAAATGCTGGGATTCAAAGAGACCACCAATCAAAGGAAAATCACAGTGGAAAGGACCAACAAACAAAACCATGCTGCCAAGGAAAGATTAAGACTATCAAGGGATGGACAAAATGAAGATGATAATTCATTCAGATAAACAAAAGAAAAGTTGGTCAGCATGACCAAAACCCAGGACACGTTCAAGAGACTAAGCCCAAAAATCCTCAAGAAAGAAGAAAAAGTTGAAGTGAAATCTAAAGGTGTAGTTCCTTCAACGCAATTACAGTAGCAAATTTCCCATAGTTCCTTCAATGCAATTACAGTAGCAAATTTCCCATAGTTCCTTCAATGCAATTACAGTAGCAAATTTCCCAATCCTCTAGAAGAAATGAATGGACAAACATAAGAGGGATTTAGAGCCCCAAATAGGAAGAATAGATTATAATCGACCCTTCAAAACAAAGGAACTGTATTATAACGCTAAGGGGGAAATGCCAACCCACCTGCAGAGGCAGACACAACACAATAACATCAGGTGTACCACCGGCCCCACCTACAGAGGTGAACACAATAGAGTAACTTCAGGTCTATCACTAGCAACACTAGGAACTAGGAAGCATGGGATATGGCAAGCACTGAAAATACACATCTGCCAGTCAAGATGGTTACATCCAATAAAGCCAGCCCTTGAAACTGAAGAAGAAATAAGGACATTTGCAAATTAAAGCAGTTCATGACCACTATGCCGGCAATGTAGAAAATATTTAAGGGGCTGGCGAATGGACCAGCTGTCAAGTGTGTCCCGCTTTTCCAAAGGAGCTAAGTTCAACACACTGCTAGCAGTTTACAACTGCCTATAACTCTAGCCCCAGGGCATCTGACACCCTCTCCTGGCCTCCACATGTATGGAATATACTCTCACACACATACACACATGGATATTTTCTAAATCTTCAAAAAATATTTTAAAAATAGCATATTAAAAGAAAATCCTATTCACAAAAGCAAAGGAAAGAATGATTTTTAGGCAATAAGTAGATGAATCAAGGGGAGCTAGGAAAGAATCCATCCCATCCCACACGGTAAGCCAGGAAACCTCCAACAGTAACATGAGACAAAGAACCAACCGTAGAAGAGCCCAACCAACCAGAACAGCTAGCAAAGTCACCGGCACTAACAAACATCTCTCAAAAATAGCCTTTGACACAAATGGCCTTGGTGGCCCCTTTAAAGATTTAAAGGCTATCTGAACGCGTTAAAAAGCAAAGGGCAGCTGTCTGTTATCACCAAGAAACACATGCACTGTGATATCAGAATATCAGAGGCAACTCAGGAAGCAAATGTCAGCTGTCTGAAAACTTCCTTAGCTGGTCTGATAGCCACTAAGGCTGGCCTCAAGCCAGCTAGTTCAGGGAAGCAATAAAGAAAGTCACTATGTCACTATTTTGGTGGTTCTCAACCTGCGAGTCACAACCCATCTGGGGTCACATATCAGATAGGCTGCATATCAGATAATTACATTAGGATTCATCACGGTAGCAAGGTTACAGTTATGAAGTAGCAACAAAATAATTTTATGGTTGGGCGGGTCATCACAACATGAGGAAGTGTATTAAAGCATTAAATAATTAATTAAATTAAAGCATTGTCAAAGCATTAAAAAGGTTGAGAATCACTGTACTGTATGTTAATAAAGCAAATAACCCATAAGAAGGTATAAAACACAAACACATATACATATGTGTATATATTATGTGTGTGTGTGTGCATCAGATATAGGGTTTGTAGTTTCATAAAGCAAACACTAAAGTGCTTGAAAAGTCTGATGTAATAACAGAGAACACTTCAATGCTCCATTCTCATCTTCAGCTATTTTATCCAAACTAGAAATTAACAGAGAAATTCCATAGCTAAAGTACACTATAGATGAACCGCACTTAACACCTATCTATAAAATTCCCACTTACCAGTGAGAGGGCAATGGCGGCCTCTTTGTGGTGTTGGAGATCGAACCTCATGACTTCATGCCTTCAAGGGAATCACTCGACTATTGAGCCAGAGATTCAGCCAATGACTACTATTGATTGGCTGACTGATTTATATGTCCCTATGGAAAGGACAATGAGTCACAAAGTGGGGTTGGGGAGGTGCCTGAAGGGGCAGCTCTGCATTTGACCAGATTCAGGCCTAAGAGTTTGGATCTCTCTAGTCATTCCTACCTGGCAGAGCCCAGACTTGTAATTCTTTTGTTTAAGATTTATTTTTTATTTTATATGGTTTGGTCCTGTGCAGGCCTCATACATGCTGCCACAGTCTCTGAGTTCATCTGCGAGTTAGTCCTGTTGTATCCAGAAGATATTGTCTCCTTGGAGTCATCCGCCCCCTCTGGCTCGCACACTCTTGCCTTCTGCCGTGCTCCCTGCACCCTGAGGGGAGGGGACTGAAGGAGCCCTCCCATTCAGGACTCAGTGTTCCAAGGTCTCTCACTCTCTGCACCTGGCACAGCTGTGGGTCTCTGTGTTAGGGGGCATCAGCAGCAGGAAGAGGCTTCTCTGAGAAGGCTGAGCATGACCTCAATATATCCAGCAGAGTGTCGTCGGGAGTCATTTAGTTGCAGGGTTCCATTAGTACAACGACAGGATTTGTTTTTCCCCCAGGCCCATGTTCACTCTAGTCTTGGCTCCTTGCCACCAGAGCAGTGCCAGGTACATGTGCCCTCTCATGAAAGAGGCCTTCATTCCAGTCAGATACTGGTCGGTTACTCCCACGGTGTTTGCCCTGCCGTCATACCAGCCTATCGTGCAGGTAGGTCACCACTGCCATCAGAAGGTTTGCAGACGGCCAACCACCCCCAGCACACGCTGACTCTTGCTTTTTTTCTCATATAAGTTTTTAAAGGGAACCTGCGAAGGCTGCACATGTAAAATGCTCTGCTTTCATTCACAAGGCTTCAGCCCTGACTGGCAGGCTCAGCCAGCAAATTCCAGAACTTCATAGGCAGGCAGAAATTACACACCAACTATATATAATACACACTCACAGCCACACCATCTACTCGCAATACACATCATGTACCCCAGAACACACATCACATGCCTACATACCACACAACACCCATTTACATATGTCACGCTGCTCATTTGCACAGGACACTGACTTCACACGTCCACGATGCACTGACACCCACACTCTCACACCCACCATCACACTTTGTACATTTACTCCTATTCTCCCTCCTTGCTTCCTTCTCTCCTTTCCTTCCTTTCGCCTGCCCCAGGACTCCAAGGCAATCCCAGCCAACAGAGAGCCCAGCTAGCTGCCTGGCCTGTGCAGGCCACTGGGAAGAGCTCTCTAAGTAGGAAGGGTCAACACTGATCCTCGCTAAAGCTGACCTGGGTTAGCCACTCTAACCAGAGCCTGAGGCTGCCCTCAGACTACTTGCTGGCCGAAGGCTATCACATGCCAGTTGCTCTGAGCTAGAAGAGACCGGGAGAGAGATAGATGGCCAGGGCAGGGCAGGGCAGAGCAGGGTAGGCTGCTCACGCCCACTTGTTTCCTCTTTCCTCTTCCTCTGCACCTGCTCTGAGCTCACATTCAATCTCCAGGGCTGAGGAAGCGATTGCATCGTGTTTTGGAGAGCACGTGACAGCTCTGGTGTGTGGGGGTGACTGGGGAGCGGCGTGCAGTCAGCCAGCCACCAAGGAGCCTGAAATAGGGTGGGCACAAGGTTGGAAAGCCTACACCAGGGGCCCTGGGCACTGTGGTTAGCCAATGAAGCGGCCCTGAAGGAAAACCTGGGAACCCCCTGAGAAGCTACAGTTTTGCACATCTCCATGTTAAAAGACTTTAATAGCATTGCCACACCAGCGATTTCTGCTGTGCACCAGACAAGTCAGTGGCTGTCCCCACGTTATTATCAGTGAGAACACCAGCTCAGGGAAGCTTGCCCAAGGCTAAAACGTGTCAAGTCTGGACAAACCCTCAGGCATTCTGTCTTGAATCCAAAGTTGTTTTCATGAGCTTTCACAGACTCGGCTTCTCTCTTCCCTTCATCAGTGGCCTTACCCTTGTCACTAGGTGTCCTGAAGCCTGGCTCTCCCAGGCTGCTGAGACTCCAGGCGGAGTTGCTATGTGACTTGTCACACCTGACTCTTAGCATTGCCCTTCTCTTATCGGTCAGTGGTGTGTGCCTCTGTGAGAGGGAAGACCATTTTGGAGACTGCTGTGGGAGAATGAGGGACAAAGTACAGCTGGGGCACTGGGCAGGCTGTGGCTAAGACCCCTGAGGAATGATTATCTGCCTGGTGGGGTGCCTGAGGCTATGTTGTCTCGCCTTCATTTATTCTCTAGATAGAGTGTAGAGAAAAATAGTGAATTGCTCAAAATCTGTGGTTAATATCACTACAAATAGTAGGGTGTTCACAAGTATTCTTTGGAGGAATTAACTGACGGCCCCTTAAGACTTCAAGCAGCCGAGCTTCGGCCCACAAAGCCTTTGTTGTTGGGAGAGAACCAGAGATGAGTCTGTGTTATCCTGAAGACAGAGAAACAATAAATGTCTTTAGTCCAGAAACCGGTCAATGCAAAGGAATCCTGGGAGGCCCCGCTGAGAAAGGTGTCAAAGCCCAGTAGCTGCCCAGAGTCCTGAGTTTCTTAGAGACCCTTTAAACCCTAGTCACCCATTTTTATGTAATACATGTTTTCTCAACACTCGATTTCCGCTGTGGTTTGCTGATATTTTTTTTTTTTTAGACAAAGGCCAGTTAACAAACAGGACAGATTATCATTTCCTCATTTTTAAACCCCTACCCCTCAGGGGGGCCAGACTCTCTTTCAAGTACCCGACTGAAGAAGGCTCTCCCAGGTGATCGCTGCCCAGGCGATCGCTGTGTCTCTGCGTACTCTAGGGGCTCCTGTATGGAATCTGGCCTCCAAGGAACCATGTGCCTTTGGCTCTGGTTACTTTGCTTCCTGCCAGGTGAGTACTGCGGGGGGGGGGGGGGGGACAGGACACACACTCCCAGCTAATTACCAGGTTTGAATTAACCAGGGCTAATTCACCGCCAGCCACCTCCAGCCCTAATGTTTCTGCACGGATTGAGTTGTAGCCTAGGCAAGAGCAGGCGTTTGGAGACTGAAGTGCTGACCCCTCCCAACTCGCGACTCTCATCCAGCACAGATGCTAGGTTTTCGAAGGCTGAAGGTGTCACGTATCCTAAATAGTCACGTATGAGATCTGAAAATAGGTGTCTCCTAGGCCTAGGTTTGTTCTTCTTACATCTATTTTCTCCTTCCTTGGATCTTTTTTTTTTCTTTTGCACGCTTGGATTGACAGCTATTGAGTTCAAATGAAGACTGCCTAACCTACTCCCTAAACTTCATAGCTCAGTTTACAAACTCCTATCCGGCACCCCCTTAAACAGTCACCAAGATATGGAGCTCAATGTGCCTGAAGCCTTGCCTGAGAGACTTCACTGCGCCATACAAACCAGCTATCCCGTCTCTCCTAACCGTCTCTAACATTATACTGTCAGCCAATGGTTCCAACACCTACTCTTGTCTTCTAAATGCGCCACACTCTGTGTGTCTTCCAGCCAAACAGGCTCTTCTTTGAACAAATGCTACAGATCCATGCTCCCGTGCCCTCGCTCTGGCTGTCCCTGCTACGGGAACACCATCCCTCCCAGTTTACCGCACTGGTTCTTCCCAAACCTACTTACCTCTCGTTCGTCAGTGCCTTCTGAGTCCAGTGAGTCACATCATAATTTGGCTCAGTGCTCTTATATCTTACTTGGTCCATCAATAACATCCTCTTTGCGAGAGCTAAGCTTTGTTGAGGATCTGATTGGATTAAGAAATGCGCAGGTATTAGTCAGGCTTACCATTGGATGTGGTGGTGAGGATGTTTCCAGAGAAAGTTAACAGAGGGAGAGCTCCACCTTGCCTGTGGATTGTGCTATGGGCTGACTTCACGGATAGAATAAAAGCAGGAAAGAGAGGAAGCTGCTGAGCACTGGGATTCACCTTCCTTGTTGATCCCCCACACACACCATCCCACCCCGAGATATAATCCATCAGCTTCATGCTTCCGCCACCGTAGCTTCCATTCCATGGCGGTCTCTACTAGCTCATAACCTTCCTCACGCTGCCACCCTTTAACACAGTTCCTCCTGCTGTGGTGACCCCCAACCATAAAATTATTTTCGTGCTATTTCATAACTGTAAATTTGCTACTGATATGAATGGTAGTGTAAATATCTGTATTTTCTGACGCACTTAGATGACCCCTGTGAAAGGGCCATTCAACCTCTAATGGGGTCACAGCCCACAGATTGAGAACCACTGGTCTACGCCCTCAAACTGTGAGCCCATGCAGACCTTTCCTTACTGAAGTTTCTCCCTCTTAGGTAGTTGGTTGCAACAATGAGAAAAGTAACTAATCTAGGAAATTTATGCCAAGAAGTGGGACCACTGCTTGAGACATCTGACCTGGGGCTTATAGGCCTTCAGAACTCATTTTCGGGAGGCGTCTTGAAACAGGGATGGTTAAAGAAGGTCTAGAACGCTGTTCACAGAGGTTAATTAGAGTCTTCTGGTGTGAGCACTTAAGACCAGAGTCTCTTACACACAGGAGAACAAGGACTCCATCAGAATTTGGAGTAGAAGCCATTTGTGTTATAACACGGCTAAAAATCTGGCTGTATTCTGCTTGCGCCTCCATAAGCGGAATGATCCTGAACGCAAATGGACTAAGTTGTTTGACAGGAGAACTGTAAATGTGGCGTAGCATTCAGGCAGTGGCATGGTTACGACTCCCTGTGTTTACCCAGATTTACAGTGAGAAAGGACAGAAATGTGTGGAAAATGCTCCGCTTGGCAAAGAAAGGAGTGCGAACTCAGTTAAAGATGCAAATAGAACGAAGAAGTATGATTCATTAAGAGATTAGTACAGTTAGGGGCTGTCTTAGTTAGGGTTTCTATTGCTGCAATGAAACACCATGACCAAAAGGCAAGTTGGTGAGGTAAGGTCTTATTTGGCTTGCACTTCCACGTCATTGTTCATTACTAAAGGAAATCAGGACAGGAACTCATCAGGGCGGGAACCTGGATGCAGGAGCTGATGCAGAGGCTATGGAGGAGTGCTCTTTACTGGCTTATTCCTCAAAGCGAATAAGTTTGCCCAACTTATTTTCTTATGGATCCCAGGACTACCACCCAAGGGATAGCAACACCCAGAATGAGCTGGGCCCTCCCCCCATTAATCACTAATTAAGAAAATACCCCTACAGGCTTGCCTGAAGCCCAATCATTTGGAAGCATTTTCTTTTTTTTCCTTCCATTTATTTTTGTTTTAAAAAAATTTGCTTTTCATTTTACATACCAACCCCAGTTCCCCTCCCTCCCCTTCTCCCACCCCACCCTCCCCCCCTTTCCATCCCCAACCCATTCCTCAGAGGGGGTAAAGACTTCCTTGGGGATTCAACAAGGTCTGGGATACCAAGTTGAGGCAAAAACCAAGTCCCTCTCCCATATCAAGGCTGAGCAAGGCATCTCACCATAGGGAATGGGCTCCAAAAAGCCAACTCATACATCTGGGATAGGTCCTGGTGTGACTGCCAGTCACCCCACACATAATAGATCAAGCCACATAACTTTCACCCCCATTCAGGGGATCTAGTTTGGTCCTTTGCAGGTTCCCCAGCTCTCAGGCTGTCAGGAGTCCATGAGCTCCCACTAGCTCTGGTTAGCTGTCTCTGTGGTTTTCCCTATCATGATCTTAACCCTCCCCCCTCCTTGCTCATATGATTCCTTCTCCCTCTCTTCAGCTGAACTCCAGAAGCTCGTGGAAGCATTTTCTTAGTTGAGATTTTGCTCCTCTGAGATGACTTTAGCTTCTGTCAAGTGGACATAAAACAATCCATCAACCCATCACAAGGGGAAACTCCCAACTCTGCAATGGGACAATAGAAAAGATGACTTGAGTTTGGTATTTCACCTCTCGAACTAGAGGGTGTAGTGATATAACACCAGCACATATGTGGGCTTCAGAGTGTGACTTTGGAGAGTCACTTCACACCTTCTGCCTACTAAAGGCAGGGTCGCTCGTATTGTATCTGCTGCTATGCTACATACTTTAAGATAGTTGGCCTGTGAATTTCCAGGCAGTTCTCTTCTCTCTGTGTCCTATCTCACCATAGGAATGAGAGGATTACAGATGCATATCTGGGATTTTGCATGGGTTCCAATGACCGAACTTGGATTGTCAAGCTAGCAGTTCACCCATTGAGCCCTCTCCCTGGACCTCCAGCAATTTATTCTTGATTCACTAGCATGAGGATGGGTTTGGTCTTCAGCCCTTGGATGGTAGCATTATTCTCCAAGACAGAAAACTCTTTTATGTGCAAGCAGGTTTAGGAAGAGTTCTCTTCTGGCTGTTGTTAGATATTATCTTAAATAGTCAATGGAGTCCAAGGGCCAGAGCCAGTTTTGATCTCAGAGGCAGTAACAAGACTAGAAGCAAACATGTGCTCAGCTAAAACTTTACCAGCACCTGTATTTAAAGGGTCCTAGAATAAATGAGTTAGTGCTGAAAGAGCAGGGAAGACACAGGAAGAATCGGTCAGGTACCGAGCTGTGTGCGAGTCCACCACTGAGGGGTGGGTGAAGATGACTAAGTAAGCGAGGAGCCAGCACGCGAACAGCTATGGCAGTAGAGCATCAGGGGGGCACAAAAAGGGATCCTAGAAGAGAGACTCGGGTGGGTCAAATGCTGCCAAGGGGACCAGTAAGATGGGGACAAACAAGCGATCAACAGAGACAGCCATAGCGACAGTTGTCTTGACGTGGATGAGAGCAGTGTCAGTGGACTTTTAGAGACCAAATTTTGATCGAATTTGATCAAAGAGAAATTGAAGGAGTGGATATGAATTTGTTGAGACATTTGGGAAAGGAAACAGAAAAGAGCAAACAGCGGGGTTTTCAAGGTGCCACTATCAGGGTTTGTGTGTGAGCTGTGGCGGTGCTGAAGAGAATTCAGCCGATGGGTGCAGCAGAAAGGGGGATCATTGCAGACAGACATTCTAAATCAAGAGAAGGGTAGAGACTCGGGTTGCAGCAGAAGGAGTGCCCTGGGAAAGGAAAAGGCTGAAATCAGGAGACAGGCCTGTTCACCTGCAGGTTGCTGTGGATGGGAATGGGACACCGAGTGGAAAGTTCCCATGCTTTTAAATGTTTTATGATGTTTGTTTGGTTTGTGTTTGTATATTTGGGGCATGTGCCACAGCATGCGTATGGATGTCAGGGGACAATCTGAAGGAGTCAGTTCTCTTTCTCCATCACAGGGACACTGGGAACCAAAATTGCCAGGGTTGTCAGCTTATGCCTCCACCCACTGAGCCATCCCACCAGCCCTTTCGTCCTTTTTAAAGGAATTTAGAATTTCACAGTCAGGCAGGTAGGTAGGGAAAATGCTTGCCACGAAAGCTTGAGAACCTGAGCTCAGAGCCACAGCAGCCACATAAAAAGCCAGGTTCAGTGGCTCACACCTAGGAGCCAGAGCTGGGGAAGCTAAGGCAAAAGGATGCCCAGGATTGCTGGTGAATGGGTGAGCTACAGGTCCAGGTGGAGAGAGCGCCTGCCCCACAAACACACACTCATAGCCTATATTCCTTTTGATAGTACATAAATCGCAAGTCTGTAGTCTTCCTTCTTTTGAGCATTCTGCTCCTGATTGGGTTGAATCCCACTGCTGCCTAGAAAATCTCTGGAGTGGCCTCAGCCCTCAAGACCCAACCTTATTTCACCTTGCTCCGCACTGTGAGAAAGCTACAGAGCATCACTCACGTCTCAAATGCGTGTTTTCACCCAACTGTATACTGACAGTGATTTTCAGACTACGTCTTTCCCTCTCTTTGATCGTCAGCAATTTAGTCACCAAAATTGAGATTGCAAACTTGATGCCATTTAATTGCCTCTACAACATTAATATCACACCTGTGGACTCCTTTAGACACCTTCTCCCACCTCCTCTTTCTTCCCCCAAATAGCTTTTAAATGGCCGAGAATTGTATCTGGGATATTCATTTAAAAAGTGGGCCCTGCAGCAGTCTAGACAGAGAGAGTGCCCGTGTCCAAGGACAAGACTGCTCGTGGCACCAGCGAGCTCTCTGGGTGACTCATGTGGACAGCAGCATCTCAAACTTACGAACTGCAAGACTGTGCCTGCCTTATCTCTGTCTTGGAAATCTGTTTTTGTAACCCTGGCTAGATAGTTTACCCTGGAACCTGGTCGGGTTTTTTATTTGATTTCTGTATTTATTTGTGATTCCTGCGGTCCCTAGATCAGGTCTCCTCTCACGAGACTTTGCAAATATGTTACCTTCCATTGCCTGAGTCCAGGCAGGAAGCCACCAGGTGAGCTCAGCTGGCAGCAGTTTTAAACACTATTGGGTTTTGTGTATGCTCTGCAGGGTTCTCAGGCAGACCACATGCTTCTGGCTGACCCTTCTCTGCCTCTTCCCCTCTCTGGCATGTTAGCGTAGCTTCACGTTTCCATTTCAACGCTTCCTGTGGATATTGTCCAGTCCTTCACCCTTGCCTGACCCCCATCTCTAGCCCATTTTCCCCACCTTCCTACACCTCAATGCTCCCCTCTACCAGAAATATCCTAATCTAGAAACCTCGAGCCCATTGACATTCTGGTTTTTTATTTTAACTCTCGTTTGACTAAGTCATCGGAGCTCTTCAGAATGCGCGCAAACATTCAGTTGCAGATAAATGTCGGTAAGCTGGCAGGTTTCCCTGCTGTGTTGTTTCTCACATCCCCATCCTGATAGAGGCAGCTCTTGTCCTCTGAAAGGCCTGTCTCACCTCCACCTTAGCCTTCCAGAACACCTAAAGACACACATGCACACTCTACCCTATCAGTCCTTCACAAGGTTAGAATAAGAATGGCCCCCAGAGGTTCATATGTTTGAATGTTTGGTTCACACTTGGAACTGTTTGCAAAGGATTAGGAGGTGTGGCCTTGTTGAAGAGGTGTGTCACTGGGAGTGGGCTTTGAAGTTTAAACTCCACACCATTCCACCAGTTTACTCTCTCTCTCTCTCTCTCTCTCTCTCTCTCTCTCTCTCTCTCCTCCCCTCTTCCTTGTGGATCTCAGCTACTGCTCCAATACCATGCCTATCTGCCTGCTACCATGCCCCCACCACCACAATGGTTATAGACTCCAACCCTCTGAAACCATGAGCCCTAAATTAAGTATTCTTTTCTGTAGTCTGGCTTGGTCATGGTGTTTTGCCACAGCAATAGATAAGTAACTAAGCCTTCTTCTCAGTCTATGGAGGCACTTGCTGGGCCCCACTTACATGGTCTTCTGTGGCTTTAACCTCTTCTGTCGAGGGTTAAATTACTCTATCCTTTTCTCCCCTGGCTTGTTGTGGCCCACAGCTTCTGCTCCTCCCTGCTGCGCTCCCTCTCAGATGCACGTATGCTCATAACCACACGTGTGCACTCACACTCATGCCTACCTGCTTTGGCTCCCACGAGTTCTCTACACTAGTGACTAATATCACCTTTTCTGTTGCCCTTCATGCCTGTTGGCTCAGGGTGCAGCTAAGACATCACTTCTCTCAAAGCCTTACTCCTGGGACACCATCCCCTTGGCAGCCTGAATCAGGTGCTCCTGCTCACTCCTTTTGGGGGAGCCCTAAGCTATCTCTCTCCTGGAATCTGTTCCATGTGCTGTAGAAGCAGTCTGTTGGGATGACTTACCCACATGATTGATCTATGACGGAGGGATACACATGAAAGACATCCAATGGCTGAATGGTTTGATAGAGTTGGAGGGGGGGGCTGGGTAGAAGAAAGGATTTGAGGAAAAGGGGATCTTGGAAGCGAAACGTGTCACCTTTCTCAGCCCTATACTGAAGTTACTTGGGGGCTGTGTGTCACTGGGGGTCATTCCAGGCATACTGCTTCTCTTTGGAGTAGGCACTGTGGTTGTGTCTAAGTCCTTACAGTCTCAGGTTTAATAACGAGGCTGATGCTGACACGGGATGGGCACAGAGTAAGCCTGTAAGAGAACAGGACCTTGAAGAACCTGAGCACGGGTCAACAGGCAGAGGTCATCCTAGAGCTGAGCCTGGCTAACGCAGGGATAGGCTAGATCTAGGGAAGCGTGTGAGGGTGGTCTGGGGTCGGCACCAGGTTTGGAGAGATGCCTGAGGTTGAGGGTGTGGCTGAAGTTGAGACGCATCTGGATATAGAGCTTCTTCTGCATTGGTTTCTCCTCCCTACAGTATCTGGGACGCTGAAGGTCCTCCCGGAAGTACAGCTGGATGCCGAGTGGGGTGGATCCATTGTCGTCAGGTGCCCACTCCGTCACCCTCAAACAGGTGTGAGGATGTACCTGTGCCGGGAGATGACTGACCCCAGGATCTGTGCCACTGTGGTGTCCAACAGCTTCGTCAGGAAGGAGTATGAAGGACGGGTCGTCCTGCTGCCATGGTCGGATCCAGAGCATTTCCTAGTGGAGTTGAGGCAGCTGACCGGAAGTGACAATGGAGTCTATGCTTGCGGTGTGGGTGGACACACAGACCGGGGCAAGACCCAGAGAATCACCCTGAATGTCCATCCTGGTAGGTGCTTAGGAAACATTCTCAGCTGAGAAAACAGGCAATTTTCTAACTGTGACTGTCCCGTGCCGTGTTAGGCAGCCCCGTGACAATGCAGATCGACACAGCCTAAGACCAACACCCCAGCCTAGAACCTTCTATCCACAGGGGACAATGGAATAAAATGGGTGCTGTGTGTTGCCTGTCCTACCCAGGGCATGAGTGGAGAGGCAGACATTAGGCTGAGGGAACCAGAAGGAGGTCCGTGACGGTCCTATGTACTTATGAAAAGTCTCGGACGACTGGAAAGGAGAAAGACTCCCTGATCAAACCATATCTAGTTCACACTGTTACTATACTGTCGGGCCCTTCATGTCTTCTTACCCCTGACTTTTCCTCTTTTCAGTAACTTCCTAACATGCACACGACTGGTTCAGCATCTTATAATCCCAATAGCCCGATGGTCTTATAGGGAATGCTGGGTGGGCTTTGGGAAAGACCGGTTCCTTGGGGCGGGGGAGGGGGACATGTTCGGCTCCTTTTCCACTTGTCTCAGGGGACCCTGCTCATCTCCTGACAGCCTCGCCCGAGTCAGTGTCTACTTGAACCTCCAGTCCTTTCTCCTCCCTGGTGATCGCCAGTGTATCCCTCTTGCCTCCAATAGAATACGAACCATTCTGGGAAGAAGAGCCTGCCCCTGAGCCTCCACCGTGGTTTCACAGATTTCCGCAGGAGCAGATTCCCAGCCGGCTCCATGAGGTTGAACATGTCACTTCTTCTGGATCCATATCCGAAGGTCAGTCCTTTAAATCAAGGTCTACAGAAGAGGGATTTATTTATTTATTTATTTATTTATTTATTTATTTATTTATTTATTAGTTGAAAGAGTGGCTGGCAAAGCAAAAATGGGCTTCCCATGCTTTCTTTGTCCCTGCCCTAAGAGAGGGCCTTCATTCTCCAACTAGGACACCAGGCCCTAGTTGCAGGAGTCTCATATCACCACCAGATGGCACCAAACCAAAGTAACAAAGTGCCCAATTGACAAATGCCAGCTCCTTTTTCAAAGTCTGGGTAGGGCAGCTGGTTCCCAGCTGGAGGTCATTACACTTCCGGCTACCTGCAGGGCTGTCTTCTGCCTGCTGGTAGCTAGTGGTTTTAACAACTCTATTCGACACTTAAAAGATGACAGTCACGCTGAGGTTTCCATGGCATGTCAGCATATACCAGATCAGTTAGACACACTAATTGAACATCGTTACACTAGGAGGCCCTGCTGGGGCCAAGAGAAAGAGTGTAACTGGGCAGATGATAGATCAGCGAGTGTGACTGACAAGGATGGGATGGAAGAGAATAAATGAGCATAGAAAAGCAAGAGACGCTCCACCCCACACCCCCAGCCCCCCACTCAGTACATGCTAAGTGCTTCTGCCTGTGAAGTCAGGAAAGGCTTGTCGGAGAAAATGATATTTGAAAGAAGCATGTATGAAAATTTCCTGTGTAGATAGCCTGCTATACAGGCATTCCAGGCCATGAGGACTGCGAGGACAAAGGTAGCATGTATGGGCAAAAGGGGAAAAAGGACTGAGCGAGGAAGACACTCCTGCAGACTGGAGAACATGGCTGATCACCATTGTTACCTTTCCCTTCTCTCTCTTGAAGTGACCACACCAGTTCCCAGGACCAAGGCCCCTCCAGCTCACCAGCCCTCCAGCACCGTTCCAGTCACCCACCATCCCAGAGGTTCCAGAACATCTTCCATGACAGCTGCTAAGTCCCCAGCCCTCCTGCCAGCTCCCACAGCCTCAAAGACCTCCGCTCAGCCTGCACCGCGGCCCCCAGCGGCCAGCTACAGCCACCACACCAGTCTCCAGGGGCAAAGGTAAGAGTCTGTGTTTAGGGCCTGGCTGCTAAGAGCCTTGAAGTCAACTTGCCCCTTCTCGGATTGAAGTCAACTTGCCCCTTCTCGGCTTTATCTTCAGGAGTCCCCAGAGAAATGCTGTTTTTGAGTGTGCTATGAAAATGCATTGGTTTCATTTACAAAGATGGGCTTGCCAACAGCCATTTCTGACCTTATAGAAAGGCTTGGGTCTTTCAATCATACAGATTCATTCAGGTCTGTTCTAATGAATAACTAAATGAGAAGAACTTTTAATTAATTTAATTAAAATTAATTACCAATTAATAAATATTAAAATTACGGTCATCTTTTTTCCTTTCCTTTTTAATGCCGCTAACACACTTTAAATTCCTTATTTAGGTCCTAAATATCGGACCTAAATGAACCACTAGGGGGCAGCCTTATAGCAAATGCGCAAGAAAACCCACAAGTATTTTATAGTCTGAGCGAAGATGAACTCCCAGAATCATTCGAATCCTATAAGCGAGGGAACTGGGGCAATGAAGTCTAAGTGGTTTCAGTGAAACAGGACTCTTGATTCTTATTTCAGAAATCCACGTAATAAACAGTTTCTAAATGTCAACTACATGCCTGGCACCGTGCAGTGTCCTAAGACGTTAAAAGATAAAAGACTCCACGTCTGGCTAATGCAAGTCGGCCCGTGAAAAGGTTTCTAGCGGCGGGAACAGGAGCTGTTATAGAAAGTCCTATAGACCAGGCACCTTCAGTTCTTTATATCTTCTTTGTTTTATAGCCCTAACAAATTTGTGGCAGGGTTTATGGTTCCCATTTATAAGGGAATACGGTTCAGGAAAATTAAGACTCGCTCAAGACTACATAACCAGTAAAATGCGGAACTTGATTTGAACCCAAGACTCCTGACCCCATAAACAAATCTCCTTGGTGGGGTGATGGAGGGGGTTTTGTTCACAAAGGGTCAACTCTGAGTCATCTCCAAAACGGGTGACCGCACTGGCTGAGTCTTTACGTTTCTTTTCCTCATTTACCTTCTCTGTCTTCCTCCCCCCCCCCCCCCCCCCCCCCTGGCCAAGAACACCCCACCACAACCCACAGTACGAGAGAGAAGACCAAGGGCTGCACATCCCCGTCCTAGAATTTCACATCCTGATTCCGGCCTTCCTGGGCTTTCTGTTGCTGGTTCTTTTGGGGCTGATGGTAAAAAGAGCCGTTCAAAGAAGGAAAGGTGAGCAGCTTGAGGCTCTGGGTTTCGGTGGGAAGAGCTGAGATACCAAAATAGAGCAGAGCATTCAGATCCAGCTTGAACTCCCAGGGACCGTGGATGGGAGATGGAGCCTAGGAGGGCTTTGCCCTTCCTCCTGCGCTCTGCACCCTGGGCATCTATGCATAGGTCACACAGTGCCAGACACCAGAGAGATGTGCAGTTAGGGGGGAGGAGATGCAGGTGGCCACCGGCATCTGATGCCATGTCCTTTTCTCTTCCCGGTGACTCCCTGAAGCCTTTTCCAGGCGCGTGGGCCGAGTGGCGATGAGGATTCGAGGCCGGGAGGCGTCCCGCCAGTTTCTCGCACAGCGCCCGGGTGCCCCACAGAGACCACGCTCGCAGAACAACGTCTACAGCGCCTGCCCGCGGCGTGCGCCAATACCCGACCGAGTGGGTGAGCGCACGCACGCGTGAAGCGTGGAGACGGGCTCCAGCGGGGCGCAGGGGACGGGTGGCGGCCAGGCCTGGAGATGCCCAGCACTCACCGCTTTCTTCTTCTCCGTAGGCCCAACAGAGACTCCACTTCTCAGTACCCTAGCCTCAGCAAACACCGCCCCGCCGCAGGTAAGCTCCGCCCACCCCAGCCAGTGATCGGTGCTCAGCAGGGCAAGCAAGCCCCTCTAGTCCCCAGTACCCCAATTGGTTGTATCCGGTTCCTAGGTTGAAGCCCTCCGGAGAACTCTGGTTACCTTACTTACCTGGTCAAGCATTTCTCTTGGGATAAATGGATGCTGGATGGCTTTAGTCAAGTAGAGAATGATAAAAGATGTGTAACCCTGCAGCGACCGTAGTGTAAAAGGGACACTTAGGTTTCTAGAAGGCTAGAGGTGGTGGAAGGTACCCCGACAGTTTTAACTCAGTGTGAGGGAGAACATTCTGGAAAACCCATTTAAAATGAGAGGCGGTAATGTGGCCCTCAGACTTTATCCAAAGTGACTGGGCAGAGATGCAGGTGTTCAAACAGAACAGGTGTGTCCTTTTGTTTTTCCAAATGAAGGAAAAATTCTTTAAGTATTCACAACGTCTAAAACAGTGGGGTTTGTAGCCAGAAAATATTAATAAGGGCTCTCTGTGTGTGTTAATCAGTGATAATTAATTAAATACAACAGACTTAAAAAATGCAGAGCTCAGGACACGGAGGCCATGTCTTCCTCTAAAGTCAAGGTTCAAACCAGAGGGACCAGAAGAAGTGGCTTAACCCAGGACACCAACCCAGGGATATTTGCCCTAACAGCCCCAACAAACTTCCATGTCCATGGTCAGTATTCAGCCGCCAGACCAAATCCTTATTTCTACCCACAGGGAAAGCGGCTGTTTATGACCATGACCCTGAATTTTCATATCCCACTTCCACTAGCCTCCCAGTAGCTGTCTTGCAGGCACGTCTGCCTTCAAGGGAGGTTATGAATGCCATGCCTGGTTGGCAATATATTGATTAAATGATCATGTGTCTGGCTAAAATGGGAAGAAACCTGTAGTCACCTCCAGCCTCTTGAATGTGTCCTCTCACCCACATAACCCCCCCAATAGTATCCAAGGCTTGGGGGTGACTGGCCCAGCAGAGTCTGTCTTCTTTTCCTGTGGATGTGCCGTATGGTCATTACAGTACTTGTACCCTGTTGGAGTCTTGACATAGCCTTGTCTTCTGAGAACTAGCTGCCATGAAGGAGAAGTCCTAAAGCTTCTGCCTGGCAGAGAGAAGCACCCTAGTGCCCACATGACCTGCAATCTCCCTTCCTCGGCTGCCCAGCCCTTTTCTGGAATGCGGTCTTGTGCCATGTCATGGCCTCTCCAAGTCCTTGCAGAGGTATAAGAAATGACTCACCCTACCTCTGAATAGTTGCCAGAGAAGGTGCATATTTTTCCTACATGTCATATCCCTCTGTCCCCAAGGGGAGACTTCTGCAGGTGGGCCTCCTTCACACCGTATGATTTCAGTCTGAACCCCATGTAAAGCATATCCTGCCCATGTTAGAATGAAATAGTTTCCAGTTATTTGGGGGTGAGAGTGCACCCTGAAAAACCCTGGGGCTGGCCCACTCAATGGAGTTCAGCCAATTCTGCATTGTTACCATCTGGAACTTGGCAACCATGCCCATGTCGTTCCATTCCCTGTAGCGGATATCCACCTAAACAGATGCTAAAATCACGCAGCCAGAGCTACTGACACTCCTTTGGTTGTTCCCAGGTACTTGAAGCCCCCTGGCCTCACACCCCACCTCTGAAGACAAGCTGTGAGTACTTGATGTTGGGCCACCAGCCTGCTGTCAACGTGGAAGACAGTGATCCAGACGATTACATCAACATTCCTGGCCCATGTCATCTCCCCAGCTGGCCCCCAAGGCCCAGATCTTCGTGCCAATGAGTCCTGCCTGTCTGCTGATGTCCAGCACCTTTTTGATTTGTTTATAGAAACCCTTACCTCCCATGTCCCACACCCCAACTTGAGTCTCGCCTGATTATCTGAATGCCTTGAGAATGGTCCTATTACAATTTAATTTTCACCTCATTGACGCCCCCTGCACTCATCGGGAGAGCTCTGGGCATACAGAGCATTCATTTGTCATGACGGCACCTGTCCCTTCTGTGCCACCTAACATCCTAGGGGACCTACAAGATGCTTCATCACTTTTGGTCACATGGTCTTTGCTGCCTTACTCCTAGCTCATGTGGCATCAGACTGGAACATAACCCTGGCTGATCTTCACAGGCCTTGTACCAAAGGGCATAATGAGCTTCTACATTTCTTGAGTCCCATGTCAAGGGCAACTTATTTGATATGATTACTTATTCTAAATTTTTAGAACTAAGTTTTCGTTAGTGTTAGAGACACCACACACACACACACACACACACACACACACAAATGAATCCTCTTTAACTCCCCATCACTTGGTATAAATAACCTGACTCCAGCATCTCTCTCTTTCAGAAAGTCTTGGCTATCTCCTATCTTCACTTTGATCTTAGCCAAACTATCATCTCTCTCTGCTTTCAGAAATACAACCGTTTCCTTGTCAATTCCAGACAGCTCATAGCAAGGCATGGGAGCAAAGCACCCTGGGGGATCCACGAAGTCAAGGCTCTGCCCTAGCACTTCCAGCACGGAAGAAGAGACATCCCACCCGCACATGCTTCTTGTCTGATGTTTGGGGCAAGGGTAGAGTCAGGCACTTCTGGAATTGACATCAGCTGCAGAGTTCAGGCACAGCATGAGGCAGGAGAATGCCAGTTCTTGCATTTGAGAAGAAGGCCTTTCCCAGATACACAACACAAGCTCCCTGAACCTTTCCTAGAAATAGAAGGAAGTGGCTACCTGAGTCAAGCTGCCTTACTTCACGAGGAATAGCATCACAGATTGAACACTGCATCCAGGTATAAAGTCACTCTCAGCTTGATACATCATATTAAACAGATAAGGAAAGAATGGTATCATAAGAAAAGAGGGGTACTTGTAGAAATCAGGGAGTGGGTGGGTGGGGAATCAAGGAAAAGGTGAAGTTTTGGGATGAATCGGCTCTGTTTTAGCCCACATTGTAGCTTTCATCATTTAGTCTTCAAATTAGTGTCCTTTGGTGGAGCAATAACTGTAGATGGAAGTTTCTGTCCTGCCTGGTCCCACAGCTGTTCAGTCCCAAAGAAACACACAGAGGCTTATTATTAGCTAGCTCTTACAACTTAATTAACCCATAATTCTTACCTATGTTTAGGTACATGGCTAGGTACCTTTTCTCAGTGAGGCATTCTTATCTTGCTTCCTCTGCATCTCACTGACTACTGCATCTCTGCCTTCCCTCTACCCAGATTTCTCCTAATCTGGTCGCCCTGACTTTACTTCCTGCCTGGCTACTGGTCAATCAGTGTTTTATTGAGCCAATAGGAGAGACAGATCTTTACAGTGTACAAGAGCATTCTCCCACAGTAAATGACTCAGAGGTTAAGAGCAGTGGCAGCAATTCCAGAGGACCTGGGTTGGATCCTCAGTACCCACATGGCAGCTTACAACTATCTTTAACTCTAGTCCCAGGGGATCAACATACAGGCAGGCATAACACCCATACACATGAAGATAAATAAAATCCCAAGTCAGTGCCTTCCTTTCCACCCCAGCACTCTCTCCCTGTGTGATTCCCAAGCACTAAAGTTGACTCAGCACCACTCATTGTTCCCCAACAATTCAAAACAGATAAAAATAAATAAACAGAAGCAACCCAGTTTAAATATTCATTGAGCATCCATCCACTGCCCCCATGCTGTAGCCAGATCACAGGAAATACTGTGGAAGCATGGGGCACTACATTCTGCTGCTTTCATGGAGCGTCCAAGTTCTCAAATAAATATGGCTACCACCGATACAGTGACAGTGATTTAAATAAAGTTGTAATAAATACGCGAATCCACCTTGTGGATCAGTTACAGCATTCAAAGGCACCTTCCATGACTGTCATGTGGACTGCTGAGGAAGGAAGTCTAAAGGGAAGCCTGAGCCAACCATGGAGTCAGTCTGTGTCCGAGGGTCTGAGGACAGCATGGGTGTAAACAATGGCTTGAAACGACACGGAGGACGAACGAGGACATCATCCTGACAGACAGTCAGAGCCGGTAGAATTTCTGCATCCAGGTCAAGAGAATGTCCACTTCCCCAAAGGCTTTCACCAAAGCTGCTTCTGTGTCCATCTGCAGCAAATGGAGAGAAAGGGGTCAGGGATATTGACTTCAAGAATAGTTTCCTTTCAGCCTGGCTTGCCTGAAAGGGACCTGACTCCAAATTAGCTGAATCACCCGGGGAATGGCCTCTGATAAATGCATCCACCCATCGCTTGTACCCCATCCATGTGTATTTTGTTTCCAGGGTGAGGAAAAGGGGCTGTTGAGTAGTGGGTAAGGAGCCAGAGAAGAACACAGACCTTGAACATAGAACCATGGGATGCCACCTAGGAAAGATGTGGTGAGCTCACTGGGAGGATAAGCATGCTTTTGTACATCCCACCATGGATTTTAGACTGGTGTATCTGCTCTCCCATAAAGTGATCAAAACCAAGCATGTTTTCTTTGAGGGTGAGGGTACTAGGCTTGAGATTTGGATTTTCTTTTGTGTGTTATTCTAGAAAGATATAATGTAATCCTCTATTTTTTATTCAAAATGAGACCGATTGAACATTGCAGAAACGATGCAGATGTGTTGGAAGGTCAGTTATTCACCCTCTTTCTCAGCTCTAACATTAGGTACCTGTAAAACTTTCTTTTAAGGGAAGTCCTCAATAGTGAACAATCTTGTAAGGAAAAACAATATCATTTCTGTTTGAAAACTAACAGGAGAGGACACTAAGAGAGACTTACGTAGATCTCATCTACATGGGAAGTAGAAAAAGACCAGATCTTCCAAGTAAATTGGGAGCATGAGGACCTTGGGGGAGAGTTGGAGGGGAGAGGGTAGAGGCAGGGAGGGGAGCAGAGAAAAATGTAGAGCTCAATAAAAATTCTAAAAAAAAAAAAAACACTAACAGGAAAAGAAATCACTTCTGCAAAGTAGATGCTTATTTTTGCAAATATGTGTGTCTCCCTCCCGGGTCAGGTAGGTCTGGGACTAGCCCAGAGGAGGCACCTGCATTCAAGTCTGCATTTGGTCTCTGGGGCACTCCCCTGTGACAGTTCAAGCTTGTCTGCTTCTGTTGGGTGGGCCTGGTTCCAGCTGCTAGCCTCACCTGTTTGTATGCTCTGCGGAACAGCAGAAACCGCCGGCGTGCGCTCCCGCTGATGGGAAGCATGTCCTCGTCCTTCTGCGGATCAGCAAGAAACATTCCTAAGGTTAGAGCAGAGTGGAGGTTCGCCCCTCCAGCTCTTCCTGGTGCTATCAGGGTGGGGCTCCCAGATCCTGTGAGGTTTTCACTGAGTTCTACACTCTCAAGGAAGCCAGAGCCAGAGTCCCAACATAGGACAGGCTGTACCTTTCTTCCCACCAAATCTCTACAGTAGAAACGTCATTCCCATTTCACAGATGACAAAACTGAAGCCCAGAGAAGTGGAGCGCCTTGCATGGGTTATCTCTCTGATCAGAGAAGTTGGAGACCTGAACCTATTACTCGGTGTTAGGAATGGAAGGATTGGATGGGGGAGGGGCAGATTCTCAAGCCCACCATTTCCCAGGCTCCAGTCCTGATCTACTCACACTAGGCTGCAGTTTTGACATGATGGCAATAAAGTTGTTGGCCAGAGTGGAGAACTCCTTCAAGGGCTTTAATTTAGCTATTTTGCTGTAGTAGTTTTTGAAAACGGTGTCCAGGTAGAACTTCAGCAGACTGTGGGCAAGGTAACAACTCTCAGCATCCTGGGGAAGAACCAAATCGTTGAGGCATCTGCCAACCCTAACCCTAAAGAGAAAACCCATGAGCCACTCAAGGCAAGATGAATGCCATAGGGTCTCCTTGGAAATGATGGTGGCACTAGACAGATCTGAAGGGATGGCAAGAGTTTTGTAGAACAAGTGATTCACAGAAGGATCCCAGACCCCAAGAAGAAGATGCCCGCCCAAGGTGAGTCAGCCATTCCAGATGCTAGCCTGGTTCCCAGGACTCCTGGCTCACCACCCAGATGATCGATATTCCCTTCCTTCTCTACTGTATGACCTCATTAACGTGATGGGTCCTGGAAGGCATTTGGACTCGGACTTTGTGATTGAGACAAGGAAAATGACAGGAAGGAGAAGAGTGAGACACCTGATGCCCTTGAACCCAGCAAGGGCTGTCTGGCCCTTTCTGCTCCCAAGCTAGGTGCCCTCAGGGGACATTCCATGCATGTCATAGACTGGCTGGAGCAGTGGTTCTCAACCTTCCTAACACAGCAACTCTTTAACACGGTTCCTCATGTGGTGACCCCAACCACAACATTATCGTTGCCACTTCATAACAGTAATTTTTGCTACTCTTACGAATTGTCATTAAATATCTGTGTTTCCTGGTGGTCTTAGGCAACCCCTGTGAAAGGGCCATTTGACTCCCAAAGAGGTCACAACCCGTAGACTGAGAACCACTGGTCTATGCTTATGGTAAGAAGATAGTAGCAGGTGAGAGAAAAGGATGGAGGTGAAATGCCGACTGACTTCAGTAAATGCCCGCTGTGTTTCCATAAGCAAAAGCAAGGGCCTGACTCAGTGGAAAATGATGCTTATCAGCCCCAACCCCCACCCTTTCGCCTACCAACAGAGTAGTAACACCAAATAGAGACCACCCTGCCTCATGTCCTGCCCTGTCCTGTGTAGGGTCACCTCCGAGCAGAAGGGAAGAGCTCCCATCAGCCCCTCTTAGAGAGCTATCCCATTCCCCACTTTCTGATTACCGAGACATTCTGAAGAACCTGAGGCTTCAGCAGCCGGACACTTGTGATGCCATCCTGAGTTTGCTTTGGGAACAGAAAGAAAAGATGTCTCCAGGTTAGGCATCTGCGTGTAGGAGCCAATCGTGCTAATTCACTGTTCCCCCAACTCCAAACTCTCTCCCATCTGTGAGCTTCGGAGGCCAGAGGGACCAGAGGAGGACCCAGGAAGGGACACAATGAGCTCGCTCCTGGGGAGGCGGTACAGGTCCCGTCTACAGAAAACCACTAAGCTTACTCATCCCAAAGGGGCACATGGACCCCCAGGGGTCCTTAGAGCCTGACCACAAACTTGAAAAGAAACCTTTGCTTCCTTTAGTCCTATGAGACACAAGGAAATGGAGCCTTTCAGGGAGCCACAAAGGGTAAGGTAATTGGGAACAGATGGCTGAACCTAGGAGCTGCCTCTTACTTTTGGAGGACTCTCCAAAACCCAGAACCTCTCACCCTGCTCCTTAAACTTGAGCCAAACTCACCCAGGATGAAGTAGAATCACTCAGGGTCCCTTTTACACCCTTTGGACTCTGATTCTTTGACTGGTGGCTGGCCACAATGACTGGGCCTCAGGTTCCTCATGTATGGCAGTAGGCATATGGAGCCTCCTGACCTTATCAGGGTTCTCTTTGTTTGTTGTTTTGTGTTTTTGAAACAGGGTTTCTCTGTGTATCCTTGGCTGTCCTGGAACTCACTTAGTAGACCAAACTGGCCTCAAACTCAGAGATCTGCCTGCGGCTGCCTCCCAACTGCTGGAATTAAAGGTGTGCGCCACTACCGCCCAGCTCATCAGGGTTCTTACATATGAAATGAGAGCTGGAAAGGGATCCATCGTCCTGAAAAGATACCCCCTATGGGAGCACCATGAAAGGATCCAGGGCTAGCCTCTACTTACCACAGCATTCTTCACAGCCCAGAAGGCCTCCCACAGTTCTGGGAGAACGACCCCTTCAACTCGGCAAGGCCCAAATCGGAACTCATGACCCTGGAGCCCTGGCACTTGGTTCCAGAGAAGAAGGATGAGGGTCAGGCAGGACAGAGTCTGTAGAACTGAGCTCATCTGGGCAGAGGAAAGGGCAGGTGCTTCTGCTGAAGGAAAGGAGGCGTTAGCCTGAGCCAACCTCTGACTCGGAACCCACACCCTCAAACAACGTTCCCAGAGGTGATACAGCCACCCTTAGGAGCACACAAATGGGGCCTGGGGCTAGAAAAATGCTGTGGTTTGCATGCTTCCACCAAACTCATATTTAGATCCGCTCCCTCCTGTGAGGTACATAGAGGCAGGACCTTTAAGAGGATGAGGTTACCACATCTTTGCCTTCTTGAGTGAATTCATGATTGTATGGATTACTGGTCGATGGGATAGCTAGCGTTCGAGTGAGTTTTGTAAAAGCCAGCTCAGCTCTGCCTTGCCTGTGCCTTCTTGTCCCATGATACCAGACACTGTCTGGGACTGAGTATGCAGGCTGTGCTTTGGGATTATCAACCAAAAGGATCGAGGAAATGTCACCCCAATATTAAACTCACCAGAACTCTGAGACAAGCATCTTTTCTTTATAAACTATGCAGTGTCTGATGTTCCGTAGAACAACAGAACAGGTCCTAAGACAGGTGGGTTTCCAGGTAAGAACACAGCAAGCCTTGTAGGATGCCCCGGAGTGGAGCAAGGGTCTTGCTACCCTCCAGCTCATAGCTGCTGGTGGTGCTACCTCTCTGCCCTCCGTCACCATGTTCATCCACCTCCACACCTGTATCTCCTTCCTTCTCTCTCCCAGTCCTCCCGGCCACCAACAGAAATGGGACCAAGAGGAAGGAAGAAGAATTTGGCCAAGAGCACAAGAGACCCCAGACTTAGGAGGAGAAAGAGCTCACTTCATCCTTTGGTTTCGAGGACCCGCTTTTGAGTCCTAGAGCAACTTCTATAGATCTATTTCTCCATCTGGAGGCAAGCAGCCTTTACCCTGCAACACAAGGTAGCCCAGGGTTGTTAACAGAGGCCCACAGGGAGAGGTACAGGAGGCAAGTCTGGGTCACACGCTCAAGTCTGCCACCTCAGTTGGCAGACGCGCACCTAAGAACTGATCTTTCCAGTAAGCGAAATCAGAAGGAAGGGCATGAGTTCCAGGTGAGTCATTCTCAAAATGCTTCTCTGAAGAGCCCGTTGGGAATGACTGTGTGGCAGCCCCTCAAGCGGCAGTCAGCGCCGTGCCTCCATGACTACCACAGAAAACTGTTTGCCGTGCCTCCCTGGCTCTTTGCTTCTCTTCTCTCTCCTCTTTACTCCTCCGCCCCATTTTCTACAACCCTATAGGAGCCAGCCGTCTTAGTCATGTCCTTGCCTGACACCTGAAGAAACTATCTCCCAACCTCAGAAGGGCAGAGAATAAATACTTGGGATAGGGAACAGGTGCCCAAGGCCAGATCCCATTGTCAAACATCTTCCCATGCTCTTCTAAGCGCTGTAGGCTTCCCAACTCCTCTTGAAGTCCATCTCTGGGTCTCTTATCCCCTTGGCCTTCCTCCCATGCAACCCCAATCCTCCTTGGGATAAGCTGGAGTAATCAACGCCTCATTCAGTTATTTCAAGAGGTTGGTATCTGCCAATCAGCCCTTAAGCCGGCATTCCCAAATAAGGCCACAGCCTAAAGCTTCAGAGCAAAGGCTATGGGCAGCCCCCATGGCTCACCTCAGGTCCTGAAGTGATGCTAGAGGAGGCTGGTGAAAGCGGCTGGAAAAGTTGGGCAAGCTCCTCACCATTCATCCGTAGAGGATATTCTTGTAGGTAGCAAGCTCCTGTCTCAATTGTGTATGCAGGCAAGGGAGGCTTGGAGAACTGTATATAAGGGGTCTGGCAGGCAGGGGCGGGGGCAGAGAGGAATGCAGAGGAAGGGAAATTGGTCATGCTTCTCCAGAGAATTACTTCACCACCTAGTCACCCTTTGCTAGGAGACAAGGGGGGAAGTGCAGACATCAGTTCCTCAGGTGAGGTCAGCTGAGGGACTGGTGTCTGCACTTCCCCACTGTCTGGGAGCAGAGGCAGTCACTTTCCTAGCATCTCTGAACTGTAGTTCCTACAGCTACAATTTTTTATTTTTAAAGATTCCAAATTATGCCCAGTGTTACATGCATGTCATCCCAGCACTTGGGAGGTAGAGGCAGGAGGATCAGAAGTTCAAATTCATTCTTGGCTACAGAGTCAGTTTAAGACCTGTCTGAGTACTTGAGCTCCTAGCAAAATAAACAGAAACAACAACAACAAAACAAACAAACAAAAAAACCAGTCTGTCTGATCTACTTTCCCAGAGAAAAGGTGTGAGGAGAAAATGTAAAAGCAATACAAAAATACTCTGTATATTCTCTATACATGGAAACTGTAGTGATATTTCATTTGTTTTTTTTAATAAATAAAGTTATTTATTTATTAAAGTTCAGGGAGTAAAACAGCCACACTGATCAGCTTTACAGACCAGGTAGTAGTGCACGCCTTTAATCCCAGTCCTAAAGAGGAATATATGACGGGAGGAGACAGCTCTCAGACACAGTCTCATTCTGAGATTCCTGGAGGCAGGATCGCCATTTCGAACTGAGGTGGAGGTGAGAGCCAGTGGCTGGCTGCTTTGCTTTTCTGACCTTCAGGTTGAACCCCGATTTCTGTCTCTGGGTTTTTGTTACTCATGCAACAGTAAACTTTGCGTTACTATGCAGATTACCAGTCTGTTATACTATATACTATCAAATTCATTCAGCAATTATGCTCTATCTGTGATGGTGCAATAGCCCGGAGACCAAGGATAGCCCATAAACACCTTTCTTTAATCCTCAGGGCCAGGCATCTTAGGAGTTTCCTGACTTGCATCCACCCAGTCTCTGGGGTTACAATTGCCCTGAGTATATCCCTCCTTAAGCACTGGGAAAAAATAGTAATGTATGCATGGACAGGCCCACAAATTTGAGGACCTTAGTACCCCGATAAGCTATCCTAGGCCTAGGGTGAATGATGGAAGTACCAGTGTAAGCAAGAGACCTGACCGTATCTCTTCCACACTCACAACAAGGGCATCGCCGAGGCTATGCATCTCCAAAGGCATACCCAGAACTTGGGCATGTAGAATGGCTGACTGAAAACACACAAGGAGCAAGAAAAAGCACAATCAGGTTGGCCACAGAAGCCTGGGGTATACAGGTGCGTCGTGGGAACTGATACTGTTCCCTGAGAGCTGTGCAGACTGAGAAGGCGCGGGGGGGGGGGGGGGGGG